>NW_027256887.1:7562128-7707128 GCF_029215685.1 Pituophis catenifer annectens
TTTTCTCTAACCCAGGAAATGCTGAAGGACGAGGTGCGCACGTTAACCTACCGAAATTCCATGTATCACAATAAGCACGTCTTTAAGGAGAAGGTTGTGCTGGATGTCGGGAGCGGCACGGGCATCCTTTCCATGTTCGCTGCCAAGGCGGGAGCCAAGAAAGTCTATGGGGTAAGGAGAAGGGATGTTAGCGATCATTTCGCTTTGGCAGCGATGGTTTGTTTCTCTCTCTCTCTGTTTGCCAGCTGGACTCCCAAACATCTGGCCCTGGGGAGATCATCTGGGAAGTGTCCTAACCTGATAGGGAGGTCCTTTGATGCCTGGTCTTCCTTCCTCCAAGGACCCCCATAGTCCTCCTCCTCTTCCTCCACCACCACAACCACCTCCACCATTCCACAAACCCTACTCTCTTCCAGCACTGATGATGTTACCTACTTTGGTAACGAAACATCTGCAAGAAAAGAAGCAAGGCTCCCCTTGAGGAGCACCCGGAGGCTCCAACTGGCGCAGAGTGCTGCCGCGCGGGTGGTTATGGGAACAACATGGCGCTCCCGTGTGACACCTCTCCTGCGCGAGCTGCACTGGCTCCCGGTGGTCTTCCGGGTGCGCTTCAAGGTTTTGGTTACCACCTTTAGAACGCTCCATGGCTTAGGACCTGGTTATTTACGGGACCGCGTACTACCACAAACAGCCTCCCACCGGCCGGTACGCTCTCATAGAGAGGGGCTCCTCCGGGTGCCGTCAGCCAAACAATGTCGACTGGCGGCCCCCAGGGGGAGGGCCTTCTCTGTGGGGGCACCTACTATCTGGAACGAGCTCCCCCCGGAGATACGGAGGATCCCGGATCTGCGCACTTTCCGCCGTGCTCTTAAAACCCTCCTATTCCAGCAGGCCGGCCTGGCCTAATTTTCTCCCCTTTCTTTTAAAATTTTTCAACTGAAATTTTAATTTGTTTTTAAATTATTGGGAATTTTAATTGTCTCGGGGTGAAATTATTTAATTTAGTTTTAATTTAGTTTTTTAACTTTTGTATGTATGTGTTTTATTTTGTGCCTGTTCACCGCCCTGAGTCCTTCGGGAGTAGGGCGGTATACAAATCTAAATAATAATAATAATAATAATAATAATAATAATAATAATAATAATAATAATAATAATAATAATAATAATAATAATAATAATAATAATAAAAGCAAGCTCAGAGAACACCATGGACCCCACAGTCCTCCTCTTCCTCTTCACACTCCCTCCTCCTCCTCTTCCTCCTTCTCCTCCTCCTCCATTCCACAAACCCTACTCCCTTCCAGCACTGATGATGTTACCTAATTTGATTAATGAAACATCTGGCAAGGAGGAGCCAAGCTCAGGGAGCATCCAAGGACTGACTTCTCATTTCCACCCTGAGCTACAAATATTCCCCGTTATCAATTGGCTTCTGCAGTACGAATGCCGTAGACATGATGCGTCTTCTTTTTAGCAAAGCGCTTGACCAAGGAGCCCACGCTACTCTGATGAGCAAGCTAGCTAACTGTAGATTAAATGGGACGATAATTGAATGGACACCTGTCTGGCTAGCTAGACAATCATTTTTCAGCAAGCGTTCATCAAGGACTCCTTTTCAGCCTGGAGTGAAATATTAATTGGAGCGCTCCAAGATTTGATCTTTCATCATTTTTATTAATGATCTGCAGGAGGGAGAAATGATTGGCTTCATGAATAAGTAGAGGCTTCCTTTTGGCACAAAGTGGCCTTAGCAGCTTCAGCATGTAAGTATGGGTAGTCCTAAACTTACAACAGTTGTGAACTTCAACGCCCAGAATTCACTAGCCATCATAGCTGGCTGGGGAATTCTGGGAGTTGAAGTCCACACATCTTAAAGTTGCCAGGGTTGAGATGGCCATTGGACGACCGTAATTGGAATAAAGCCCGTCTTTTTCTCCTCGTATTTGTTGCCATGCTTTCTTTGATTTCATTCAGGGATCTCCAAATTTGACAACTTATAGCAGTGATGGCTAACCTTTTTGCCGTCGCATGCCAAAAACATGAGGAGCGTGGGGGGATTGTGTGCACGTGTGCTCACACACAATGCCCCCCCGTGCCCTGCCCCCCTGGCATGTGTGCGCAACCCCCCGCGCTTCCCCCACTTTTGGCACGTGATGGCACGGTGGGACCAGTAGGCCTGTTTTCGCCCTCCCCAGGCTCCAGAGGCTTTTTTGGAGCTTGGGGAGGGTGAAAATGTCCTTCCTCACCGCCCTGTAGGCCCTCCGGAGGCCGGAAACGGCCCATTTCCTGACTTCCGGTGGGCCCGAAAGGCCCAAAAAATCAGCTGGCTGGCGTGCGCATGCATGCTGGAACTGAGCTGGGGCAACGCTTGTGTGCCCACAGATATGGCTCCACGTGGCATAGGTTCGCCATCACGGACTTATAGACTCTGGACTTCAATTCTTAGAATGCTGGCTGAGGAATTCTGGGAGTTGAAGTCCACAAGTCTTAAAGTTGCCATTTTGGGGAGACCCTGTGCTAGACAGCAACATGAGGTGTGAAGGAACCAGTGGTGGGCTCCTCCCGGTTTGGTCCGGTTCGGCCGAACCGGTAGCGGTGACGATATGACGTCACCGAACCGGTTCTCCCCCCCCTGCCCTCCCCCCCCACCCCCCCCACGTTATTCTTACCTTTTATTTGGTCCCACCCCCAATCTATTGCTGCCTCCTGAGTCCCAGCTGATGACTAGAGGGAAAAAAACTGTTTAAACTCTTGCCGCGGGGCTTCAAAGGGCCCGCCCTACAGCTGATCAGTGTTAAAAGCAAACAAATGAGTCGGGTCGTAAGTGCGAGGACTGGTCGTAAGTGCGAGGACCTTTCAGAAATGACTCTGACCAGCTAGCCACACCCACCTAGTCACATGACCTCCAAGCCACACCCACAAATAAGCCACGCCCACAGAACCGGTAGTAAAAAAAATTAGAACCCACCCCTGGAAGGAACCTTTGTCTTGGTAGAAGAACAGCCTCTATGGAATAAGCTTATGATGTCTACATATACAATTTGATTCATCTAACATGCTCAGCGTTGGGTTTCCTTTCCCCCCTTCTTCTTTTCTATCTTGCAGATTGAATGCTCCAGTATATCTGACTACTCTGAAAAGATTATCAAATCCAACCACTTGGATCACAGTAAGACATATCGATGAAGATCGGTTCCATCTGCTGTTTCCATTTTCCTTATTTTCAGTGTCTTAATCGATGCTTTGTAGATGGGTTTTACGGTATTTATGATATAAAGACTTATACTTTTATGTCATTCCAAACGTTAAATTTTGTAGATGCTGTTTTTTTTTTATGGAAATTATTTCAATAAAAGGAATTTAATTATTAAAATTATCTGCCTTTCAATTAGATTAAAGTGGTCTACAGGTAGGTAACTTTAATAAATAAATTGCTTAACTTTTTCCTATGATTACTTAGCTTTTCCTATGATTATTTAACTTTTCCTAGGGATAAAAGACTGCAGAAGTTTTGTGGCTTCCGGTATTTAAAGAATCTCTCTGGATTTGGGGGCTTTAATCATTCTGACCTTGTCTTTCTTCTTAGTTTCATAAGTAGCAGTTAATGAACTTGGAATGAAGTCCATAAATCCCCCTCCAATTATTTCTCCTATGATCAAAATCTCTGAAAAGGAACATTTTGATTCCGTTTTTAATAGGCAAGATAAACTTACCTCCTCCAAAAGCCAATTCAGTTAGCTGCCTTTCTTCCCATCGGTATCAATGAATTGCCTAAATTAATTTTGCAGCTGTAGTTGCTTTCCATGTTCCTTATGCTATTCCATTTCATTATTTTTTTTACCAGCGCAGCTCAGACAAAAATAGGAAAGCCGATCAGACATTTTTCCATTTGTCTTAAGTTTGCTTTTAACATTTTTTAACAACATTTTCAAAACATTTACTTGGTACTTATCCAAAGGTTTTTAACATCTCTACATGTGTGCATTTGACTTGTGTTTCCTATGATGAAATTTCTATGTGTCTCTGTTAAGCTTCATTATGTTCTTCCCGGTCCGTTTCTGTAGCTTATCAACATCATTTGAATTACTGGCACGTTACTTTCTCCCCAGAATATTAGCTGTCCCACTCTATGGTGTCATTTGCTATTTTGATAAGCATACCCTCCATCTCTCCATCTCAATCATTTATGAAAGTGCTGAAGAACGGTGGACCAGAGGTAGGATTCAGCAGGTTCTGATCAGTTCTGGAGAACCGATAGTAGAAATTTTGAGTAGTTCGGAGAACCGATAAATACCACCTCTGGATGGCCCCGCCCCCATCTATTCTCTGCTTCCTGAGTCCCAGCTGATCGGGAGGAAATGGGGATTTTGCAGTAACCTTCCCCTGGATTGGGGAGGAAATGAAGATTTTACAGTATCCTTCCCCTGGAGTGGAGTGGGAATGGAGATTTTACAGTATCCTTCCCCTGCCACGCCCACCAAGCCACACCCACAGAACTGGTAGTAAAAAAATTTGAAACCCACCACTGCTGTGGACCCAAAATTAATTCATGTTCCACCCCACTTGGTATCTTTCTTCAGGTTGATGGGGAACCATTGATGAGAATTCTTTGAGGACAATTTGCAAGCCAGCTATGTACCTCTCCAGATCAGACTTAACTCCCTGCTTAATCAGCATGTAATGGAGTACTTTGTCAAATGCTTTGCTGGAGTCAATATATATATTTCTGTGTAGCTTTTCAGTCTTAATCGCTTATTAGCTACCGGTTTGACTCAGGGGTGGGTTCTAAATTTTTTTACTACCGGTTCTGTGGGCGTGGCTTATTTTGTGGGTGTGGCTTGGAGGTCATGTGACTAGGTGGGTGTGGCTAGCTGGTCAGAGTCATTTCTGGAAGGTCCTTGCACTTACGACCAGTCCTCGCACTTACGACCCGACTCATTTGTTTGCTTTTAACACTGATCAGCTGTAGGACGGCCCTTTGAAGCCCCGCGGCAAGAGTTTAAACAGTTTTTTTCCCTCTAGTCATCAGCTGGGACTCAGGAGGCAGCAATAGACTGGGGGTGGGACCAAATAAAAGGTAAGAATAACGTGGGGGGGGTAGGGGGGCGGGGGGAGAACCGGTTCGGTGACGTCATATCATCACCGCTACCGGCTCGGCCGAACCGGACCGAACCGGGAGGAACCCACCAGTGGTTTGACCACACTCTAACCTGATTTTGAAGCATTCGTTATGAATGTATCCTGTCTGAACTCATGCCAGTTTGTCAGGACTGATTATTTGAAAACAACAACAACAAGAAGAACAAATACTTTCAGTTTAATTTAGCTTGATCCTCATTTTTACACCTCGTGATTCTGTAATACATTAAAGAGTATTCAGTTATAGGACTATATAGCTTCTGGCACACACACATACATACCCTACAAACATACACCTCCTGTAAGTGTGATACAGAACTGTTGATGACCTTGTGTTGGGAGTCCAGTTTTCCTGACGCTTCTGATTCCTCCAATATGACTTCAATGCTGTCCCTAAATAATACAGAATGTCACCAGACAGGAGAGCTGAGAGTTATGCTGACCACAGCCCATCTATTAAGAAAGCAAATTGATTATAAAAATAAGTGAAGTGTCAGGGTTCTGACGGATGCCCTAATTAAATCATGAATCACGAGCCAAGCTTCAAAAGAAATCCAGTTATTTATTAGGAGCTTCATGTCGGCACGTTCCCAAGTGAAGCCAGCTCTGACCCTACATAATTTACACTCCAATTATGACCCTGTTTCCCCCCCTCCCATCATCAATCACATTCGCCTACTGAGCAATTTCACGGGTTGTAGAGCTCACTCTCCTCGGCTGCTGTAGGTAACCCTGGGATACAGCCTTGAGAGAGATAAGCATGGAATGTGCATCTGCCTTTGGCTGCTGTGCCATTTCGCCGGTTTTCCAATCCCCCCTGGCCTATGGCAAACTCGAGAGCAGGCCAGGGATGCTTTGCAAGTTGACAGGAAGGTTATGTGTTGATTTATTTGCATTCCACCTTTTTTTCTCCTTGGTTGAATATTTGAAGCAGTTAGCAAAATATTTTAAAGCAATAACAGAATAGGAAGCTTTTTTTAAAAAAAAGCCCTACACAATTAACACTGAGATTGTCACAGACAACTAAAAATGTTGTGAAAAAAAGGTGCGTTTGCAGATTTTTCTAACCATCCAGAAGTGTGGGACAATGCAACTTCTCAGAAAGAGCTGTGTGTGTGTGAGCAGAAACACAGAGAGCCTGGTGGCGCAGCAGACTAATAGCCTGTTATTAACATTCAGCTGCCTGCAATTACTGCAAGTTTGAATCTCCCCAGGCTCAAGGTTGACTCAGCCTTCCATCCTTTCTAAGGTAGGTAAATTGAGGACCCAGATTGTGGGGGCAATAAGCTGACTTTGTATAAAATATACAAAAGTATGAAGGCTATTGCTTAACGCATTGTAAGCCGCCCTGAGTCTCCGGAGAAGGGCAGCATATAAATCAAATTAAAAAAACAAACAAAAAAAACCCACAGGGCTGGGCTGGAGGGCATTTTCCATAATGTCTTTCCTCGGCCCCCATATCTTAGTGGACGAGAGGTTCATTTGATGATCAGGCCCTGTGGTGCTCAAAGCTTTAGAGCTGAATAGTTATGCTTATGCCTTAAATCAGAGGCCCCACCAACCTTTGGGGCACCAGAGAAGTTTCTCCGTGGACCAGAGTGGGCGTGGTTTCACATGCTGCCTGTATCCCGTGGATGGGGCTCCGCTTGTTTGTGCAGCCCAGTTTCTAGCATGCCGTGGCCCAGTGCTGGTCCATGGACCGGGAGTTGGGGAGGGGATCCCTGTCTTAAATTGTGCCCAGGAATCAACTGGCAGCTGTACAAATTTGGCATGTTGAGATCAGTGGTGGGTTTCAAATTTTTTTTACTGCTGGTCCTGTGGGTGTGGCTTGGTGGGTGTGGCTTGGTGGGCATGGCAGAGGAAGGATACTGTAAAATGTCCATTCCCATCCCAATCCAGGGGAAGGATACTGCAAAATCCCCATTTCCTCCCGATCATCTGGGACTTGGGAGGCAGAGAACAGATGGGGGCGGGGCCAGTCAGAATTTTTACTACCGGTTCGCCGAACTACTCAAAATTTCCGCTACCGGTTCGTTAGAACTGGTCAGAACCTGCTGAAACCCACCTGTGGTTGAGATGCCTCTACCCCGCACTGTTCAGCAGCCAAGGGGCCACATTTTGCAAGAACTATTACCTTCCAGAGACTTTCAAGAGTAGCCCCATCTGGAGCATATTGCAGTAGTCAAGAAGGGATATACAGTTGTGGCCAAAATTGTGGAAACCTTTTGGGGGAAAGTGTATTTTCTACAACTAGTTAATAACACCACTTTGGAGTAGTACCATAACATTACTGGCCTCCCACCGACCAGTACGCTCCCACAGAGAGGGACTCCTCAGGGTGCCGTCAACCAGGCAATGTCGGCTGGCGACCCCCAGGGGGAGGGCCTTCTCTGTGGCAGCACCTGCCCTCTGGAACGATTTGCCCCCGGAGATACGAAGGATATCGGATCTCCGGGCCTTTCGCCGTGCCCTAAAAACTTTTCTTTTCCATCAAGCAGGGCTGGCGTGAACCCCCCCCTTTTTAGCTCTTTTTAGCTTTTTAGCTTTTTAAGTGTAAATTGGGTTTTAATTGGATTGTTTTAAATTGTGGGCCAAAGCTGTATAATTCTTTTAATTGATTTTAAATTTTGTATTGGTATGTTTTTTATCCTTGGCTGTGCACCACCCTGAGTCCAATAGGAGAAGGGCGGTATATAAATTGAATAAATAATAATAAATAATATATATCAATGGAAAGATCATTTAAGAATGTAATGCAAGAACTTTTATGAAGGATTTGCTATTAGAATAGCAGTTACGGTATAAAGAAGAAAAGTGAAACACGTAGAAAAAACGAGATATACAAAAATGATCACCATAAAAAAAAACAAGACATATAAAAATAATCACCATGTCAGTTCATACTTAGTTGGGGTAACCTTTAGCATGAATGACGGCCTTACAACGTCTTCCTATGGAGTGAAGCAATTCTTTTAGTTCCGCAGCTGTTATAATGTGAAACCAAGATTGAATGATGGCTTCTATTAACTGGGTTTTATTGCTGGGTGGCTTCTGACATAGATTTCCAATTGGGCGAAGGTCTGGGCTATTCCCAGGCCATTCCAGCAGCGGAATATGATTATCCTGAAACTCCAAAAAAAAAAGTTGTGTTATTAGCCATCAAACCTCAAAAATACAATTTTCCTAAAAGGTTTCCACAATTTTGGCCACTACTATATCTAAGCCATGGGTAGCTGATCTCTACTCCAACCAGTTCAGGAAGGTTTGCTGCTGGTGCAAAGTTCAGAAGTATTTCACACCAGAGCCATCACTTGAAAACTCAGCAGGAGGTGAGGATTATACAACACTCTATGGGAGTGAATCTTTTCTCAAAAGGAGTGAACCCTGTGCCGGACAGGCTGGACCTCTGTGTTCAAATCCAGCTCGGTCAATATCACCTTTGTCTTGCCGGTATTTAATTTCAGCTGCTCTTCCTCATTCAATATGCGACAGACGTTCTAAAATAGCTATTATTTCTGGACTTGAATGACGGGAGGAAGTAGAATTGGGTACCATCAACATACTGATGACTCCCACCTTCTGCAAACCCAGACGGCCTCCTACACTGATTTCATTAGAGAAGAATAGGCTAGGCTAGGCTAGGCAAGGAAAGGAAAAGAAAGGAAAGGAAAGGAAAGGAAAGGAAAGGAAAGGAAGGGAAGGGAAGGGAAGGGAAGGGAAGGGAAGGGAAGGGAAGGGAAGGAAAGGAAAGGAAAGGAAAGGAAAGGAAAGGAAAGGAAAGGAAAGGAAAGGAAAGGAAAGAAGGAAAGGAAGGGAAGGGAAGGGAAGGACAATAATAGAATAGGATAAAATAAAATAGAGTAGAGTAGAGTAGAGTAGAGAGTAGAGTAGAGTAGAGTAGAGTAGAGTAGAGAGTAGAGTAGAGTAGAATAGAGTAGAGTAGAGTGTAGAGTAGAATAGAATAAAGTAGAATAGAGTAGAGTAGAGTAGAGTAGAGACTAGATTAGAGTAGAGTAGAGCGTAGAGTAGAGTAGAGTAGAATAGAATAGAATAGAATAGAATAGAATAGAATAGAATAGAATAGAATAGAATAACAGAGTTGGAAGGGACCTTGGAGGTCTTCTAGTCCAATCCCCTGCTCAAGCAGGAAATCCTCCACCATTTCAGGCAAGTGGTTATCCAATCTCCTCTTAAAAAACCTTCCAGTTTTGGAGCATTCACAAACTTCTGGTGGCAATTTGTTCCACTGGTTAATTGTTCTATCCGTCAGGAAATTTCTCCTTAGTTCTCAGTTGCTTCTCTCCTGGATTAATTTCTATCCGTTGCTTCTTGTCCTGCCTTCAAGTTCACAAAATAGTTCTCGTGAGGCTCAAGCATCTTTGTTTCCTGCCGTACCAGCTCCAACCTTCACACCAAGGTCATTTGATCTGTCTTCATAGGATTTAATTTTGAATTCCTTGCTCTTCCTTGTAGTGCTTCCATTTTCTTGGAATCTGTTCTGTCCCCGTCTCACACACGCACAGAAACAGACAGCCGGGGGTTAAATAAACTGGCAGACAACCAATTCTTCCAATAAGAAGCTTGGCAACAACCCAGTAGCTGCTTGCCAAGAACTTTACTCACAAACAAAATACACACATTCAAGAATTGTCCAGTTCGTAAAATAAATCCAAGGCCAATAATGTTGTTTCCAAAGATGCAATGTGACTCGATAGTAGTTAGTTTTGTCTGTCACAGAGTCTGAATGGCCACCTCACCCCCTTTTATACCCTGTGGGGTTTGGTCCAGTGACTCAGCTTAATCCCTGGCACGCCTTTTCTTCTGTTGCGCGCGCTTATCTCTGCGACGCTTCTGAGGATCCAGCCAAGACTCATTTCCCTCATCACTGTCCACCTGTGGCTGCGTGGACGTGCTTGGCCCCAGCCCTATCTCTTGTCCTTCGGCGGACACCGAAGGCATTGCCAGAGAGGAGGGTCCTGGAGAGGGAGGCCTTGCCAACTCCTCTCCTTCACTCTCGGAGTCCTCTCCTGCCGATGACACAGGCTCAGGTAACGGAGCCACAACAGAATCTTTCTTAAAGCTCTGGAGTCCACAGTAATTGGCACAGTAATTCACAGTAATTCATAACCATTTTCCATACTTATAACCAGCGGTTAGGTTACGTCTTAAAATTGTCAGAGAACAAAACTGATTGATTGATTGAAGGAATAGAGTTGAACGATTACTTCCTGTAATTTGGAAATTGTAAGGCAAGCATAAAATTGCGTCTTTTTTTTACCCAGCCATATCACATGTCTGTTTTCCCAAGTACAATTACCAAGCAAGAGATCTTCATATACCTATTTAGTTTCCTAAGCAGACTTTCACGTTAATTCGTTAAATTTCATTCGATTACTCCCAGCCCATGTCTCTATAGCAATCGCAATAGCACTTAGACTTATATACCGCTTCACAGTGCTTTACGGCCCTCTCTGAGCCGTTTACAGAGTCAGCCCTATTGCCCCCCAACAATCTGGGTCCTCGTTTTACCGACCTCAGAACGACAGAAGGCTGAGTCAGCCTTGAGCCAATTGAGATCGAACTGCTGGCAGTGGGCAGAATTAACCTGCAATATTGCATTCTAACCACTGTGCCACCATTGCAGAGATAGCAATAGCACTTAGACTTATATACCGCTTCACAGTGCTTTCCAGCCCTCTCTAAGCGGTTTACAGAATCAGCCTATTGCCCCCAAACAATCTGGGTCCTCATTTTACCGACCTCGGAAGGACAGTAGGCTGAGTCAACCTTGTCAGCCTGGTGAGATTCGAACTGCTGAATTTCTGGCAGCCATACTGCAATCTAACCACTGCACCACCATGCCTCCTATCCAATCAAGGCCATTCTGAAATTTTATTTAACTTCTAGCATGTGAGTTATCCTAGTCAATTTTAAATCATCTTTACATTTGATATGCATTCCTTCCATCTCTTCCTTCAAAGCATTAATGAATATACTGAAGTAGGAGGACTTAAAGGAAGGATTCCTGGAGTACTTACTTAATTTCTTTCTTCTTTTTATGACCCTGTAAATCCCTTTTTATCGGGGTGTAGTCAGGGCGACTGAATACAGCGAGTGTTTATTGGCCGGATTCCCTTCCTGTCGCCAATGCGGAGTATTTCCTCCCAGCAGATATATTCTCATTGTGCCCAGAGAGAGAGAAATATCTACCTCTACCTCACAGCCTCCTGATTGTGAGGCGAGCGCTCCACCTCTAGGTCACGCACCACTTGAGGATTTCGCCAAGATAATACATAAGAATTCGGCCCAACTATCAGCTGCTTCCTTCAATTCCTCAGGATGACTTTCCTGTGATTCTGTGGCGCTTTAAACATAATCAGACGAAAGCGGTATTCCCTGCGTTACGTTTCTGTCCATCTTAAGGCTCGAATCCTATCTCTCCATCCTGCTTCTTCCGTTTCCTAGCGGAACACATAGATTTTGTTGGAAAAGGGTGAACCCAATAGGAGTTGAGTAGCCTTCATTTACCCTCCCTACCGGTTCGCAAATGTGAGCGCGTGCATGGTCGTGTGCGTTTCATGTGCACACGCCTCGTCTGCGCGTGCACATGGCCTTCTGTGCATGTGCAGTGCTCACGCATTACGTCCAGGTGGTTGGGCGGAGCCTCCCACAGTGGCTACTACCGGTTTGCCTGAAATGGACCGAACTGGCTGAATCCCAGTACTGAGTAGCTCTTTCTTGGTTAATTTAGCATTCTTCCTTCTACACTGAGTGGCCAATATACTGACTCTTTTGTTTTTCCCTTTATTTTGAACATATCTAAATAAGTCTTAAAAATAAATAAATATTCAGCATCCTTTGCTAACCTCAGCACCTTCTGCATTTCTCTTTCTTGTCACCATTTCAACGATTCTGGGCTACGTCTCTGTAACATTTTCCTTTCCGACCTGGTCTAGTTTCCATTTCATACATATGTCCTTTTTTAAAAAAAAAATAAATTGGATTCTCCCTAAGCTTTTTGCATAGCTGCGTATGCCAGTTTTGCTGCCTTTCAACTCTTCTTTTTTTCCTCATGATTTTTTTTTTCTTATTTCCACCGTGCTTCTCAAAGGTCGTTTTTTTTTTTTTAAAAAAAGAAATCTCACCCATCCCAGACTCCCCCCCTATTTTTTTTCTTTCCTTGATCTTCCCCATCGTGTGTCCGAGCTTATTAAGAGCCACTTAAATGCTATTTCCATCGGTGCCATTTTCTGAAAAGGCTGTGTCGTGGGTTTTTTTTTAATAGTCTATTATCTCCTCGACAATTTAAAATTGGTTATGGTGAGGGCTGTCAGAAGTTCACCATCAAAGAGTAAATTGCTGCCAGCATAATTTAATCCACTAAAACTTTCTGTATCACCTTGAAACCCCCCTTCCCCCCCCCCGGTTGATAATCATTACCATTAAGATTGCATACTGTTGCTTAAAAATTCTCCATCTAATAAAAAAAAAAAAATGAGTCCCATGAAGACAGTGACATGAACTACCGTATTTTCTGGAGTATAAGACGCACTTTCACCCCCTAAAAGTGGATGAAAATTTTGGTGCGTCTTATAGACCGAATACAGGCCCGTTTTGGGGCTCCTGAACCCTCCACACATCGTGTTTTCGCCCTCCTCAGCCCTCAGAAGCACTCTACAGTGCTCCGCACGACCCGTTTTCACCAAAAACGGGCCTGTTTTGGGCTCCTGAACCCTCCAGGAGTCATATTTTCGCCTTCCTCAGCCCCCAGAAGCACTCTGCAGGCCAAAAATGGGTGCATTTTTGTCAAAAAGGGGATGCACAGAGGGTTCGGGAGGCCGAAAATGGGCCTGTTTTTGGCCTGCAAAATGCTTCTGGGGGCCAGGGAGGGTGAAAAAGTGACGTGCGGAGGCCAAAAGCTATTTTTTTTTTCTTGTTTTCTTCCTCTAAAACTAGGTGTGTCTTATAGTCCGGTGCGTTTTATGGTCCGAAAAATACGGTAATGCTTCTCTCCTAGCACTCCTGTTTCTCCACTCCTGTTAATAAGGGAGATAAGCCTCCAAATATATTATTTTATTGCAAAAAAGGATTTGATCTTACTAAAAGATGGAGAATGAAATAAAGTGGAAAACAGCGTCCTTACACTCATTTTATGAAGGTTAACCCAGGGAGTTTCTTATTTCTATTAGGAATTAGTTTATAGGAAATCGGAAAAGGTTTAAAATCATCATCATTTTACGACCCCATAATTCCTTGCAGGGTGGAGTCTGGGCAATTGAATGGAGCTAGCACAATGTTTTAATGGCCGGATGCCCTTCCTGTCACCGATGCAGAGTTTTGTTCAGCAGATATATTCTCAGTGTACCCAAGAGAGAAAAGGTTTAAAATAATAACCATATATTCATGTAACTACAGTTAGTCCTTGACTTAACACCTACAATTGGAACCAGGACTTCCAAGGCAGTTGTTAAGAGAGTCACGGCTGAATTTATGACCCTGTTTCCATGACTGTGAGGCGAATCATGGGAGTTGCTAAGTGAATCGTGATGTTGTTAAGTGAATCCGGATTTCCCCAGTGACTTTGCTCATTGGAAACTCCCTAGGAAGGTCTCAAATGGTGATCACATGACCTCGGGAGATGCTGCAGCCATTTTAAATACACGCCGGTTGCCAAGCAACCAAATTTTGATCAAGAGACCGTGGGGATGCTGCAATGGGCGTAAGAATGAGGATCAGTCACTTTTTTTAAATGGCTGTTGTAACTTTAAATGGTTGTAAGTCGAGGACTAGCTGTATTCTGACAGTTGGGCCTATTCAGGTAGTCCTCGACTTACAACAGTTTGTTTAGTGACCGTCCAAAGTTACAACGGCACTGAAAAAAAGGACTTACCACGGTTTTTCACACTTATGACCAGCATCCCCATGGTCACGCGATCTACATTTGAATCAGGGGTGGTATTGACTTACCTTCGCTACCGGTTCGCAAATGTGAGAGCGCGCGCCACCTCTGCACACGCACAGGACCTTCTGCGCATGTGCAGAGCATCAAAAATGGGATGTGATGACATCCGGGCAGGTGGGCGGAGCCTCCCACAGCTGCCACTATCAGTTTGCCTGAACCAGATACAACTGATTCGGATGCTTGACAACTGGTTCCTAGTTATGACCCTTCCAGTATCACACGATCCCCTTTTGCGACCTTCTGATAAGCAAAGTCAACGGGGAAGCCAGATTCACTTAACAACCGCGTTACTAATTTAACAACTTCAATGACTCACTTAACAACTGCGGCAAGTAAAGTCGTAAAATGGACTCACTTGACAAATTTCTCACTTAGCAAGATAAATTTTGGGCTCAATTGTGGTCATACATAGAGGATTACATAGGATAAAGGATGAAGGCTTCTGATTTCCTCTCCTGAAAACCCCCTGTCCTCACCTCCTGCCCCCTAAGTGTGGTACCCCACTGCTACCACCTAACCCCCAAGAACCACCTTATGTTGCCCTGACTCTAATCTCTGTCTGTGACCCACGTTGGGCTCCCAAAAACTATGTGCCTTACTTGTATTTAAAAAGGAAATTAGAATTTAAAAAATGGGACAAATATGCAGTGGTGAAATCCTGCCGGTTCTTTCCGGTTTGTGCAAACTGGTAGCACCGGTGGTGCATGGTTCAGCGAACTGGTAGTGGCGGCAGCATAAGGCTCCGCCCGCCCACCCGGATGTCGTTACTGCCTAGTTTTAACCAGGAAATAACCCATTTTTGACCCTCTGCGCATGCACAGAAAGCTAAGCGTATGCACAGAGGGTCAAAAATCCGAACTGATGACGGCGCACACACTTCTGAACTGGTAGGGAAGGTAAGTAGATTTCACCCCTGGAAATATATAATATAATATTTTGGTTAAATAGCCCAGATGAATTCCCTCCGCTTACAACCATATGTTTAATGACCGTTCAAAGTTATAGTGACACTGGAAAAAGTGAGTTACAGCTGGTCCTCGCACTTATGACCCCATCTCTACTATCACATGATCAAAAACTGGCCTGCATTCAGGATCCCAGGATCACATGATTGCCATTTGCTACCTTCCCAGCTGGCTTCTAAGTCACTGGAGGAAGCCAGTTTCGCTTAATGACCTCGTGATTCATTTAACAATTGCAGCAATTTGCTTAATAACATGGCAAGAAAGGTCATAAAATCAGATTTAAAACCAGTAAGAAATTAAAAAAAAACAACCAAACCCAAACATAAATGTCTTTTTAAATTATTTATTCTAAAAATTATATGATTATATAATATTATATAATTATATTATATAATGCAATTATATTATTATTATATTATTATTATATTATTATTATATCATATACAAATATTATTATATAATAATACAATTATATTGCTATAATATTAATATTATATAATATTGTAAGATTGTAGTTTTATATAATAATACAATTATTGTACTATAATATTAATATTGTACAATATTGTAAAATTGTATGATTATATAATAATACAATTATATTGCTATAATATTGATATTATACAATATTGTAAGATTATAGTTTTATATAATAATACAATTATTGTACTATAATATTAATATTGTACAATATTGTAAAATTGTATGATTATATAATAATACAATTATATTGCTATAATATTGATATTATACAATATTGTAAGATTATAGTTTTATATAATAATACAATTATTGTACTATAATATTAATATTGTACAATATTGTAAAATTGTATGATTATATAATAATATAATTATATTGCTATAATATATAATATTGTAAGATTATATGTGTATAATAATACAATTATATTACTATAATATTAATGTTATATAAGAGTATATGTTTATATAATAATACAAATATTACAATTATATTAACATTATATAAGATTATATGATTATAAAATAATACAATTATATTACCATGTTTCCCTGAAAATAAGACCCTGTCTTATATTTTTTTGAACCCCGAAATAACTGCTTGGCCTTATTACCATGCGCTCAAAAGCCCGATTGGGCTTATTATCAGGGGATGTCTTATTTTGGGAGAAACAGGGTAGTATAATATTAATATTATAAGATGATATTATTATACAATAATACAATTATATTACTATAATTTTAATATTATAAGATTATATTATTATACAATTATACAATATATTATTATACAGTACAATTATATTATTATAATATTATATAGAAGATTATATTATTATTATATAATACAGACAGTCTTCAAGGACCTCTCTATATGAAGAAGAAGATGCGGATTCAAATTCCGCTGCTCACTGGCCTTCTTGCAATATCAAGGGGGCAAGGATACAGCTGCCAGCTTCACTCCGGTAACTTTATGTGTTTTGATTCTGTTTCCAGTCATCACAATATTTAAGGGCAAAGTGGAAGAAATTGAATTGCCTGTGGACAAAGTAGATATCATAATCAGTGAATGGATGGGCTACTCCCTTTTCTATGAGTCCATGCTTAACACGGTCATCTTTGCTCGGGACAAGTGGCTGGTAGGCGTTTGGTCTCTTCTACCGTATTAGCTTCCTAGAAGGTCTTTTAAAGGTTGGTTCTGGAGTGACAGATGCCACACAATTACCGGGACAACTAAAATATGAACGCCAAGGATGTTTCATACGTAGTTGTGCTTATTAAAATGTATGTATATCACCTTTCCATAATCATCACTGTACAATGTATCACATATACAGTATATCGTTTATGAAACCATAGTCCTAGCACTGATGATGTTCCCTAGTTGGGTAATGAAACGTCTGCCAGAAAACAACCAAACACCAAAGAGCTGCCTGCAGTTCAGCTTTGAGCTACAATTATTCTCTTCTTTTGAAATCCAGTTAAATCACATTCAAATAAAAAGTAAAAATGGAGACTTCCAAAGCTCTCCAAACTTGAGACAAACAAACAAACAAACAAACAGATGAAGCTGCCAAAATATTGACCTCTCCAGATCTTAGAATTTAAATTCAGACTTACATGAGAAAGTTTATTCACTAAGAATGGAGTCAATTAGCCACCACGAGGGCTATTCACGCTTCCAAAACGTATTTTATTCCCTGCCCACAGTACTTTTCTGATCCCGTTTTTAATTGCTTTTTCTAAAAAAAAAAAAAACTAGCGGGGAAAATATCTGGCATTGATCTGATCAGGATTTTAAAAGTTAAACAAAACCAGTGATCCTTATACCCACTTCACCTATTTTTATTTTATTTTGGGGAAGTGCAGGAGAAATGCTAGTTGGACCTCACTTCTGATAAAATGGTTTCTCCCATCATGTAAAGTTCCTAGATTTAGGTCTGACAATCTTGTCAACTTTAAGACGTGTGGACTTCAACTCCCAGAATTCTGTGCTGGCTGGGGAATTCTGGGAATTGAAGTCCACATGTCCTTAAAGTTACCATGGTTGGAAAACTCCAGCCTATATATATATATCTGTGATGGTGAACATATGGTATACGGGCCGGAAGTGGCACGCAGAGCCATCTCTCTGGGTATGCGAGCCGTCGCCCGTTACTCTTCCGGGTTCCAGCGTGCTGGCCAGCTGGTATTCACGCGCGCAGGAGTGCCAAAAACTGGAAGAGCAGCTGCCTGGTGCGCATGTGCATGCCAGAAACCAGAAAATCATCTTCCCAGCGCGCGTATGCACACTAGGCAGCTGCTGTTCCGGTTTCCGGCACACACATGTATGGGCACACATGCTCCCATTTCGGCACGGTGCCGAAAAGGTTCGCCAACACTGCTTAAGTATATATTCTTGGGGTGGATTTTGGGTGGAGAAGGGGACTAGAATTATTTTTTTTGAAGTAGAAACTGCCTGACAAGGAAGATCGTCCTGTTCTCTGGAAATGTCATGTGACCGACAGAGAGAGAGAGAGATGATCTTCATTGTCTTTCTGCAGTCAGGATCTGGTTTTGTTGTGGTCTAATTTATCCTTTGTCCTCTGCTCCATTTCAATGACCCCATACCGAGGGGGGGGAAACGATGGCCCTTTTATGACTTGTGGACTTCAACTCCCAGAATTCCATGCTGGCTTGGGAATTCTGGGAATTGAAGTCCAGGACATCTTAAAATCGCCAAGGTTGAGAAACACTGGTTTTGAGCATCAAAAGTATTAATCACTTAGCAATATCTAACACACCATTTAGACCAGAGCCGCATGTGGCTCTTTCATCCCTCTGCTGCGGCTCCCTGTTACTCAAAATATGCGTCACAACTGCCAATGTGCGACAACGCAATTTATTGAGCTTTTCAACCCCCGGTAGGCCAACCATGGATAAATCCAAGAAAAGTTTCAGAAGAAAACAGAACGTTTAATTCAACTACATATGATGCTCAAGAAATAGTCAGGCACGGGAAGGGTTTTGTGGCTCCCGGTGTTTTCTTTTCTGTGGGAAACGGGTCCAAATGGCTCTTGGAGTGTTTAACGTTGCAGACGCCTGATTTAGACCAAGTGTGAGGAACTATGGCCTTTTTATAACTTGTGGACTTCGAAGAGGAAGGGGGTCAAGCTATTTTCCAAAGCACCCGAAGGCCAGACAAGGAATAATGGATGGAAATAGAACAAGGAGAGATTCAATCTGGAAATAAGGAGACATTTTCTGACAGTGAGAGCAATCAACCGATGGAACAGAAGTTGCCTTCGGAAGTTGTGGGAGCTTCATCACTGGTGGCTTTCAAGAAGAACCTGGACTGCCACCTGTCAGAAATGGTGTAGGGTCTCCTGTTTGGGCAGAGGGTTGGACTAGATGACCTACAAGGTCCCTTCCAACTCTGTTAATCTGTAATCCAAACTCCCAGAATCCCATGGCAGCTCAGGAATTCTGGGTGTTGAAGTCCACAAGTCCTGAAGAGGGGCCATCGTTCCTCACCTCTGCCCTAGACCACTGATGGTGAACCTTTTCGGCACCAAGTGCCGAAACCAGAACACACATGCATGTGCATGCATGTGCACATGTTGGAGCACCGGAAACCCGAGGACCAGCTGGCCGGCGCACGCATGCCTGTTTTTTGGCCATTTTGGGGACCGTTTTCAGGGCTGTTTTCCGGCCATTTTCCGAGCCATTTTTTGGCCTGAAACAACCTGGAAAATGGCCTGAAAAGGCCCGGAAACTAGCCTGAAAATGGCCCAGAAAAGGTCTGGAAACGGGCCAAAAAAATAGCCTGGGTTTTGGCCGTTTTCAGGCCATTTTCTGGCACTCCGGCACCGCGGAGACCAACTGTGTGCACTGGAAACCAGAAGAGGAGCTGGTGATGGTGCATGTGCCCACAGAGAGGGCACTACATGCCACTTCTGGCATGCCATAGGGTCGTCATCATGGCCCTAGACCAAAGAAAGGGTCTATCAACTCAAGGCCCGAGAAGGGCCCCAGATGTCATCCTTCCAAGCCCTTTGGAGTGGCAAAGTGACATGAAAGAGGAAGGGATGTTTGTCTGGTTGTTGTTTGTTGTGGTTTTTATCCGCCTTCAAAAATGTGATGTTTTTGTTAGGTGAATAGATTAAGACATCCATTTCCACACAATTCGTCAACAGAAACCAGGAGGGCTTATGTTTCCAGACCGAGCGGCTTTGTACATGGTAGCCATCGAAGATCGACAGTACAAGGATTTCAAAATCCATTGTGAGTCCGCGGACAATTTATACGGCTTCGCAATTCACCCGCAGGCCCGGTGTTTTTCTAGCCAACTTGCTACAGGCAGTTCTTGACTTACGACGGGTTGCTTAGCGGCTGTTCGAAATCATGACTGGCCCAGCAAAAAGTAATTACAACCTGGTGTCCAAAATCCTGATGGATGCCCCCTCCCCTCCCCGGTCATGTGACCATATTTTGGGCACTTGGCAACTGGTCTGCAGTACAACCAGTGGTGGGATTCAGCCGGTTCGGGCCGGTTGAGGCCGGTTCGGGCAAATCGGTAGTTAAATTGCTGACTGGCCCCTCCCCTCCCCACCCCTTCCAGGAGTCCCCACACCCCCCATTTTGGCTAAATTGAGGACTACCTGTACTTTTGGTTCAGTTTTCTGACCAAGAATTAAAGCTGGGTGACTTTGGGCCAATCGCCAGGAGACTGTGAGTTCTAATCCTGCCTTAGACATAAAAGCCAATTGGGTGACTTTGGGCCAATCACCAGGAGACTGTGAGTTCTAATCCCGCCTTAGCGATGAAAGCCAGCTGGATGAACTTTGGACCAGTCCCTCTCTCTCAGCCCAAATTCATCTCACAGGGTTGTTGTTATGGGGAAAATAAACGGAAGAAAATGCGATGGATATTTTCACCGCCTTGAGTTACTTGTAAAAATAATAAAGGCGGATACAAAATAAAATAAAATAAAATAATTATTATTATTGTTAGTAATTGAAATCAGGTGACTCTTGAATTTGATTTATTCAAGGACAGTGTTTCTCAACTTTGGGCAACTTTTAAATATGTGCGTAATACATCAATAGGCTTCATCTCCCAGAATTCTTTGCTGGCTGGGGAATTCTGGGAGATGAAGTCCGCACATTTGAAAGTTGTTTTAAGGTCGAGAAATGCCGCAGTAGGTGCTTACTTACACAAATAAAAATGTCTCCTTCAATTTCCCACTTTGTCTTGACAGGGTGGGAGAACGTCTATGGCTTCGACATGACCTGTATCCGAGACGTGGCCATGAAGGAGCCTTTGGTGGACATCGTTGACCCAAAGCAAGTGGTGACCAATGCTTGTTTAATAAAGGTTTGGTGCTTTTCAAAATATAAACTATAAAATGAGGTCCTTCTGCAAGGCTATTTTTTTTTTAAACTCCTTCTTTTGTCTTTGCATCATCATCATTTAACGACCCCCATAATCCCCTTGCGGGGTGGAATCTGGGCAACTGAATGGAGCTAGCAGAATGTTTAATGGCCAGATGCCTTTCCTGTTGCCAATGCAGAGTTTTGTTCGGGAGATATATTCTCTCATTGTGCCCAGAGAGAGAAATATCTCCCTCTACCTAGGATTGAACTCACAGCCTCCTGATCCTGAGGCGAGAGCTTCATCTCTAGGTCACTGCACCACTCTTTCATTTGTCATTGCATGCTGCTAATAAATTGTAGATCAGGTGTCTGCAACCTGTGGCTCCGGAGCCGCATGCGGCTCTTTGGGCCCTCTGTTGTGGCTCCCTGTTGGATGATCCCACCACTGGCTGGCCCCATCCTTCGCCCTCCCCTCCCAGGCACTCCTCACCTGGCCTGAGAAGGTAAGGGCGATGACGGGTGATGGAGAAGCGGCCGGGGCAGAGACAGAGAGATACAGAGAGAGGGGGAGAGAGAGACATAGAAAGATACAGAGAGAGGGGGAGAGAGAGAGACATAGAGAGATACAGAGAGAGGGGGGAGAGAGAGACATAGAGAGATACAGAGAGAAGGGGAGAGAGAGAGAGACATAGAGAGATACAGAGAGAGGGGGGAGAGAGAGAGACATAGAGAGATACAGAGAGAGGGGGAGAGAGAGACATAGAGAGATACAGAGAGAAGGGGAGAGAGAGACATAGAGAGATACAGAGAGAGAGGGAGGGAGAGACATAGAGAGATACAGAGAGAGGGGGAGAGAGAGACATAGAGAGATACAGAGAGAGGGGGAGAGAGAGACATAGAGAGATACAGAGAGGGGGGAGAGAGAGACATAGAGAGATACAGAGAGAGGGGGAGAGAGAGACATAGAGAAATACAGAGAGAGAGGGAGGGAGAGACATAGAAAGATACAGAGAGAGGGGGAGAGAGAGAGACATAGAGAGATACAGAGAGAGGGAGAGAGAGACATAGAGAGATACAGAGAGAGGGGGAGAGAGAGACATAGAGAGACACAGAGAGAGGGGGAGAGAGAGACATAGAGAGATACAGAGAGAGGGAGAGAGAGAGACATAGAGAGATACAGAGAGAGGGGGAGAGAGAGACATAGAGAGATACAGAGAGAGAGGGAGGGAGAGACATAGAGAGATACAGAGAGAGGGGGAGAGAGAGACATAGAGAGATACAGAGAGAGAGGGAGGGAGGGAGAGGGAGAGAGATGTCAAAAGGGTTTTGTGGTTCCCGTTTTTTTTTTAACAACTGCTTCTCTGCCCTGGGTAGGCGTGGCTAGGGGGGGTGTCATGTGACTGGTGAAAGTGAGTGACGTTGAGTTGGCCACGCCCACCCAGGTTTTGTGGCTCCCGGTGTTTTCTTTTCTGTGGGAAACGGGTCCAAATGGCTCTTTGAGTGTTTAAGGTTGCCGACCCCTGTTGTAGGTAGATGTTGGTTTTTCTTTCTCCTAACGAGTAAGAACCTTCATTTGTACTTCTATAACTGTCAGGTTTGGCTCAGGAACCAAACAGGACAAACACAGACTTCAGTGGATAGTTAGGAGTGCAGAAAATAAAATAAAATAAATTGCAACCCGCCTGCCTTCCATTGAGGATCTGTCTACTGCACGAGCCAGAAGGAAGACTAGGAAAATATCTACAGATCATTCACATCCCGGACATAAGCTGTTTCCAACGCCTCCTTTTGGGACGCTGCTACAGGGCATTGCATGCCAAAACAACCAGACACACAGACAGTTTTTTCCCCTCGTGCCATCTCTCTGCTGAACGTTTAACTCCCACAGTCCTGTCTTAAGCTTTAAGGATATCTAATCATGTAGTAGGACTGTCTTGCTGTATCCATCCCATCTTTCCTATTACCTTCTACCATTGATATTGTGTGATTTATCGCTTTGTTGTTTTGTATCTTATGATTTAGGATGATATCTTATGATTTAGGATTTATCACTTTGTTCTTCGTATGTACACTGAGAGTTTATGCAGTGGAGACAAATTCCTGGTGTGTCGAATCACAGTTGGCCAATAAAGAATATTCTGTTCTGTTCTGTTCTGTTCTGTTCTGTTCTGTTCTGTTCTGTTCCATTCCCCATTCTCTCCTCTCCTCTCCTCTCCTCTCCTCTCCTCTCCTCTCCTCTCCTCTCCTCTCCCATTCCATTCTATTCTCCATTCCATCTCTTCTCTTCTCTTCTCTTCTCTTCTCTTCTCTTCTCTTCTCTTCTCTTCTCTTCTCTTCTCTTCTCTTCTCTTCTCTTCTCTTCTCTTCTCTTCTCTTCTCTTCTCTTCCCTTCCCTTCCCTTCCCTTCCCTTCCCTTCCCTTCCCTCCTTCCCTTCCCTTCTCCATTCTCTTTTCTTCTCCATTCTCTTCTCTTCTCTTCTCTTCTCTTCTCTTCTCTTCTCTTCTCTTCTCTTCTCTTCTCTTCTCTTCTCTTCTCTTCTCTTCTCTTCTCTTCTCTTCTCTTCTCTTCCCTTCCCTTCCCTTCCCTTCCCTTCCCTTCCCTTCCCTTCCATTCCATTCCATTCCATTCCATTCCATTCTTCATTCCTTCTATTCTATTCTATTCTATTCTATTCTATTCTATTCTATTCTATTCTATTCTATTCTATTCTATTCTATTCTATTCTATTCTATTCTATTCATCAGAACAGAGCTGGAAGGGACCTTGGAGGTCTTCTAGTCCAGCCTCCTGCCTGATCAAACAGGAGACCCTATACTGTTTCAGACAAGTGGCTGTCCAGTCTCTTCTTAAAAACTTCCAGTGATGGGACCCCACACAATTTCTGGAGGCAAGTCATTCCACTGATTAATTGTTCTCACGGTCAGGAAATTTCTCCTTAGTTCTAAGTTGCTTCTCTCCTTGATTAGTTTCCACCCATTGCTTCTTGTCCTGCCCTCAGGTGCTTTGGAGAATAGCTTGACTCCCTCTTCTTTGTGGCAGGCCCTCAAATATTGGAACACAGCTATCGTGTCTCCCCTAGTCCTTCTTTTCATTAAACTAGACATCCCCAGTTCCTGCAACCGTTCTTCATATGTTTTAGCCTCCAGTCCCCTAATCATCTTTGTTGCTCTTCTCTGCACTCTTTCCAGAGTCTCCACATCTTTTTTTATATGGTGGCGACCAAAACTGGATGCCGTATTCCAAGTGTGGCCTTACCAAGGCCTTATAATCAAAGGCATATGCTCCCTAGTGCCTTCGAGGAACCCAAAACATCATAGAGCTAAAGGCTTCTGGCTGGCAGCTTCTCGAAAGCTGTGGGTCCTTGTGCCAAAATGTGTACTGCAGTTCTTGTGTACAAGGACTTCTGTCTGAATATGAACAGAAAAAGAAAAACGCAACTGTTTCCTCTTATTTGTTTGCTCTGCTGATCTGTCCCCGTCCACACACACACACAAACACAGCCAGCCGAGGGTTAAGGAAGCACTTGGAACACACCCAGGTCTTTATCTCCAACTTGGCAGCGATATACACACCGTCTGCCAAGTGCTTTTATTTCCACAGAAAACAGAAAGATAATATACTCAGCGTACAAGAGTCCAACAAAAATAAATATTCCTCTCAGCAGTTTCGGACGATGCTCTAGTGACTATCCAAGGTTTATTTTTGTTCGTCACAGGGATCACTGGCCACCACCCTCTATTATATAGTCTCTGGGGTGTGGTCCAGTGACTCAGTTCTAATCCCTAGCACGCCTCCTGAGCTGCTGCAATCGTTTATCACGCCTTCGGAGGCGTGCGTCCAGGAATGATGTTTCTCCGTCACTCTGATCCGAGCCACCTGTCTCCCTGCTAATCTCCTCTCCCTCGGCCGGCACCTGAGACAGTGCCAGAGGGGAGGGGCCTGGAGAGGGAGGCCTGGCTGACTCCTCTTCCTCATGCTCGGAGCTTTCTTCCTCCGATGGGACAGGCTCAGAGGGCGGGGCCACAACAGCTTGAGCCCATAGATACTTTTTGATTATGAAAGCTGGCTGTGGCACTTCTGCTGTTTAAGAGCTGCCGTGTTCCCATTTAGTCCCACTTCCAAGAAATCCAGGCCAAGTTAACGAATTGTTTTTAAGAAACAGGAATTTGCAAGCAGTGAAAGAAAGAAAGAAAGAAAAAAAAAGAGGTGAGAACTGCAGCTGAGTGTTGGCAGCGCTAAGGAAACACTATATGCTGGGTTGCAAAAAAAAAAACAAAACACCATGAAAAAAGGAATTCCAATAAAGATTAGATCAGTTTTGAATGAATGAGGGTTTCATGTCAGATTATTTAGGTTATTTCCCATAGTAAAGCTCAAGTACAAATTTCAATCCACTGTAGAATGTTCTGTTTTTATATCCGTAGCCTGTTGAGACAGAACCACAGCAAAATCTGTTGAGTAACTAAAATGTTGTTATTTAAATGCAATGCTTTGAAAGCCTAAAGGTTACAACTTTTTAATTTAATTTTCCACATTTTTCTTTGTTTGGGGCATTTCACGGTAGAAATGCAGTGTTCGTTCTCTCTCTCTCTCTCTCTCTCTCTCTCACACACACACACACACACACACACACACACACAGAGAGACAGAGAGAGAGAGAGAGAGAGAGAGAGAGAGAGAGAGAGAGAGAGAGAGAGAGAGAGAGACAGAGAGAGATACACCATGAAAACAAAAGGTAAAATAGCAAAGCTTTTAAATTAGTGACTTTACCACTTGGTAAAGGTAAAGGTAAAAGGCTGTCCTCGTACATATGTGCTAGTCATTCCCGACTCTAGGGGGCGGTGCTCATCTCCGTTTCAAAGCCGAAGAGCCAGCGCTGTCCGAAGACGTCTCCGTGGTCATGTGGCCGGCATGACTCAACGCCAAAGGCGCACGGAACGCTGTTACCTTCCCACCAAAGGCGGTCCCTATTTTTTCTACTTGCATTTTTTACGTGCTTTCGAACTGCTAGGTTGGCAGAAGCTGGGACAAGGAATGGGAGCTCACCCCGTTACACGGCACTAGGGATTCGAACCGCTGAACTGCCAACCTTTTGATCGACAAGCTCAGTGTCTTAGCCACTGAGCCACCGTGTCCCTTCTACCACGTGCTACTAGCTTGCTATTTTTGCTTCAACAATTCAGCAACTTATGTTACAGAATTGGAGCAGGAAGGACTTCGAGGGTCTCAGAAACCTCTCCAAGCAAGCAGGGGGTTGAGCCTAAGAGATATTATTTCTATTTCTATTTCTACTATAGGTAGTCCTCGACTTACGATCACAATTGATCCCCCTAATTTCTCTTGCTAACCAAGGCAGTTGTTAACTACCTCATTTTATGATCTATTTTGCTACAGTTATTAGGTAAATCCCAGCAATTGTTAAGTGAATCAGGCTGTTGTTAAGTGAATCTGACTTCCCCCATTGACTTTGCTTGTCAGAACCTGGCTGGGAAGATTATAAATTCTTCTTGTTCTTGTTCTTGTTCTTGTTCTTGTTCTTGTTCTTGTTCTTGTTCTTGTTCTTGTTCTTGTTCTTGTTCTGTTCTGTTCTGTTCTATTCTATTCTATTCTATTCTATTCTATTCTATTCTATTCTATTCTATTCTATTCTATTCTATTCTATTCTATTCCATTCCATTCCATTCCATTCCATTCCATTCCATATTTTCTATTCTATTCTATTCTATTCTATTCTATTCTATTCTATTCTATTCTATTCTATTCTATTCTATTCTATTCTATTCCATTCCATTCCATTCCATTCCATTCCATTCTACTCTACTCTCTATTCCATCCCATCCCATTCCATTCCATTCCATTCAAATCTCCCTATTCTATTCTATTCTATTCTGTTCCATTCCGTTCCGTTACATTCCATTCCATATTTTCTATTCTATTTCATTCCATTACAATCCAATATTATTCTGTTCTGTTCTGTTCTGTTCTGTTCTGTTCTGTTCTGTTCTGTTCTGTTCTGTTCTGTTCTGTTCTGTTCTGTTCTGTTCCGCTCCGCCCGACCCCACTCTACTCCATCCCATTCCATTCATTCCACTCCATTCCTTTTCTGAAAAAGTTGTTGGTAATTATCATTTTTAGCATTCATCGTGCCTCTTGGAACCAATTATCGTTGAGTACCAAGGTACCACTCTATCTAGTAGCTCCTGTCCTTTATTTTATTTATTTATTTATTATTTATTATTCACATTTCTATGCCGCCCACTCTCCGAGGACTCTGGGCGGCTTACACCAAAGACAGTATACTAAATAGCATATTGCCCCCTAACAATCTGGGTCCTCATTTTACCCACCTCGGAAGGATGGAAGGCTGAGTCAACCTTGAGCCGGTGAGATTTGATCCGCTGATCTGCTGAACTAGCAGTCAGCTGAAGTAGCTGCAGTACTGCACTCTAACCACTGCGCCACTTCCTAATTCTTAAAACATGTTTTGAGGCATTGGGTTGTGCTGTCCTTCTAAAGCCCGTTTTAAATACTGCAGACCGAGAAATCTGTAATACTTAATTAAACTCTTCTTCATCTCTCCGTCAATGCAGGATGTTGATCTTTACATCGTAAAGACGGAAGACCTGGCCTTCACCTCTGCGTTTTGCCTCCAGATCCAACGCAATGATTACATCCACGCCTTGGTCACCTATTTTAATATAGAATTTACAAAGTGCCATAAGAAAATTGGGTTTTCTACAGGTAAGTTGTCTTTCTTTCTTTTTCTTTCTTTCTTTCCCTTCCTTCCTTCTCTCTGTCTTTCTTTCTTTCTTTTTCTTTCTTTCCCTTCCTTTCTTCCATCTTTCTTTCTTTCCCTTCCTTCCTTCCTTCCATCTTTCTTTCTTTCTTTCTTTCTTTCTTTCTTTCTTTCTTTCTTCCTTTCTTTTTCTTTCTTTCTTTCCCTTCCTTCCTTCTCTCTTTCTTTCCCTTCCATCTTTCTGTCTGTCTTTCTTTCTTTCTTTTTCTTTCTTTCCCTTCCTTCCTTCCTTCCTTCCATCTTTCTTTCTTTTTCTTTCTTTCCCTTCCTTCCATCTTTCTTTCTCTTTCTTTCTTTCTTTCTTTCTTTCTTTCTTTCTTTCTTTCTTTCTTCTTTCTTTCTTTCTCTTTCTTTCTTCCCTTCCTTCCGTCTGCCTTTCTTTCTTGTTCTTTTCTTTCCCTTCTTTCCTTCCTTCCTTCTGTCTTTTTTATTTCTCTTCCTTCCTTCCTTTCGTTCTCCTTCCTTCCTTCCTTCCTTCCTTCCTTCCTTCCTTCCTTCCTTCCTTCCTTCCTTCCTTGTAGGCATGACGGTTTCTCCCCCCCCCTTACTTTCATTCATTTTTCGTAACCTAAATGTACAGTTCTCCGGCGATTAAATATGTTCTGGTGTCCCTTCGCTTCAGCCTTGCCCTGCAGTTGGCATTGAATTATTGCAGATTTCATGGGGCGCTATAAACTGGCATTGTTGGTTGCATTGGGAACAACATAGGGCTGCTGTGCTGCCTCTGATCTGGCATCTCACAATGCTGGAAAAAAACCCCCCGATGCTCTACCATTGAAACATAAAAGCGATGGCTTTATTCATGTGGAAAACGTGCTGCAGGTGTTATTTTTCTTTTAAAACCATCACATTTTTCACTTTTACTGCCCTGAGTGCTGTCTGCGGGAGGGAGGGTTCCCATCGAAGTAATTCTAACAATTCGGCCCCAAAAGCAAGCACAGAAGGCAGTGGTGCAGGAAGCTTTATTTTTATTGTTTCCATTCTAAGGGTGTCTTCTTCTCTGCTTCTGATGCCCTGGACCCAGGGGTGAAATTCATCAGGTTCTGACAGGTTCTGGAGAACCGGTAGCGGAAATTTTGAGTAGTTCGGAGAACCGGCCAATACCACCTCTGGCTGGTCCCAGAGTGGGGAAGAAATGGGGATTTTGCAGTATCCTTCCCCCAGGAGTGGGGAGAGAATGGGGATTTTGCAGTATCCTTCCCCTGCCACGCCCACCAAAACACACCACGCCCACCAAGCCACGCCCACAGAACTGGTAGTAAAAAAATTTGGATTTCACCACTGCCTGGACTTTCATTGGGTCTGCAGCTCAGGAGAGGATAATCCTAAAGGTGTTTCTTCTCACCTTTTGGTCTCCAAGGTCTCCAAAAAAGGACAAAAGAGTTGAAAGAGACCTTGGAGGTCTTCTAGTCCAACCCCCTGCCCAAGAAGGAGACCCTATACCAGCGATGGCTAAACTTTTCTGGACCAAATGCCCAAATTCAAATTCAAACTTTTATTGTCATAATACAACATGTGTAAAATGAGATTGGCTGAGCCTCCCTTCGTGACTGCGCGCACCCAACCCCCCCAAAATGCAATGCATGTGGCCCCCACGTGTGCGCCCGCCCCCGTGCATGTATGACCCCCATTTCCCAACCCCGTGCATGCGCCCCCATGCATGAGCATGCATCCCAGCACATGCCTTGCACCCTGGGCATGTGTGCACGGCCCCCCAGATGTCCCCCCTTGCGTATTGGACCTGAACTGGGGCAACGGCTCACATGTCCACAGAGAGGGCGCTGCGTGCCACCACGACCCCAGTGGTGGGTTGCTCCCGGTTCACACCGGTTCGCAAGAACCGGTAGTAAAAATTTGTACTAGTTCCGAGAACCGGTAATAACATTGGCTGGCCATGCCCCTGAACCAGTCCCCGGTCCGGTCGCCGCTCGATTACCCCACCCACCTCATCAGAGGGTTTTTTTTTTTTACTTTTCTACAACCTCTTTGGCCGAAAAAATGCTTTTAAAAATAAAATAAAAAAAAAAGCCTCTGATGATCCTGTGGCTCAGCTGGGAACGTCAGAGGCTTTTCAAAGCATTTTTTCTACAACCTCTTCAGCCAAAGAGGTGGTTAAAAAAAATGCTTTTAAAAGCCTCTGACGATCTCAGCTGAGTTGCCTAACCTCTTAAGGTTGTAGAAAAAATACTTTTAAAAATAATAATAAAAAAAAACCCTGGTGGCTCAGCAGACTAATAGCATTGTGATTAATACCAGCTATCTGCAATTACTGTAAGTTCGAATCTCACCAGGCTCAAGGTTGACTCAGCCTTCCATCCTTTCTAAGGTAGGTAAATTGAGGACCCAGTTTGTGGGGGCAATAAGCTGACTTTGTATAAATATACAAAAGAATGAAGGCTATTGCTTAACGCATTGTAAGCTGCCCTGAGTCTCCGGAGAAGGGCGACATATAAATCAAATTAAAAAAAAAAAAGTTGACCACGCCCACCCAGTCACATTCCCTCGCCAAGCCACGCCCACAAAATAAGCCACACCCACAAAACTGGTAGTAAAAATTTTTAGAAACCCCACCCCCTTGCACGCCCTTATACTATTCCAGACAAGTGGCTGTCCAGTCTCTTTTTAAAAATCTCCAGTGATGAAGTACCCACAATGTCTGAAGGCAACCTGTTCCATTGGTGAATTGTCCTCACTCTTAGGAAGTTTCTCCTTAATTCCAGGTTACTTCTCTCTTTGATGAGTTTCCATCCATTGTTTCTTGTTTTGCCTTCTGGTGCGTTGCAAAATACGTTGACTCTCCTCTTCTTTGTGGCAGCCTCTCAAATATTTGAAGACCGCTATCATATCACCCCTAGTCCTTCTTTTCTCTAGACTAGCCGTCACCAATTCCTACAATTACAATTACCTTGGAGTACTCATTTCTAAAAAAAATCTAAGTGCCATAGCCCATTGTAACAACATTGCCAAAAAGGCATTAAGAGTTGTTAACCTAATATTTATTTATTTATTTATTTATTTATTTATTTATTTATTTATTTATTTATTTATTTATTCATTCATTTATTTATTTATTTATTTTGTCGCATTTCTATGCCGCCTAACTCCCAAGGGACTCTGGGCGGCTTACAACAGAGAATAAAACAATGCAACAATATCCCGTACAAAAGTTAAAAGAAGACATTAAAGCATTACATTAAAACATTAAAACGTTAAAACACATACACTCCAATTTGTGGCCGGGTCTCGCAAGATCACTATACCAAGATCAACGGCCCCAGGCCTGCTGGAAGAGCCAAGTCTTCACTGCTTTCCAGAAGGCCAATAGGGTGGGGGCGGTCTGGACTTCAGGAGGTAATTGATTCCAGAGAGCCGGGGTAGCCACAGAGAAGGCCCTCCCCCACGGGCCCGCCAGCCGACATTGTTTAGCTGACGGGACCCGGAGGAGACCGACTCTGTGGGATCTTACTGGTCGCTGGGAGCTATGTGGTAGAAGGCGGTTTCGAAGATAGCCTGGTCCTGAGCCAAGTAGGGCTTTAACGGTAATAACCAACACCTTGAATTGCGCCCGGAGACCAATAGGGAGCCAGTGCAGCTCGCGGAGAATTGGTGTAATGTGAGTGTATCTAGGTGCACCCACTATAACTCGGGTGGCCGCATTCTGGACCAACTGTAGTCTCCGAACACTTTTCAAGGGTAGCTTCTTGCGTAGCTTCTTCTCTGGTAAATATTGTACTATTAACTAGAGCTTACAAAACATTTACTAGACCAATTCTTGAATACAGCTCATCTGTCCGGAACCCGCACTACATATTGGACATAAATACAATTGAGAGAGTCCAGAGATATTTTACGAGAAGAGTCCTCCATTCCTCTAACTGCAGTCCTTCTTTTCATTAAACTAGACCTACCCAGTTCCTGCAACCGTTCTTCATATGTTTTAGTCTCCAGTCCCCTCATCATCTTTGTTGCTCTTCTCTGCACTCTTTCTAGAGTCTCCACATCTTTGTTACACCGTGGTGACCAAAACTGGATGCCGTATTCCAAGTGTGGCCTTACCAAGGCATAATAAAGTGGTATTAACACTTCACGTGATCTTGATTCTATTCCCTCTGTTTATGCAGCCTAGAACTGTGTTGGCTTTTTTGGCAGCTGCTGCACACTGCTGGCTCATATTTAAACGGTTGTCCACTAGGACTCCAAGATCCCTCTCACAGTTACTACTATTGAGCAAGGTACCACATGAATAAAGCAAGGATTTCAAAACCTTTGCTATCACAGAACTCACCATTTTAAAAAAAAGAGCCTTGGTAGTACAGTGGTCTAAGGCACCCTGTTATTAAGCTGGTTATTAAGACCAGCTGCCTGCAATTACTGCAGGTTTGAATCTCGCCAAGGCTCAAGGTTGACTCAGCCTTCCATCCTTTCTAAGGTAGGTAAATTGAGGACCCAGTTGTGGGGGCAATAAGCTGACTTTGTATAAATATACAAAAGGATGAAGGCTATTGCTGAGCACATTGTAAGCCGCCCTGAGTCTCCAGAGAAGGGCGGCATATAAATCAAATTTAAAAAAAAAATTTATATGACGACAGTGGATTATAAACAGAGCATGGGTAAAACCCACGCAGTGATCAGAACAACAGGCTATAAAAACCTTGTGGTTGCAAAATCTTTGTACCTTTCCTGGGGAAGGAAAATCACTGAACTTAATCCTATCTCTGAGTGCCGCTTCGCAGAACTGCCTTCTCGGATAAAATCTGCAGGTAAACAAAGACAGTTTTTAAAAGGAACCCAATATATATATTTTTTGTAGCTCCAGACGCGCCTTACACTCATTGGAAGCAAACTGTATTTTACCTGGAGGATTATCTAACTGTCCGAAGAGGGGAAGAAATCTATGGAACCATTTCCATGAAACCAAATGAAAAAAACGAGGTAAGTTAGGTTGGTATATATCCATGATGGCGAACCTGTGGCATGCATGCCGGAAGTGGCACACAGAGCCATCTCTCCGGGCATGCCAGCCATTGCCCATTGCTCTTCCGGTTTCCGGTGTGTAGATGCACGCCAGCCGGCGTGCGAGAGGGCCAGAAACCAAAAGAGCAGCTCCCTGGCATGCATGCGCGCACGGGGAAGCTGAGCTTCCGGTTTCCGGCGCTCCCTGGCATGAGTGCCAGGCAGCTGCTCTTTCGGGCTTTTGAGCTCATGTGCTAAAATAAGCCCCTCCTAAAAAAATAAGCCCTCCGCAAAAATATTTAACTGCATGTGCAGCCTGTCCCCGCCATTTCCTCTGGTTAGAGTTAGAGAGACAGAGCTGGAAATCAAGTAAGAGGAGCCCCATCTTGCTCCACACGCCCCAAAATAATAAGACCTCCCTGAAAATAAGGCCAAGCGCTTATTTTGGGGTTCAAAAAAATATAAGACAGGGTCTTATTTTCGGGGAAACACGGTATATATATATGAATGTTGGCATCCAGGTTGGGCAGCTGGTTTCAGGGACAGGGTTTGATAGGCATTTTTGTCAAACGAGTTAGTGGATTAAAAATTACAGCCTGATCTTAAAGAATCATATTTTATAGCTTAGGCATTTTATTTATTTATTCGTCTCCCGCCTTTAAGGGACACGGTGGCTCAGTGGCTAAGATGCTGAGCTTGTCGATCGAAAGGTCGGCAGTTCAGCGGTTTGAATCCCTAGTGCTGCGTAACGGGGTGAGCTCCCGTGACTTGTCCCAGCTTCTGCCAACCTAGCAGTTCGAAAGCACGTAAAAAATGCAGGTAGAAAAATAGGGACCACCTTTGGTGGGAAGGTAACAGCGTTCCATGCACCTTTGGCGTTTAGTCATGCTGGTCACATGACCACGGAGACGTCTTCGGACAGCGCTGGCTCTTCAGCTTTGAAACGGAGATGAGCACCGCCCCCTAGAGTCCGGAATGACTAGCACATATGTGCGAGGGGAACCTTTACATTTACCTTTTATCCCGCCTTTATTATTATTATTTTTTATAAATAAGCCAAGGTGGCAAAAATACCTAAGATACATTCCTCCTTTTATTTTCCCTGCAACAAAACCCTGTGAGGTGAGTAGGGTGGCCCTTTGAAGCCCCGCGGCAAGAGTTTAAACAGTTTTTTTCCCTCTAGTCATCAGCTGGGACTCAGGAGGCAGCAATAGATTGGGGGTGGGACCAAATAAAAGGTAAGAATAACATGGGAGGGTGGGGGGGGTGGGAGGGCAGGGGGGGAGAACCGGTTCGGTGACGTCATATCGTAACCCCTACTGGCTCGGCCGAACCGGACCAAACCTGGAGGAACCCACCACTGCTTTGAGATTTTGGGAAAGAGAACGGGTCACAAGTGTTTGAGAAGACTCTTGCGAGGCCATTGGATCTCAAGAGAGATCTCATCAGTCAATCCTAAAGGAAACCAACCCTTTACTGTTTATTGGGAAGGAGAGACCCTGAAGCTGAAGCTCAAATACAGGAAGTCCTCGACTTACAACAGTGCATTTATTGATTGTTCAGTTACAACGGCACTGAAAAAAGCGATTTAGGATTACTTTTCACATTCATGATTGCTGCAGCATCCCCATGCTCAGCAACATTCAGGGCCCCAGCCACTGACTCCGATTTAGGACGGTTGCAATGTCCTGGAATTGCGGGATCCCCTTTGGCGACCTCCTGACAAAGCATCGTCCATGAGGAAGACAGATTCACTTAACAACCGGGTCACTAACCTAACTACTGCAGTGATTCACTAAACAACTGTGGCAAGGAAGGCCTTAAAATAGGGCAAAATTCACTTAACAAATGACTCGCTTAGCCAAGAGAAGTTTGGGGCTCAATTGTGGGCGTTAAGGAGGGGTGAAATGCTCCCGGTTCAGACCGGATCACCCGATCCGGTAGCGATGGAGGTGGGTGGTTCGGAGAATCCCATGCCCAGCTGAGCTGCGTGATCATCAGAGGCTTTTTTTTCTTTTAAATGCCTCTGACGATCCAAGCTGAGTTGCCTGATCGTCAAGCTGAGTTTGACAATCCAAGCTGACGATCCAAGACGATGCCTAATGATCCAAGCTGATCAGCAGAGGCTTTTTTTTCTTTTAAAAGCCTCTGATGATCCCAGCTGAGTTGCCTGATCGTCAGAGGCATTTAAAAGAAAAAAAGTCTCTGACGATCAGGCAACTCAGCTGGGATCGTCAGAGCCTTTTGAAAGCATTTTTTTAACAACCTCTTCGCCGAAGAGGTTGTAGAAAAAATGGTTTTAAAAGTAAAAAAAAAAAAATTGGCCATGCCCACCCAGTCACATTACCCATCCCCCACCAAGCCACGCCCACAGAACCGGTAGTAACAAATTTTACATTTCACCACTGGCGTTAAGTCAAGGGCTACCTGGACTTTGGCCACTTAATGAGGACTCCTTGGAGAAGACCCTGATGTTGGGAAAGAGGGAAGGCCAAAGGAGAAGAGGAGGGCAGAGGAGAGGTTGGTTACATTGGTTCATTGATGCGATGAACGTGAGTTTGGACGAATGGACAGGGGGACGGCAGTGGTGGGATTCAAATAATTTAACAACCGGTTCGCCCAGGATCAGGTTGGCTGTCATGGGAGACGTGGGCCATCCCCGTCCTCCAGCTCTACCACACATGCGGGATGAGCCTACCGCGATGGCCACCCTGACCCGGAGTGAACTGGTTGATAATTACACCCCCCCACACACTATCAAAGTGGATCCTGGGCACTGCGCTGCAATGGAGAAATGGCTGGCATGAGGGAAGGAGAAGGAACAGGGAGAAGAAAGAGGGAAAGCCACCTTCTCCTTCCCTTGTGCTGCCTGCTCCGTTCTCTGTTTCTCCATTGCAGCGCAGCATCCAGGATCCACTTTGATAGTGGGGGGGGAAAGGTAATTTAACAACTGGTTCGTGCGAACCGATGTGAACCGGGTGACTCCCATCACTGGCAGGACCATGGAGTCGTGGGGAGTCAGGCACAACTTAGTGCTAAATAACAGCGACCGGTCATAAGAGAAGGACAGCCTGGGCTGACTTTCTCTTGCAGTAAGACCCAAGAAGGGACGCGATGGCTCAGTGGCTAAGACACTGAGCTTGTCGATCGGCAGATCGGCAGTTCAGCGGTTCGAATCCCTAGTGCTGCGTAACGGGGGTAAGCTCCTGTTACTTGTCCCAGTTTCTGCCAACCTAGCAGTTCGAAAGCACGTAAAAAATGCAAGTAGAAAAATAGAGACCACCTTTGGTGGGAAGGTAATAGCGTTCCGTGCGCCTTTGGCGTTGAGTCATGCCGACCACATGACCACGGAGATGTCTTCGGACAGCGCTGGCTCTTCGGCTTTGAAGCGGAGATGAGCACTGCCCCCTAGAGTCGGGAACGACTAGCACATATGTGCGAGGGGAACCTTTTACTGTTACCTTTTAAGACCCAAGATGAAGCATGAGTTCCCATCGCACTGACCTGGCATAAAGCTGGAGAACGTCAGCATGGTGGGCCAACGCAAGCCATCTGAGGCATTGAGCAAACCCTGAAAAATTGTCACTGGAAACCAACATTTAAATCCATCCAGAAACCCCCCCCCATCCTCACCCCGGTGGCAGGACACCATCTGTTCTCGCTAAAGGGAACGTTTCTGACTTTCCTCGAGTGTAAAAGAACTCTCTCGGTTGGCCAAGGTTTTTTTTCCATTGTGCCTACAACATTGTTGACTTGATGTCAACAACTTGGCTCTCTTAAGTACTCCGGCTGCCTCACGGATCAGCCCCGGAAAACATTTGGTCTTTTATCACAACGAGGGGGGGGTCAGCTTAAAGCCGGGAAGGCTGTGCATTTGATCTAAGGGTGCCAATCAAATACAGTTTGCTCTAATTCCCTGTAAATTGTCCCCCTCCCACACACCCACACCCACGCACCCTGGCTGTAAGGTTGCATCGAGGGAGCTCTTTCAAACTTTGGAGCATGGTGTGTCATTTTGAAATCGGAGGGAGTCTCTTGAATGGCAAGTTCTTTCTTTTCTTTCTTTTCTTTTCTTTATTTTTATATGCCGCCCTTCTCCGGAGACTCAGGGCGGCTTACAAGGCGTTAAGCAATAGCCTTCATCCTTTTGTATATTTTATACAAAGTCAGCTTATTGCCCCCACAAACCGGGTCCTCATTTTACCCACCTTAGAAAGGATGGAAGGCTGAGTCGACCTTGAGCCTGGTGAGAATTGAACTCGCAGTAATTGCAGGCAGCTGGATGTTAAATGCTGCCTTAGTAGGAGGCATGAGCCTCCTACGCCACTCAGGCTCCTGTTGGGAGGGTTTTTTTTTTTTTTTGTGAACTGCTTCAGGTTGGGGACTCCCATCCAGAGGCGGGATTGAAAAATTTCTGCACCACGGTGGGTGGGGGGCATTCACCCTCCCCAGGCTCCGGAGGCTTTCCTCGTGCCTCCAGGAGGGCAAAAACAACCTCCCCTGGGCACTGGAGGCCCTCTGGAGGCCGGAAACGGGCACGTTTTCGGACTTCCGGTAGGCCCATTTTTCAACCTCCACAGGCTCCGGTGGCTTTCCTCGTGCCTCCAGGAGGGCAAAAACAACCTCCCCCGGGGACCGGAGGCCCTCTGGAGGCCGGAAACGGGCACGTTTTCGGACTTCCGGTAGGCCCATTTTTCAACCTCCACAGGCTCCGGTGGCTTTCCTCGTGCCTCCAGGAGGGCAAAAACAACCTCCCCTGGGCACTGGAGGCCCTCTGGAGGCCGGAAACGGGCACGTTTTCGGACTTCCGGTAGGCCCATTTTTCACCCTCCACAGGCTCCAGAGGCTTTCCTGGAACATCCAGGAGGGCAAAAACAGCCTCCCCTGGGCTCCGGAAATGGGCCCATTTCCGGACTTCCGGTAGGCCCATTTTTCGTTCTCCCAGGGCCTCCACGCATGCCCTGCACTTACCTGGCAGCCAAAACGGCCGTGTGGAGACTCCTGGGAGGGGCAGGGTGGGTGGGCAGGGTCAGCCAGTCCTTGGAACAACCGGTTTGGCGAACCAGATTGAAATTAACATCCGGTTCGCCCAAAGTGTTCCGAACCAGCTGAATCCCACTCCTGCTCCCATCAACTAACACAACTCTTCCGGAGTGTGCAATTTGCACAATTGTTCTCTTGTTCCGGAAAGTTTCTTTAGGGAGCATCTGGGCACCTTTCCCAAGTTGAATGGGGGTGGGGTGGGGGTGGGGGTGCAGCCATGGGCAGAACCACAATCCCAATTTGCGATGAAGTGGGGGGAAAGCACAGCCGTTCCATGCAAAGGAGAAACCAAAAGTATTGGCACTTTTTGAAATCTTCCCTGCACCCTGCCTCAATGGAAGTGGTTGAAAGGGCAAGGCAGACTGATCAGAAAGGTCTGCAGTTTGGCGGTTCGAATCCCTAGTACAGGTCTCCTGCGTGAGCAGGGGGTTGGACTAGATGACCTCCAAGGTCCCTTCCAACTCTGTTACTGTTATTATTATGTTCCTGATCCACCATTTCCTCCACACAGGGACCATGGAGGAAGAGGGTGCTTCCTCTTGCAGGAAAATGGGAGAAATAAGAGTCAGTGGAGAAGCCAAAGTCTCATTTAATGACCACAGTCTGATTCGTTGGTACAGGTAGTCCTCGGCTTACGATCGCAGCTGAGCCCAACAACTACGTTGTTAAATGAGACATTCGTTCAGGGAGTTTTGCCCCCTTTTACGATTTTTCTTGCCCCGATTGTTTTAACCAAATCATTGCAGTTAAGTTATTAACGTGGTTGTTAAGTGAATCCAGTTTCCCTCATTGACTTTGCTTGTCGGACGGTCGTAAAAGGGGATCACATGAACCCGGGATGCTGTGACTGTCGTAAGCATGAGCCAGTTGCCAAGCGTTTGAATTTGACCACGTGATTGTGGGGATATTGCAATGGTTGTAAGTGTGAAACAAACCAGTCGTAAATCATTTTTTTAAAGTGCCGTTGTAACTTTGAACGGTCCTTAAATGAACTGATGTAAGTCAAGGACTACCCAAAACACTGCAACATTCATCAATATGAATCCGTTGCCGAGGATTTGAATTTTGATCATGTGACTGTGGGGATGCGGCGATGGTCGTAAGTGTGAAAAATAGTCCTAAGTCACTTTTTTTCTGGTGCCGTTGTAACTTTGAATGGTCACTAAATGAACTGTTGTAAGTGTACTTGCAAAATCCACGCAACCACTAGAGGAGAGCCAAGACACACAGAAAATGGTCTCTGCTGCCACCTGGTGGCTGCCTGTAGTTTTGCAGCCGAATAACATGATCTTAGTTCAGGGGTGTCAAAATCTATTTCATCGAGGGTCACATCAAGACTGTGGTTGACCTCGGGGGGAGGGGGTGTTGGTTGGGCATGGCCGACTGGGTGGGTGTGACCTTATTTTCGGGGAAACATGGTAAATGTATCTGGCTTCCCCATGAATTTTGCTTGTCAGATGATTGCAAGAGGGGATCGTGGGACCCTGGGGTAATGCATCCGTCGTAAATATGAGTCAGTTGCCAAGCATCTGAATTTGGATCGTGGGACCCTGGGGAGGCTGCGACGGTCCTAACTGCGAAAAATGGTCTTAAGCAGAGGTGGTATTCAGCTGGTTCGGACTGGTTCGCCCGAACCAGTAGCAGAAACCGTGGGTGGGCCTGCCCATCCACCCCCATGCCATCCCATTTAGGCACGTTTTTGATGCCGGGCACATGCGCGGAAGGCACGTGCACCAGCAAAGCACTGTTGTGGCCCATCAGCGGTCTGTACGGATTGTAGCTGATTCTGACAGTAAGGAGGCTGGTGTGGTGCTGCGCGAGCAGCCTGTGCAGCTGGCACTCGAGTCAGACAATGAGGAGGCTGGAGAAGCTGTGGTGCCAGAGGCGGGGATTCAGCCAGGGCCTTCAGAACCTCCAGAGGCTCCTTTAAGTGAAGAGGACGAAGAGGAGGAGCCTCTTCTCGATGCACGGGCGCACAGAGCTGCCAAAAGACAGGAGTGGCTCCTCAGGAGGAGGTCTCCTCGAGAGTAAGGCTTGGGGCTAATTGGCCACTCCCTTAGCCTATTTAAGGAGGAACGCTGACTGAAGCAAATTGTAGGGAACAACTTTAGTTCACTCTCCTTCGCATCTGGATTCTCTGCAAAATTACTTCTGGGCTTTCTGCCAACGTTAGTAAGATTATGATTACTTTATCTTTGGTTTCTTGTGGGCTGTTAAGAAAGTTTATTAACAGCCTTTGTTTGGAAAAGAGTGAGTTATTTTAGTAAATTTAAGTTTTGTATAGACTTTGTGTGCGCTGTGTTCTTTGGGGTCCATAGCTGGGGCAGAACAAGTACATGCATGGAATGCCAGGCACATGCATGTGGACGGGGCTGTCAGAGTGGCATTTAATCCCATTCTGCTTTTGGGTAATTGCACCTTGATTAGCGAATGGATCGTGACCTTTCCTTGAAGTATACTTTAAGAAAATAAAACCGAGATATATTCTAATAAACACATTTTATTATAAAGAAGTAAAAAACATCTTACTAGCTAATTAATTACATCTTGGCAAAGCTTTCCCGGCTACCTCTCTTGGCCGGAGAACAAAAGAAAATTTTGAGAAGAAGAAAAGAATGTAGACATGCGCAGTAGTTACTGATAAGAACTTGGCAAGCTACGGTAAGTCTGAAGGTTCAAAAATAAGAGCTCATCTGGTAAATACAAAACGCAGTGACAGGGGCGCATGCTAGCGAATCGGTAAGGAAAGTAAGTGAATACCACGCTTGGTCTTAAGTTACCTTTTTTCAGTGCCGTCATAACTCGTAACTAAGCGAAGTGTCGTAAGTGGAGGATCTACCGAATGTGCAGTGTTACCCGCGGGCCTCCTCTCGTTCGTAGCATCTGATCTCTATGTTCTTTGCAGCGTGACCTGGACTTCACGGTGGAGCTGGATTTTAAAGGGCAGCTTTGCGAAACCTCCGTATCTAATGACTATAGGATGCGCTAACGAGCAGCTGCCTTCGAAACCACAAAAAGGAGAAGTGCGATTCTGGATTTTGACCCAAAATAAATGCGGTTCTGGATTTGACAGCATTCGGAGGGGTGAGCTTTATCAGTAGCAAAACTTTCGCCGCCCGGACGTTTTCTCTGGATCTGGAATTTTCTCAACTCCTCACCCTGCCAAGACCGTCCAAGGAGTTGCACAACTTTACTTTAAAGGATTGTGTATGCATATCACTTTTACAGGCACCCTGGTATTGTGCTGCCTTGTATCCCGACACCTTTAAGGGAGCAACCAAATTGAGAAAACTGGTACCATCTTGTTAGTTTTACCATTTCTTTTTTCGTTTTGTTTTTAAAAAACAAACCTGCGTACAAATAATATTCATGTACTTGTATTATATTTTTTTTTGCAAGCTTTCGTGGCTCTTTTTTTAAAAATACAGCCCTGGGGATACGACCAATTCCTAAATTTGTCTTAGGAAATGGCCTCCTCTTTTACCTCCCACAGGTAGTCCTTGAACTTAGCACCACAATTGAGCCCAGAATTCCTGTTGCTAAGTGAGACGTTTGTTCAGTGCCCTGGTTCAATTAGTAATCTGGTCGTTAAATGAATCTGGCTTCCCTCATGGACACTGCTTGCCCGAAGGTCGCAAAAGGGGGTCACATGACCCCAGGATATTGCAACCGTCATAAATACGAATCAGTTGCCAAGTATTGTCTGAATTTTGATTGTATGACCGTGGGGATGCTCCAACGGTCGTAAGTGTGAAAAATGGGTCTCGAGTCACTTTTTTTCAGTGGCGTTGTAACTTCTGTCACTAAATGAACTGTTGTTAAGCCGAGGACTACCTGTATTTAATTGTGACACTCGATGGAATTGCCAAAACCGAAGTGTGGAGTTTCATTATTTTGGGGCAGGACGTAAAATATGGTGACGTACCCACCCAAAATAAGCTTAACACGCCTTTAAAGAAAATCTTGACATCCCCTCCTCAAAACAAAAGAGAAAAAGAAGACAACCCCACCAACACACACACAGCAGATCCAGTGTGACCTGAAGTTGTGGGTCTCTGGCACCACAATGACATCCGCTTTGGATACCGCAGGATCTCCAGTCTGTTTCAGAACAAATACGAAAGGGAGGATACAAACAGAAAAATAAAATTGGGAAGTCTTTGGTGCTCTCTACACTTGGTCATTCATTTTCAGATGTTCGGGTTACCTGACCAGGTAACGTTTTCAGTGCTAGAGAATAAAGTTTCTTCTTGCAATAGCCCGTCTCGTTTTAAATGAGAAGTCTTTTGGAATTTGGTGGGGTTTTCTCTCATTTACATCTGTTCAAAACGGAACAGAATGCAAGCCTAAAACACATTTCAACAGTCCTCAGGAACGTGTGTGTGTTCAGGGGTGGGCTCAGGGGTGAAATGCCCCCGGTTCGGACCGAATCGCCCGATCCGGTAGCGATGGAGGTGGGTGGTTTGGAGAACCGGTAGCAAAAATCCCTGCCCCCCCCCATGCCCAGCTAAGCCGCATAATCATGAGGCTTTTTTTTTTACTTTTAAAAGCATTTTTTCTATAACCTCTTCGGCCGAAAAAAATCTTTTAAAAGTTAAAAAAAAAGCCTCTGATGATGGCGCGGCTCAGCTGGGATCGTCAAAGGCTTTTAAAAGCATTTTTTCTATCACGTCTTCAGAGGTTGTAGAAAAAATGCTTTTAAAAGCCTCTGACGATCCCAGCTGAGTTGCCTGATCGTCAGAGGCTTTTTTTCTTTTAAATGTCTCTGACGATCCCAGCTGAGTTGCCTGATCGGCAGAGGCTTTTTTTCTTTTAAAAGCCTCTGACGATCCCAGCTGAGTTGCCTGATCGTCAGAGGCTTTTTTTCTTTTAAATGTCTCTGACGATCCCAGCTGAGTTGCCTGATCGGCAGAGGCTTTTTTTCTTTTAAAAGCCTCTGACGATCCCAGCTGAGTTGCCTGATCGTCAGAGGCTTTTTTTCTTTTAAATGTCTCTGACGATCCCAGCTGAGTTGCCTGATCGGCAGAGGCTTTTTTTCTTTTAAATGCTTCTGACGATCCCAGCTGAGTTGCCTGATCGTCAGAGGCTTTTTTTCTTTTAAATGTCTCTGACGATCCCAGCTGAGTTGCCTGATCGTCAGAGGCATTTAAAAGAAAAAAAAGCCTCTGCCGATCAGGCAACTCAGCTGGGATCGTCAGAGCCTTTTGAAAGCATTTTTTTAACAACCTCTTCGCCGAAGAGGTTGTAGAAAAAAATGGTTTTAAAAGTAAAAAAAAAAAAAAAATTGGCTATGCCCACCCAGTCACATTACCCCCCACCACCACCAAGCCACGCCCACAGAACCGGTAGTAACAAATTTTAGATTTCACCACTGGCTGCTGGGGGTTCGGGGGAACCTCTAGAGAAGATTCTGTGCAGTTCGGAGAACTCCCAATTCCCACTCCTGGCTGCCCCCCCTCCCAGGAGTCCCCACACAGCCCATGATGGCCCAAAAGGCAACTGGGCTTTCTTCGTTTTTGCTTGAAGACATTTCGATTTAGGGTTAGAGTTGGATTTCTCATCCAAGAAGCGATAGAACCGAAGAAGCTCCTTGGAGGAGAAGTGAAAGGTCTAAATGAAAAATCCGAAATTCCAGTTGATTTTTTAGAGAAAAGCACTTTTGGGATAATGATGCTTTTGCCTTCCCCAAAAGCAATGACATAAACCCACAACCTCTCGTCTCCTTCCCACGGGGAACAAAAGACGGGAGACAGACAGGGCGGATGCATTGACAAGCCGTCGTTCAGCAGGACAAACATTCCCCCCTCCCCGACGCTTCGCGACTGAGAAATCAGCCGTGCCGCAGCTCTATATAGGTAGTCCTCAACTTATGACCATTCATTCAGCAACCCAAGGCTTCCCCCCCCCTTCCGAGGCACCCCATACTCCACATAACGACTGCAAGGGTGAGAGCTGGAACTGCATGGGTGCCTCGTTTAACAACAGCAACAACTTAAAAGGACTGTAATTCTGGACTCCGTTGTGGTCGTAAGTTGAGGTACCTGCACAGGTAGTCCTCGGCTTACGACCGCAACCGAGCCCAACATTTCTGTTGCCAAGTGAGACATTAAGTTAAGGGAGTTTTGCCCCCCCTCTTTTACGACCTTTCTCGCCACAGTTAAGTCCCACGGTTGTTAAGTGAATCATTGCTTGTCAGAAGGTCGCAAAAAAGGACATTCCCGTGACTTTGGGACGCTGCAACCGTCATAAATACGAGTCAGTTGCCAAGTCTGATCAAGGGACCATGGAGGGGGGGGGTGAATGGTGCACCCGGTCGTAAGTGTGAAAAACGGTCCCAACTTAGTCACTTGTCACAGCGATGTGCTAACTTTGTATGGTCACTAAATGAATTGCTGTAAATTGAGGACTATCTGCAAATCTCACCGAGGCTCCAGCCCGGGGAGGCTCCGCTTTGCGTCCCCCCCCCCCCCCCCCCCCCGCGCCGGCAAAGAGGAGCAGCGGCGACTGAAGCAGCCGTGAGGGGAAAAAAACAATCCAGCAAGGCAGCCTGGCCCCGCCCCTTTCTCCCTGGCGGCCCCGCCCCTCTCTCCCTAACCGCCCCGCCCTTCTCTCCCTGGCCGCCCGGCTATTGGCCGCCCCGCCCACGTGACCGCAGCGAGCTTGCCGGCGCGAAATTCAAACCGACCAGCGGAGCCGCATCGCTCGCTCGCTCGCTCGCTCGCCCGCCCGGCCGCTCCGGCTTCGCCGCGCAGCCCGTTGGAAGGGCGGCCGGTAAGAACCTCCGCCCGGGTGGGGAGGGAGGAAGGAAGGAAGGAAGGAAGGAGCCGTTGTGGAACCCTAAGCCCGGGATCGAGGCTCTTTCCCCGGGGAAGCCCAGGGTGACTCCCCCTCTCTCCCACGCCCCCAGGCACCAGATCTCGTGGGATCACCGGTGGGTTCCCACGAGGAATCGGGATCCGCTTTCCTTGTGTGTGTGTGTGTGTGTGTGTGTGTGTGTGTGTCCCTCCCCGGGTTTCCCCATCGCAGATCGTGGATCTGATCCACTTTCCTTGTGTGTGTGTGTGTGTGTGTGTGTCCGTGTGTCCGTCCCTCCCCGGGTTTCCCTATCGCAGATCGTGGATCTGATCCACTTTCCTTGTGTGTGTGTGTGTGTGTGTGTGTGTGTGTGTGTGTGTGTGTGTCTGTGTGTGTGTGTGTGTGTGTCCGTCCGTCCGTCCCTCCCCGGGTTTCCCCATCGCAGATCGTGGATCTGATCCACTTTCCGTGTGTGTGTGTGTGTGTGTGTGTGTGTGTGTGTGTGTGTGTGTGTGTGTGTGTTTGTGTGTCCCTCCCCGGGTTTCCCCATCGCAGATCGTGGATCTGATCCACTTTCCTTGTGTGTGTGTGTGTGTGTGTGTGTGTGTGTGTGTGTGTGTGTGTGTCCCTCCCCGGGTTTCCCCATCGCAGATCGTGGGATCTGAAAGAGGATCGGCTGCTGCCTCTTTTGCAGGATCCGTTCTGCCCTCCCGATGAGGATCCCTCGGGCTCTCCAGCATGAAGAGCCGCTCTCATCAGCCGCTGATCCTGAAGAAGAGGAAGACCTCTCGGCCGGGCAGCCCTGCGGAGACGGACGAAGAAGCCAGGAGCCCAGTTGGCAGGATCAAGCAGGAGCAGCAAGGGATCTCCCGCGATCTCCAAGGGATCCCGGGCTCTCCCATCCAGACGGCTGTAATAGGTGACCGCTTGGCCCTGGTCAACTCTTGTGGGGTCAGCAGAAGCCCTGCCCCAGCAGAAACCCAGCAAAGCGTTCTGGACTTGCTAGCCACTGAACAGTCTCCTAGGAAGGACCCAGGCTTAGTGAGTCTATCCGGTAGCTCTCTCGGCCTGGAGACCAGGCCCTTTCCCAACGTATCCGGATCTGAAGAAGGGACCATCACTGCAAGCCATGGGGCCCCCGAGGATGAAAAGCTGGCAGGGATTTGGGCCTGGACCGCCGAAGAGTCGGACTTTTTGGCCTCGCAATCTTTGGGTAGCCAAGAAGAGGACAAAACCAGTAGGTAGACCTTTTCGTTGTGAAGTTTTTGTACGATGGGTGATGAGGAGCCCCAGAAAGGTGTTTTTTGGGGAATACAGTAGTGGCCAAAATTGTGGAGTTCCTTGAGTTTCACTCACTGATGGTGGCACCACCAGAACTACCAACCTCTGCCTTGATTTTTGACAATTGGTACTATGGTGAATTTTCATGAGGCATTTTATATACAGTAGTGGCCAAAATTGTGGGAACCTTTTGGGAAAAGTGTATTTTTGAGGTTTGATGGCTAATAACACCATTTGTGTGTGTGTGTGTGTGTGTGTGTGTGTATGTATGTGTATGTGTGAGTTTCAAGATAATCCTATTCCACTGTTGGAATGGCCTGGAAATATTTATTTATTTATTTATTTATTAATCAAATTTCTATACCGCCCTACTCCCGAAGGACTCAGGGCGGTGAACAGCCAAGATAAAATACAGATAATCCAAATATTTAAAAAGTCCCTTAAAATTATTAAATATTTCGGCCGAAACACAGATTAAAACACCCAATTTATAAAATCACAAATTAAAAAATTTAAAAAATTTAAAAGATGGGAGTTAGTCCAGGCCAGCTTGCTGAAATAGAAAAGTTTTGAGAGCACGGCGAAATAGCCCAGACCTTCACCCAATTGAAAATCTAGGGAGCCGACTAAAGAAACTTGTTAGTCAGAAGCGACCCAGCAATAAAACCCAGTTAATAGAAGCCATCATTCAATCTTGGTTTCACATGATAACAGAATTAAAAGACTTGGTTCACTCCATGGGAAGACGTTGTAAGGGCATAATTCATGCTAAAGGTTACCCAACAAAGTATGAACTGACATGGTGATAATTTTTGTATATCTCGTTTTTTTCCATGGTGATAATTTTTGTAAATCTTGTTTTTTCTATGGTGATCATTTTTATATATCATGTATTTTCTACGTGTTTGACTTTTCTTCTTTATACTGTAACTGCTATTCTAATAGCAAATCCTTCATAAAAGTGATTGCATTACATTCTTGATTAAATTATCTTTCCATTGATATATAATTTTATGGTACTACTCCAAAAAAAAGTGGTGTTATTAGCTAGTTTTAGAAAATACACTTTTCCCAAAAGGTTTCCACAATTTTGGCCACTACTGTAGTGAGGTCAGAGTTTAAAAACGGAAGCTCTTTAATCATGGCTATTGGTCGTTCTCGACTTACAACCATTCGTTTAGTGACCGAAGTTACAACAGCATTGAAACAAGTGACTTAAGACTGTTTTTCACACTTATGACCATTGAAGCATCCCCATGGTCGCGAGATCAAAATTCAGATGTTTGGCAACCTCCGTATTTATGACGGGGTCATGGGATCCCCTCTTGTGACCAACTGACGAGCAAAGTCAAGGGGAAAGCCAGATTTCATTTAACAAGGGCAGGGATTCGCTGCACTGCTGTGGCAAGCAAGTTGGCAGAATGGGACCAAAACTTATTTAACAACCGTCTTGCTCAGCAAGAGAAATTTTGGGGCTCATTCGTAGTCGTAAGTCGAGGACTACCTGTGTAAAACTTTGTGGTGACCGGGATGGAGGGTGCTTGCTGCCTGCCTGGTTTTTCCAAAAACAGAGATGCTATCAAAGCCCTTTCTAAAGATTAACATCGAACAGGGCAGAATTGGGAAGTTACTCAGTGCTGGGGGATAATGGATAGATGGATTGGACTTAAATTTAGTTAGTTTTGTGACAAGTCCAGTTTAGCTTTTGATACGATCTGTCCTCTTTCATCCAAAGGCATAGAATGGAATAGGAATAGGAATAGGAATAGGAATAGGAATAGGAATAGAATAGAATAGAATAGAATAGAATAGAATAGAATAGAATAGAATAGAAAATATGGAATGGAATAGAATAGAATAGAATAGAATAGAATAGAATAGAATAGAATAGAAAATATGGAATGGAATGGAATGGAATGGAATAGAATAGAATAGAATAGAATAGAATAGAATAGAAAATATGGAATGGAATAGAATAGAATAGAATAGAATAGAATAGAATAGAATAGAATAGAAAATATGGAATGGAATGGAATGGAATGGAATGGAATAGAATAGAATAGAATAGAATAGAATAGAATAGAATAGAATAGAAAATATGGAATAGAATAGAATAGAATAGAATAGAATAGAATAGAATAGAATAGAATAGAATAGAATAGAATAGAATAGAATAGAATTTTATTGGCCAAGTGTGATTGGACCCACAAGGAATTTGTCTTCGGTGCATAAGCTCTCAGTGTACATAAAAAAATACATTCATCAAGAATCATAAGATACAACACTTAGTGATAGTCATAGGATACTAAATAAGCAATCAAAATCATACTAGGAAACTAAATAAAACAATATAATCATAAAGATAGAAGCAATAAGGTTATAGTCATAAATAGAAGCAGATAGGTACTAGGAAGGATGAGAAGAATAATAGTAATGCAATCTTAGTAAATAGTTTGACAGTGTTGTGGGAATTAGTTCATTAGCAGAGTGATGGCATGTGGGGAAAAAACTGTAGATCTTCTAAGAAGCTGCATAACATTTGTGCGTTCTTCAGAGGTTTTGATGACTTTCCGGTGTGTTTGACATCGGTGTGTTTATGTAGGATGGAGGTTTTTAGTTATGGGAAATATTTTTATCCAATGATGCATTACTATGTATTATTTATTTCAGCAGGAAATCAAACTCTCTATATAATCATCATTAATCATTTTAGTAGTATGGGAGATGTTAAGCATCCGATGATTCTCAGAGATTACAGGTAGTCCTCGATTTACGACTGAGTCCAGAACGTATGTTGCTAAGTGAGAAATTTGTGAAGTGGGTTTTGCCCCATTTTACGACTCTTCTTGCCACCTTTGTTAAGTGAAATCACTGCAGTTGTTAAATTAGTGACACAGGGGTTGAGGGAATCTGGCTTTCCCATTGACTTTGCCTGTCAGAAGGTCCCAAAAAGGGAATCATATGACCGTCATAAATGCGAATCTGTTCCCAAGCATCTGAATATAAATCACGTGACCATTGGGAAGCTGCAACGGTCGTAAGTGTGAACAACGGTCATAAGTCCCTTTTTTCCCAGCGATGGGGTAACTTCGAACGGTCACTAAATGAACTGTTGTAAGTCGAGGACCACCTGTAGACAGCATTCAGGTATTATCAGTAAGCCCATCTCTGCTATTCTAAATTATTATTAATTATTAATTAATTATTAATTTCTTAATAAATAAATAAATAATTATTATTAATTAATTATTAATTTCTTAATTATTATTAAGAAATAATCATGCAATTATCTCACCAAAGTCCAACTTCAACGAGTTAATGTCGTCACATATCACGGAAAAACGTTCTCCTTTTGCGATAATAGAACTGAAGGCAGCGGGAATTTCATTCTACATAATTCGAACCTGCACAGTTAGCAAAAGTGTTGTGTTCTTTTTGGTTTTTTTTTTTTCCAATTCTGCAAGAAATAGCCGTCTCTTCTCTTATTCATTATAACGTGCTTTTAGGTAAAGTCTGTTTAAATAGAAATCCCCTGGGAAAGGCCATTTCCTTTCTTAAAATACCAACTAACTTAAAACGATTAATCAGTGGAACAACTTGCCTCCAGAAGTTGTGAGTGCTTCAACACTGGAGGTTTTTAAGAAGATGTTGGACAGCCAATTAGTCATCTTGTAGCAGTTAAAGTTACAGAACATAGTTTTCTATATATTACCTACCCGACCGTAGGATAAACATCCAACACTCGCTGTCAGGAAATTTCTCCTTAGTTCTAAGTTGCTTCTCTCCTTGATTAGTTTCCACCCGTTGCTTCTTGTCCTGCCCTCAGGTGCTTTGGAGAATAGTTTGACTCCTCTTCTTTGGGGCAGCCCCTGAGATATTGGAACACTGCTATCATGTCTCCCCTAGTCCTTCTTCTCATTAAACTAGACATATCCAGTTGTGTTGTGTCCCGCCAGCGGCCTGTGCGGATCGTGGCTGATCCCGACGAGGAGGCTGGTGTGGGGTTGTGCCAGCAGCCTGCACAGCCGGCGCTCGCGTCGGACAGCGAGGAGGCTGAAGAGGATGTGGTGCCAGAGGCAGAGACTCAGCCAGGGCCTTCAGAACCTCCAGAGGCTCCTTCAAGTGGAGAGAGCGAAGTGGAGGAGCCTCTTCTCAATGCTCGAGCACGCAGGGCTGCCAAACGGCAGGAGTGGCTACTCAGGAGGAGGAGGTCTCCTCGAGAGTAAGGCTTGAGGATAATTGGCCACTCCCTTAGCCTATTTAAGTCACATGCGGTTAGTAAGTTTCTTGCTGGAAACAACTTGTAATTATCATCAGAGCATTTTTGGAAAAGTCTTACCGTATCTTGTTTTCTGGGCTGGTTGCCAACCTTTGCCGGACTTTGGTTTATTCTTGCTACTTAATAAATTTGATAAGGACTGTTGGTGTGTGTCTATATCCTCGGAAATCTGGAGCTGGGGCAGAACAAGTTCCCGCAACTGTTCTTCATGTTTTAGCCTCCAGTCCTCCCCTAATCATCTTTGTTGCTCTTCTCTGCACTCTTTCTAGAGTCTCCACATCTTTTTTTTTACATCGTGGCGACCAAAATTGGATGCCGTATTCCAAGTGTGGCCTTACCAAGGCATTATAAAGTGATATTAACACTTCACGCAATCTTGATTCTATCCCTCTGTTAACGCAGCCTAGGATTGCATTGGCTTTTTTGGCTGCTGCTGTACACGGCTGGCTCGTATTTAAGTGATTGTCCACTTGGACTCCAAGATCCCTCTCACAGTTATACCCAACCTCTTTCTGCTGAAAGGCTAAATTTCAAGCTCCCTCTTGAAGGATCTACACATGCAATCTAAAAATTCTGAGTTTGTATCCACGTAGGTAGTGAGGAGGCAGCCAACTCTGGCTTGAACAGCAGCCTGACCAACATCCAGTGGTTGGGGAAGATGACTTCGACCCCGCTGAGCTCCTGTAGTATGAAAAAAGACACGGAGAAGGAAAACCAGACCCCCAAACAGAAGACAATTAAGGTAAGCAAAGGGCCTACATAGCCTTACATATCTAAGCATGAAGCTTCTACGAGACTGGAGGTTTCATGGAGCAAACATGCATATGACTGTAGATCAGGGGTCAGCAACCTGCGGCTCTGGAGCCGCATGTGGCTCTTTCACCCCTGTGCTGCGGCTCCCTGTCACTCAAAATATGCGTCACAACCGCCAATGTGCGATACCTTCCGGCACGTGATTTATTGAGCTTTTCAACCCCCGGTAGGCCAACCATAGATAAATCCAAGAAAAGAATAGTTTCGGAAGAAAACAGAACGTTTAATTCAACTACGTATGCTAATTTTGTGGCCGCTCAAGAAATAGTCAGGCACAGGAAGAGTTTTTGTGACTCCCGGTGTTTTCTTTTCTGTGGGAAACGGGTCCAAATGGCTCTTCGAGTGTTTAAGGTTGCCAACCTCTGCTCTAGATGTTTGGGGTGTCAGGTTAATGGCATGAGAAGAACATCTGTTGCCACTTTCTAAAACACCAGCTAAAAAGCCAAGCACAACAGTTGTCTACACAGGTTGTCCTCGACTTACGTCAGTTTGTTTAATGACCATTAAAGTTACAACGGCACTAAAAAATTGATTTAGGATTTTTTTCCCCACACTTACAACCATTGCAATAGCCTCCCAGTGATCAAAATTCAAGCGCTTGGCAACTGACTCGTCTTTATGACGGTTGCTGTTTCCTCTGGGTCACGCAATCCCCTTTTGCGGCCTTCTGATAAGCAACGGCAATGGGGAAGCCAGATTCGTTTAACCACCGTGTTACTCACTTAACAACTGCAGTGATTCCCTGAACAACTGGCAGGAAAGGTGGAAAAATGGGGCACAACTGACTTAACAAATTGGCAGCTGGCTCATATTTATGACGGTCGCAGTGTCCCGCGGTCCCGCGATCCCCATTTGCGACTGTCTGACAAGTGACATCAATAGGAAGCTGAATTCACTTAACAACGCTATTACTAACGTAACGACTGCAGTGATGTTGTAAGTCGAGGACTATCTATTAATGCAAAAGTAAAAAGTTGAGACTAATGTCTTCTACTGTGCTAAAAAGACTCGGAAGTCCACGCCTTTTCTCCTCCCCTTCTCCTCTCATTCTCTTCCTCCTCCTCCTCCTCCTCTTCTCCTTCTCTTCCTCTTCCCCTTCTCCTCTTCTCCTCATCCTCTCTTCTTCTCTTCCCCTTCTCCTCCTTCTCTTCCTCCTCTTCTCCTCCTCCTCCTTCTCCCCTCTTCCTCTTCTCCTCCTCTTCTCCTTCTCCTCCTCCTCTTCCTCCTTCTTCCCCCCCCACTTTCTCCTTTTCCCATTTCCCCTTCCCTAGTTTCCCATTATTTTCATTTTCTTTCGTATTTTATATTCCGATAAACTAATCGAATTTTTTGATACTCAATCACCAATGAATGGAATTCTGAAGAGTGGAGGATTCCCAGAATCATCCTCATGGCTCTTTTCTTTTCTTTTCTTTTCTTTTCTTTTCTTTTCTTTTCTTTTCTTTTCTTTTCTTTCCTTTCCTTTCCTTTCCTTTCCTTTCCTTTCCTTTCCTTTCCTTTCTTTCTTTCTTTCTTTCTTTCTTTCTTTCTTTCTTTCTTTCTTTCTTTCTTTCTTTCTTTCTTTCTTTCTTTCTTTCTTTCTTTCTTTCTTTCTTTCTTTCTTTCTTTGTTTCTAAAAAGACGTTTTTAAGAATAGATTGAAGTGCCATCTGTCCGAAACGGTACAGTATAGCACTTCCTACCTAGAGCAAGGGGATTGGACTAGATGACCTCCAAGGTCCCTTCCCGCTCTTGTTAATCCGCTCTCTTCCTACTAATTCCCTGCGGGTTTTCATAAGCCGCCGCAAAGGATCCTCAAGTGAGTCAGGCTTTCAAATACAGTGTATTGTCATCATCTGGCAGGATGACTCAAAATTTCCAATCACCTGAGCGTGTCTTCACAAAAGAGCATATCCACCACGTAGGCCGATATCTTTTTAGAAAGTTAAAAGGGTAGATGCAAGACTGCGAATTATGCGTGGAAGAATTGCTCTAAGTGGGAAGGGGTTGAGCTGTTCTTGATCAGGAGAAAGAAAGAGAAAAAATTAATACACATCTGCTTAAGGCGGGTGGGGGTGGGGGGGAATGCAGAAGGGGAGATTTTAAGACGTGCGAAGACAGAGGCAGATGACTTTGTTGCACTGAACCTTTTGGACCAGAACGATTTTGATGGCGTTTTCCGTGGTAAAAGTTATCAATGATCTGCAAACTTGAAACTTTATATAGTCCTTGACTCATAACAGTCCAATTGACTCTTTAAAAAAAGGACTTTGGTACTGGCCGGTACCGGAAAATCCCGTATGATGAAAGAACATGTATATGTGGGGCAAACGTCGTGGAGGATACGGTGCATGTAATATTTGAATGTAGGCTGTATGAGGAAGTAAGAAAACAATATCTGTCCCCAATTACAAATAAATTTGCCCACTGGAATGTAAGGCATAAATTAACATTTCTATTGAAGGCAGACTCTCCTCCCCTGGTAAGGGCTATCACTCGCTATCTTAAAAGGATGACAGCAATACGAACCAGTTACATTGAAAAGAATTTCATTGATTGTAAGAAAGACGAGCTGAGTTAGAGAGGAGCTATCTTATTTGGGTTATCTAGTTTTGGAAATTTAGTTATTGAATTTCTATATTGTTAAATTTTAATGTCATATACCATATATTTTTACACTGTTATTTCTGTAACTGTTTGTTTTATCTTTCCCTTTTTTTTTTTTGAAAAGGCCTTCGGGCTATTCAATAAAATACATACATACACTTTGGTACTGTGAAGAATGTTTAATATCTGTTACGGTGGAAGGTAGTTGCCCTAAATGATTTTTTTTTTCTTTTGGGAGAATAGAATAGAACAGAACAGAACAGAATAGAATAGAATTCTTTATTGGCCAAGTGTGATTGGACACACAAGGAATTTGTCTTTGGTGCATACACTCTCAGTGTACATAAAAAGAAAAGACACACTCGTCAAGAATCATAAGGTACAACCCTTAATGATAGTCATAGGGTACAAATAAGCAATCGAATCATATTAGGAAACAATCGATATAAATCGTAAGGATACAAGCAACGAAGTGTCGTAACCCAGGCCCACGTAGTTGATATTAAATGCAAACCAGTTCCAAAAAAACAAAACAGATTTTATTAAAACAGCTGAGAATTAATTCATTCTCGGCGTATTCTAAATGGAATGAAAACAAAGTCCTCAAAACACCAGTCTTTCGTTTATCTCTGACCTTGGGATAATTAGGCAAACTGCCAAAGGCTTTTCTTGGCAACAGTTCAGGAACGGAAGAAATAACTACAGCCAAACAAGAAGAAATTCTCTCAATGTTGTTTTCCGGCAAAGAGGCCAAGAGCCGTTGCTGGTCTTTTAAGCCTTATGAGAGGGGCCAGATCTCTTGGCCTTACTCCCGAGTCGTCCTCTCTGCTTTAGCTGCTCCTGCCTTCTGGCAGCTCTTCTCATACATGCACCAGGAACAGGCTCCTTCTGTTCCTCTGCCTCTCTACTGTCAGCCTCTGGAGGCTCCGAAGTCTGCACATCACTCCCTGATGGCCCTGGCCCCATCTCTGCCTCCGACGCAGAGCGCCCTCATCCGGGCCTTCCCCAGCCTCCAGGACTGGCCCCTGTTCTTCCCCAGCCTCATCGCTGTCCGACTCCGCTGCCAGCTCCGCAGGCTGCTGGCGGATCACAACACAAAGTTACAGTCATGCAGTCATAAGTGGGAGGAGATAGATGATGGGAACGATGAGAAGATTAATAGTAGTGCAGACTTAGTGAATAGTTTGACAGTGTGAGGGTATTATTTGTTTAGCAGAGTGATGGCATTCGGGAAAAAACTCGTTGTGTCTAGTTCTGGTGTGCAGTGCTCTATAGCATCGTTTTGAGGGTAGGAGCTGGAAACAATTTATGCCCAGGAAGTGAGGGATCTGTAAATATTTTCACAGCCCTCATGTCAAATGTCAAAATTCAGCCAGGTTAGTAGATGACATGATAGCAGTGTTCCAATATCTCAGGGGCTGCCACAGAGAAGAGGGAGTCAAGCTATTCTCCAAAGCACCTGAGGGCAGGACAAGAAGCGATGGATGGAAACTAATCCAGGAGAGAAACAACTTAAAACTAAGAAATTTCCTGACAGAACAATTAATCAGTGGAACAGCTTGCCTCCAGAAGTTGCGAATGCTCCAACACTGCAAGTTTTAAAGAAGATGTTGGATAACCATTTATCTGAAGTCGTGTAGGGTTTCCTGCCTAAGCAGGGGGTTGGACTAGAAGCCCTCCAAGGTCCCTTCCAACTCTGTTATTCTATTCCATAAGTCGAGGACTACCTGTATTTATAGAGTTAGGAATTTGCTCATGGAAACTCTGATGAAGATGGTCCTTGACTTAGAACCACTTGCTTAGTAGCCATTCAAAGTTACAACGGCACTGAAAAAAGAGACTTAGGACTGTTTTTCCACACTTAGGACCACTGTGTCATCCCCATGATCTCGTGATCAAAATTCAAATGCTGGACAATGGGCTCATATTTAGGTTGGTGGCAGGGTCATGTGACGCCTCTTTTGTGACTGTCTGGGAAGAAAGTCAACAGGGAAGCCAGGTTCACTTAACAACCAGGTTACTAACTTAACAACTGCAGTTGATTCGCTTAGCAACCGTGGCAAGAAAGGTGGTAAAATGGAGCAAAAGCTAACAAGTGTCTCTCTTGGCAATAAAAATTTAGGGCTTAATTCCTGTTACCTTCTTCCAGTTTTCCTGTGTGTTAGAGAGGATTTTTGTCCCAAAGGAGCATTTTTTTTCAGGCGGTAATTGGAATTCCTTGTTTTTTTTTTCTTTTTGAAGAAGTTTCGCTTCTTCATCCCAGAAGCTTCTTCAGCTCTGACAGGATAGTGGGGGAATGGAAGGATTTATATTCCTTGCAGAGAGCTGGTCATTTGCATTCCTTTAGAGCAGGGGTGTCAAACTCAATTTCATTGAGGGTCGTATCGGAGGGCTGGGGGGTGGGGGCTTGGTGGCTGTGGCCAGCTTGACTTCACTCAATGGGTCGGGGGCACCTGTGGTGGCCAAATGCTAAGGCAGGAATTCCCTGAGACTCTCCCTCACTATCATTATAATCTTCCTTCTCTTCTCTTCTCTTCTCTTCTCTTCTCTTCTCTTCTCTTCTCTTCTCTTCTCTTCTCTTCTCTTCTCTCCTCTCCTCTCCTCTCCTCTCCTCTCCTCTCCTCTCCTCTCCTCTCCTCTCCTCTTCTCTTCTTTTTCCTTCCCTCTTCATTCTCCTTTCTTTTTCCTTCCCCTCTTTTCTTCTTTTTCCTTCCTGGCTCTCTCCCCATCTTCCTTTCTTTGTCTTTCCTCCTTCCCTTTCTCCTTTCCTGTTTGCATGCTCAAACAGTGAGGCACTGGCAGTGCCTCTGCCAGTGAAAAAGGTGCCCGCCTCCCCCATCGTGCCCAAAAACGTGGTGCAGGTGGGGTGGGGGTGGCATTTTCCCTGGCAGAGGCACAGCGGGCTGGTCCTTTGCTGTTTCCAGGCGGGCCAGATCTAAACACCCTGTGGGCCTGATCCAGCTGGTGGGCCTTGAGTTTGACACCTCTGCTTTAGAGGATTTTCGTATGATACTGTTGTGGTCTGCCAGCAGCCTGCGGACCTGGCAGCGGAGTCGGACAGTGAGGATGCTGGGGAGGACATTTGGCCAGTCCTGGAGTCGGGGGAAGGCCTGGACGAGGGCTCTGCGCCGGAGGCAGAGATGGGGCCAGGGCCATCTGGGAGCGATGCGCGGACTCCGGAGCCTCCAGAGTCGGACAGCAGAGAGGCAGAGGAACAGGAGGAGCCTGTTTCTAGTGCACGCATGCGAAGAGCTGCCAGAAGGCAAGAGCAACTGGAGCAAAAAGGACAACTCAGGAGTAAGGCCAGAAGATGATTGGCCCCTCCCATAAGGCTTAAAAGAGCAGGAACGTGCCGTTGGATTCTTTGTAGAAAAGCAATGTTGATTCCAGTGCTTCTTGTCAGCGTCTCTTGAACTTTGTGGGTTTTTTGCCAAGAAAAGCCTTCGGCAGGTTGCCAAAGACATCAAAGGTTGGCGATAAGGTTATTAAGAATTTTGTTTTGGACTAAGCTGAGAATGAATTAATTCTCAGCTGTTTTAATAAAATAAGTTTGTTGAGGACTGAATTGCGTTTGGTAATCACTACTTGGGCCTTGGTCACAATTTCTTAATTTTGACTTTTGCTTCCGTTTTCCAGTCTGAGGGAAGCCCCACAGCCGCCACCGTCTCCTCTGCTTTATGGAAGGAATCTTTTTCCGAACGGCCTCCCTACTCTTACATGGCCATGATTCAGTTCGCTATCAACAGCACGGAGAAGAAGCGCATGATGTTGAAAGATATCTACAGTTGGATTGAGGATCATTTCCCTTATTTCAAACATGTTGCCAAGCCAGGCTGGAAGGTAAAAACATCTTTTGACCTGTATAGAACGTATCGGAAAAGACGATGAGTAATTCTTATAAAATATTACCGTGTTTCCCCGAAAATAAGACCCTGTCTTATATTTTTTTTGAACCCTGAAATAAGCACTTGGCCTTATTTTCGGGGAGGTCTTATTATTTTGGGGCGCATGGAGCAAGACGGGGCTCCTCTTGCCGTCTTACCTGATTTCCAGCTCTGTCTCCATAACCCTAACCCAGAGGAAATGGCGGGGGACCGGCTGCATTTAAATATTTTCGGGGAGGGCTTATTTTTGGGGGAGGGTTTATTTTCGGGGAAACGTGGTATTAAAATGTACAATAGAGGTAGTCCTTGATATACGACCGCAACTGAGCAGACTGGTTTTTTTGCTGTTTCCAGGGTGGCTCCGCACGCCAGATCTAAGCACCCCATGGGTCAGATTTGGCCCCGGGGCCTTGAGTTTGACACCCCTGCTTTAGATAGTGTTTTTCAACTTTGGGAACTTGGAGGATGTGGGGACTTCAGTCTCCCAGAACTCCCCAGCCAGCACAGCAATAGCTAAGTGGGGAATTTTGGGACTTGAAGCTGCCACGGTTGAGAAACACAGCTTTGAGATTTTGCTGCCAATTGTTTTTTTGCAGACCTAGTCTTAGGGATGGTTGGGGACCACTAGCTTGGGGGGGTGGGTAACTCTTTCCGAAATCAGAACAGAAACGAATAAATAAAACATGGAAATCTTGCTCGCGTCATCCTGAATAATTCACCGGCGAGAGGTGATTCTCGCGGCGTTACGGGCCAGTGAACGATCCAGATGGCATCCCTGCCTCCGAGAACCTGTAAAAATCTCCCATTTCGAGATAGTGCCACTTTGGGAGCCGCTAACGTCATATCTTCGTCCTCCGGTGTAAGATTTGCCGTCGGCTGTCTCCCCGAGCCTCACTATATCCTTTTGTAGCAGACAGGATTGGCCAATCTCCGTTCAACGGGAAAATGAATCAAAACCTGACAGCATAAATATTTATTCCCCGGGCGCTTCAATTTTCAACAGACTCTGATCTCAAGATGGCTGTTGGGGAAGAAAAATCCCTTCAAAGGCCTAAACAGTTTTGCAAAAACTGCTGAACAGGAAATTCGTTTAGAAGGTCCAACTGAGTGGTGGTATTTATCCGGTTCGGGCAAACCGGTAACGGTGGCTGCGGGAGGCTCCACCCGGATGTCATCACGTCCCGTTTTTGATGCTCTGTGCGTGCGCGCACGCGCTCACATGTGCAAACCGATAGGGAAGAGAAGGAGGTTGAACCCTTGGTCAAAGCAGCAGCTTTGATGCTGGATCGCTTACAGCTTAGTCCTCGATGTATGACCGGGACTGAGGCCATCGCTAAGCAAGACAGTTGCTGACTGAGTTGTCGCCCTGTTTTACGACCTTTCTTGCCACATTTATCCAGCGAAGCACTGCAGTTGTTGAGCTAGTAACGTAGTCCTTAAGTGAGCCTGGCTTCCCCATTGGATTTGGCTTGTCCGAAGGTCACAAAAGGGGATCGTGTGACTCTCGGGGACACTGCAACCGTCATAAAGATGAGTCAGTTGCCAAGCGCCCGGATTTTGATCACGTTGGATGCTACAATGGTCGTAAGTGTGAAAAACGGTCCTAAGTCGCTTTTTTCAGTGCCATTGTAATTTCAAACAATCACTAAACGAATAGTTATAACTTGAGGACTACCTGTATAGCAATTCTGCTCACCCTTCTTTCCAAGGCCGGTAAATTCATGCGATCATAGATGGTTGGCCTTTTAGATTCTTGTTTTATTGTGAAAGTCTACTCAAAAAGGTAAGTTTTTCTTTTTGGCTGAATTGGCTGATCATTTATTTATGGACGTTGTTGCAAATGATTCTGTCTCTTTATGTCGCACTTCTAAAATAATTTTTTGGGGTATACCGTGTTTCCCCAAAAATACGACCGGGTCTTATATTAATTTTTGCTACAAAAGACGCATTAGGGCTTATTTTCTGGTTAGGTTTTATTTTTAGGGAAATATGGTACTAAATGCATCCATCTGGCTGACAATCTTAACTGGGGCTTGTTTTTGGGGTAGGATTTATATTACAAGCATCCTGAAAAATCATGCTAGGGCTTATTTTCCGGTTGGGTCTTATTTTTGGGGAAACATTAAGTATTCTCTTTCATATTCCATCCACATGATGGGCTACTATCCATGAAAGCAAGAAGAAAATATTGGAAGGCCAGATTTGAACTTAGTGCTCTCTGAGCTTGGTTGTTTTCTTGGAAACGTTTCATTGCCAAAATAACACCATCAGTGTACTGATGACGTTAGCTAGTTTGGTAATGAGATGTCTGCAAGAAAGCAGCTGAGCTCAGAGACCACCAAGGACCCCACAGCCCCCCACTCCTCCATCATCATTCCTAAAAATCTATTCCCTTCTAGCACTGATGATATTACTTAGTTTGGTAATGAGATGTCTGCAAGAAAGCTTAGAGACTACCAAGGACCCCGTAATGTGGGAATTACATTGCTTCGACTTTATGCATTTCTTTCCCTCCTAACTTGGCTACCTGTTTTGTAACTGAAACAAACGAACGTTTTATCTTTGCAACACAGAACTCTGTCCGTCACAACCTTTCCCTTCACGACATGTTTGTTCGGGAGACATCTGCCAATGGGAAAATTGCATTCTGGACCATCCATCCTGAAGCAAACCGCTACCTAACGCTGGACCAGGTGTTCAAGGTAAGTTCCAGGTAGGGAAGGAACCTTCCCAATGCTTGTTTCCCTTATTATTTTATCTAAGTGACATTTTATCTACCGTATTTTTCGGAGTATAATATGATCCAGACTATAAGACGCACCTAATTTTTTGGGGGAGGAAAACAAGGGGGGGGAAAAAAATCTGCCTCTGCCTCCCAGCAATTTGCCTCCTTGCAGCAAACAGCAAACAGCCTGCTTCTATTTCATTTTCAGCACAGCCTGATTAGCACAAGAAAAAAAAGTCTGCCTCCCAGCAATTTGCCTCCTTGCAGCAAATGGGGCGCATGGCAATAGGCAATGGCAATCCCTGCAGCCTGAAACAGCTGAGAGTCGGGAGGCCGATCCAACTGACAATCAGCTGCTTGTGCTAATCAGGCTGGGCTGAAGCTGAAACGGGCTGTTTGCTGCAAGGAGGCAAATTGCTGGGAGGCAGAGGCCAAAGGGTGGGGGCCGGCAGGTGGGCGGGGCTACATTCGGTGCATATGATGCACCCAAATTTTCACCCTCTTTTGGTGGTGGTGGGGGGAAGTGTGTCTTATACTCCGAAAAATACGGCAGTCCATCTGGTTGTGCTTCCCGTCTGGATTACCTCACGAGAGTGACCGCTTCACAGAGAGTGCTTGTTTTCTTGCACCTTCTCCCGGAACAAGTCAGTGGGGGTCCAATAATCTCTCAACAACCCTCCTCACAAGATCGTCGTGTGGGGAAAACTGGAGATATGTACATCGCCTTGAAGTGATCCTAAAGTAAAATGAAATTAATTTAATTTTTAAGAATTGTTTTTTTTTTTTTTTTTAAATGCAGTCAGTAGATAGATCTGGATTAGTTCTCTAAAGCAGGGGTCGTCAACCTTTCGGACCTCAGGGACCACTAAATTCATAATTTTAAATCCCGCGGACACTAATATGATATTGCCTAATGACCAACTGGGTGGGCGTGGCAAGGTGGTCATGTGACTGGGTGGGCGTGGCCAACTTGATGTCACTCACGTCGAGGGGCGCCTTGCCAGCCTCTACTCGCTACTCCTCGCCTGCCTGCCTGGGCTCCTTAGGGCCCCAACAGGAAGCAGTTGCTGGAGCTAAGCAGCCACCATGAGAAAGAGTTAGCAAAACAGCTGGCTCAGTTCAAATTGGATCTGGCTGAGAAGGAGGCTCAGTAGAAGCACCTCACTGAGGACTAGGAGCACAGGCTTTCCAAGCAGAGGGAAGACCTGCGGGAGTGTAAGGCCAGGTACCGGCACCTGAAGGCTCAGTGTTCTGCCCCAGCTACGGAACCCAAGAAATGTTGCACACACAAAACTCCGAACAACTCCGTTTACTACAAACACAGTCTTTTTCAAATGCAGGCTATTACTAAAAATGTCCTTAACCTCCTGCCAGAAATTCCCAAGATTAGATAAAGGCTTACAAGAGTTGGCAATTAGCCCAGAAACCAGGTTTGCAAGGAAAATTAACAAAATGCTCAACGAACGACCGGACGAACACACGTTGTTTCCTGCAACGTTTGCCAGCTGTGTGCAAACTTAAATAGGTTAAGGGAATGGCCAATTAGCCCCAAGCCTTACTCTCGAGGAGACCTCCTCCTGAGTAACCACTCCTGCCTTTTGGCAGCTCTGCGTGCTCATGCATTGAGAAGAGGCTCCTCCACTTCACTCTCTTCACTTGAAGGAGTCTCTGGAGGATCTGAAGGCCCTGGCTGAATCTCTGCCTCTGGCACCACATCTTCTTCAGCCTCCTCGCTGTCCGACTCGAGCGCCGGATGCACAGGCTGCTGGCGCGACACCACACCAGCCTCCTTGTCGTCAGGATCAGCCACAATCTGCGCAGGCCACTGGCGGGCCACAACACTCAACGGGCTGAAATGGTCAGCCAGTTTCAGACCATGATACAGTCCCACTGCAACGAGCCCCTCCGGCTGTTCACCACCGGCGGCACTTCCCTCCAGCCTTCACCGAAAGCCCACACAAGGAGGCTGAAGCAGACCCCAAGTCGGAATTTCTGCCTCCCTCCGACCCACACAAAAAACCCCCGAAGGGGGAGATTCTCTGCAGCAACACAAGCGTTCATTGCACGTATCCGGCCCAGGGGCCGTAGTTTGAGGACCCCTGATTTAGTGCAATATAAAAAATGCAAATAATTTTTCTGCGGACCATGAAAACTTTCTCGCGGACCACCAGTTGGTGACCGCTGCTCTAAAGCATATTGGGGGACTGTCCTTGCTGGCTGGCGTAAAATGTATTTTGCAACAATCATCTTGGATAGCCTTTTCCAAGATGGTCTTTTTATTTTATTGAGTTCCCTTCTAAGAACTCCCTTAGGAGTATGACTTGGGCAGGATTTCAAACACTTTGGAGAAAAAAAAAAATCTATTTATAGTCTTAGTCGCCGTCCTTTAGAAAAAAAATTTAAAAAAAGGGCTGTGTCTCGTAGCAATAGTCAAAATTGGCATGAAGGACCTTGCCCTTCCCAAAATGAGGCTTCAGCATTATTTTAGACCCGTCCAAATTTAATCTCCATGACAAGGTGAATTTGGTGATGAGAGAAATGGTATCGGATAACAGGACTGACTCAGACAAAAAAAAAACCCGTGCAGGAGACTGAAAGGAGACGAAATCTCTCTGGTTTTTCTCTTGACCATTCAGAGTGGCAGATCTTCCCTTCCGCTTTTCATTGGCCGAGATTCAACAGTCAACCGATCAACCACCTTTCTCCTTCAGCAGGGTGGAAATTCACAGCTCTGGTGCAGCGGTGAATTTTTTTTTTTACTACTGGTTCTGTGGGCGTGGCAGGGGAAGGATACTGCAAAATCTCCATTCCCACTCCAGGGGAAGGATACTGCAAAATCCCCATTACCACCCCACTGGGGCCAACCAGAGGTGATATTTGCCGGTTCTCCAAACTGCTCAAAATTTCCGCTACCGGTTCTCCAGAACCTGCTGGATTTCACCCCTGAATTGAATATGTACAGCCTGGAGGACAGACGGGAAAGTGGGGGGTGGACTTGATTTAAATATTAAGGGTGTGAATAAGATTCTAGAAGGCAGTATTTTCATTTTTTTTTCTTTTTACGATTTCTGCTTAATTCCAGGTTGCTTCCCTCCTTTGGTTAGTTTCCATCCATTTTTTCTTATTCTTTGGGGAACAGGTGGATTTCCCTCCCCCACTCTTTTTTGTGGCAGCCCCTTAGATATTGAAAGATTCTATCATGTGATCCCTAGTCTTTATTTTCTTTAAACTAGACATATCCAATTCCTGCAACGTTCAGAGCAGGGTAGATTTGATTTAAATCGAGTTGATTTAAATCCCAATTTAAATCATGATTTAAATCCCTAGTAAAAAGGCTTGATTTAAATCAACTCAATTTAAATCATCATTTTTAAAGAGCGACTGTCATCTCTGCTACTCCTTTGACCCACTGTTGACTCACCGATAGTCCCAGTGCTGCAGAATATACAGCCTCCTGCTACATAACTAAGCTCCACTTCATGCTGAATAAACTAAATTATTTATGTATCTTAAATAGAAAACTATCTTACGATAGATTTTTACCCCAAAAGTTTTTTATTAAAATAAATTCGATAAAAATAAAAAAAAAATCCGATTTAAATAAAAAAAAATCTGATTTTTTTTTATTTTTTTTTAAAAAATCATTGATTTTTATCCACCCTGCCTGCAACTGTTCTTTGTATGTTTTAGTCTCCGGTCTCCTAATCATTTTTGTTGCACTTCTCTGCCCTCTTTCCAGAGTCTCAACATCTTGTTTTATATCATAGTGACCAAAACTGAATGCAGTACCCCAAGTGTGGCCTTACCAAGGCATTATAAAGTGGCATTAACACTTCTTGTGATCTTGATTCTATCCCTCTGTTAATGCAGCCTAGGAGTGTGTTGGCTTCTTTGGCAGCTGCAGCACATGGCTGGCTCATCGGAGTTTCCCAGTCCTTTAACAAAATCCACTTGCTGCTTTACCTTCCACCAGTCCTGGGCCGTTGGATCCTAACTTTCCTTTTTTATGTGTCTCAATCTTAATGCAGCAGCAGAAACGTCCAACTCTGGATCTTCAGAAGAACTTCAAAGTCACCAAAGCGGAGTCCCAGACTTCCCGTAAGTATAAGTTTGCATCCGTGCAAAGCCCCTATTCCACGCTGGTCATTGGAGGAAGCAAATGGAAACCATTTGGCTGATAGGAAGAGCATCCCTGTAATGGTACATAGCAGGGGTCGGCAACCTTAAACACTCAAAGAGCCACAAAGGTCCTAACCGGAGGCCCCCCGTTCAATTCTGGAGCCGACCGGAAGTCTGGTTCCCCCACCACAGAATCTTCTCCTAGCGCGGCTTCTCTTTTTCCTCGACCGGTCCTAACCGAAAACCCTATCAATTGTGGAGCCGACCGGTGACAGGGAGCCGCAGCAGAGGGATGAAAGAGCCACATGCGGCTCCAGAGCCGCGGATTGCCGATCCCTGGTATATAGGAATGACCTTGGGAAATGGCGGGCAGTGAGGAGAGATGCTACCTAGGGAATGATTAGATAAAAGGAAGGGAACCTTTAGCTGTATAACAGGCAGAGTAAAAAAAAAATCAGTAGCATCCTCCCTAACTTACCAGGCTGTAAAAAGAGACAGTAGATGATTTGTAATTTCAGATTCGCAAGATTTTGTTAACGTCGCCTTACACTTTTAGCTCATCTGGTCCAGTGTGGTCTATTTCGGAAGGCTGACATCAGTTTTGGACTCCATTGTGGTCGTAAGTCGAGGATTACCTGTATGGTGGAATGTAGTGTGGAGATGAATTCCAGGAGAGGGAGGGGCTGCATTCTGGAGAAGTAAGAGGCAACTCAGTCCAGATATCATGTGTGAGAGAAAGAGGGTAAAGACAGCTCCTTCCTAATACAGGTAGTCCTTGATTTATGACAACAGTTGAGCCCAAAATTTCTGTTGCTAAGTGAGACATTTGTTAAGTGAGTTTTGCCCCATTTTTATGACCTTTCTTACCACTGTTATTAAATGAATCACTGTGGTTGTTAAGTTAGTTAACACGGTTGCTAAGTGCACCTGGCTTCCCTTATTGACTTCGCTTGTCAGAAAGTCGTAAAAGGGGAACACATGACGCCAAGACACTGCAAAGGTCATAAATACGAATCAGTTGCCGAGTGTCTGAATTTTGATCACATGACTTTGGGATTGCTGTGTCAGTCGTAAACCTGAAAAATGGTCATCAGTCACATTTACGTTGTAACTTGGAAGTGTTCTGTCCCTATCTCACACACGCACACAAACAGGCAGCCGGGGGTTAAATAAACTGGCAGACAACCAATTCGTCCGATAAGACGCTTGGCAGCAACCCAGTAGCTGCTTGCCAAGAACTTTACTCAATAAACAAAATACCCACAATCAAGAATTGTCCAGTTCGTAAAATAAATCCAAGGCCGATAATGTTGTTTCCAAAGATGCAATGTGACTCGATAGTAGTTAGTTTTGTCCGTCACAGAGTCTGAATGGCCATCTCACCCCCTTTTATATCCTGTGGGGTGTGGTCCAGTGACTCAGCCTAATCTCTGGCATGCCTTTTCTTCTGTTGCTCGCACTTATCTCTGCGACGCTGCCGAGGATCCAGCCAAGACTCATTACCCTCATCACTGTCCACCTGTGGCTGTGTGGACGTGCTTGGCCCCGGCCCTATCTCTTGCCCTTCGGCGGACATCGAAGGCATTGCCAGAGAGGAGGGTCCTGGAGAGGGAGGCCTTGCCAACTCCTTTCCTTCACTCTCGGAGTCCTCTCCTGCCGATGACACAGGCTCAGGTAATGGAGCCGCAACATGAAGAGTCACTAAACGAACTGTTGTAAGTTGAGGACTTCCTGTAATCCACACAGCATATGGTAGATGCAGATAGTAGAGTGTTTAGTCTGGCAAGATTCTGTCTACCGGTGTGGATACAATAAAGAACTCAGCTTGGAAGAGTTGCGACGTGTCGTTCTTGACTTTGGGCCTAACAATGAAGCTTTTCTTTCTTAGGGCCGAGGATTAAACCTTTGCTACCACGGGTCAGTTCCTACTTGGTTCCGGTCCACTTCCCAGCGAGTGAGCCATTTCACCTTCAGTTGCCTTCAAGGCCACCTCTGCCTGTAGGCCAGACTGCTTTGGGGACCACGCAGATCAACACAGGGGAACACCCTGCTCCAAAGGTCAGTCTCCCACGTCTCCTTGTTTTTCTCGGGTACGTGTTTGTATGGATCAGGGGTGTCAAACTCAAGGCCTGTGGGCCGGATCTGGCCCACGGGGTGCTTAGATCGGGACCATGGGAGCCACCCTGTAAACAGTGATGGACCAGCCCGCGGTGCCTCTGCCAATGAAAATGGAGCTCGGGAAGGCTGTGTGTGGCCCTCCCAAGCTCTGTTTCCAGCTGAAACAGCCTCCTGCAGCTCTCTGCCAGCGAAAATGGAGCTCGGTAGGGGTGCGTGTGGTAGAGGGCTGCAGGAGGCACTCGCAGCCGAAAACGGCACCTGGGAGGACAATGGATCTCCCCAGCCCTGCCCCGGCCACCACAGGTGCCTCTGACACGAGTGACGTCAATTTGGCCACACACACACACACACACACACACACACACACATGCCCCCCCCCCCCGCGAGGTCAAACACAACCCTGATGCGGCCCTCAATGAAATCGAGTTTGACACCCCTGGTCAATACAGTTAGTCCTCGACTTACAACCATTGTTTAGTGACCGTTCAAAGTTACAACGGCCCTTGGAAGTAAAGGCTTTTAACCATTTTTCACACTTACGACCGTGGCAGCATCCCCATGATCGTGTGATCAAAATTCAGACCTGCTTGGCAATTGACTCATACTTATGAAGGTTGCAGTGTTCCGGGGTCACGTGATCCCCTTTTGTGACCTTCTGACAAGGAAAGTCAATGGGGAAGCCAGGATTCACTTAACAACCGGGATACTAACTTAACAACTGCAGGGATTCATTTAATAATTGTGGCAAGGAAGATTGTAGAATGGGGCAAAATTCACTTAACTGTCTCGCTTAGCAACATAAACATTGTGCTGAATTGTGGTTGTAAGTTGAGGACTCCCTCTACAGGATCTCTGGCTGATGTATAGATTCCCTAGAAGTTGTTGGCGATCCCTTTCGGCTCAAACAGCAGCTCTAATGCCTGAATAAATGGAGGCTAAGGACAACTGTCAGATTAAGACGGCAAATTTCCATGCCTATAAAATAACTGACCCCTATGAAAATGTGGGGGTGCGGTGGCTCAGTGGCTGAGACGCTGAGCTTGTCAATCGAAAGGTCGGCAGTTCAGTGGTTCGAATCCCTAGCGCAGCATAACGGGGTGAGCTCCCGTTACTTGTCCCAGCTTCTGCCAACCTAGCAGTTCGAAAGCACGTAAAAAATGCAAGTAGAAAAATAGGGTCCACCTTTGGTGGGAAGGTAACTGTGTTCCGTGCACCTTTGGTGTCGAGTCATGCTGGCCACATGACCACGGAGATGTCTTTGGACAGCGCTGGCTCTTCGGCTTTGAAACGGAGATGAGCACCGCCCCCTAGAGTCTGGAACGACCAGCACATATGTGCGAGGGAAACCTTTGCATTTACCTATGAAAATGTGTCTAAAGCTGTGGTGGCGCACTGCAGTACTGCAGGCTACTTCTGCTGACTGCCGACTGCCAGCAGTTTGGCAGTTCGAGTCTCACCAGGCTCAAGGTTAACTCAGCCTTCCATCCTTCCGAGGTGGGTAAAATGAGGACCCAGATTGTTGGCGGCAATAGACTGACTGTAAACCACTTAGAGAGCGCTGGAATGCACTATGAAACGGTATATACCCATGTTTTCCCTGAAAATAAGACCCTGTCTTATATTTTTTTGAACCCTGAAATAAGCACTTGGCCTTATTTTTGGGGAGGTCTTATTATTTTGGGGCATGTGGAGCAAGATGGGGCTTCTCTTGCTATCTTATCTAATTTCCAGCTCTGTCTCCCTAACCCTAAGCAGAGGAAATGGCGGGGACCAGCTGCGCATGCATTTAAATATTTTCAGGGAGGGCTTATTTTTTTGGGGGGGCTTATTTTAGCGCATGCGCTCAAAAGCCCGATTGGGCTTATTATCAGGGGATGTCTTATTTTAGGGGAAACAGGCTAAGTCTAAGTGCTGTTGCTACAGCTAAAAATGAAGAACATTGACAGCTTCTTCCTTCCCATTGTTGCTTTTGCAGATCCTGCGTTCCAGCGAAGACCCTGTCCTGTCGCCGCCTCCGAGTTCCATAAAGGAGGAACATTATTGTGGTGAAGAGTCTTCTCCATTAACCCTCCATCGCCCTCTTGAGGAAGGCAGCTGTACAGACAGCGGAAATCCATCGGCAGGAGTCCTGAGTGACAGTTTTCATTCCCAGGAGTGGGTCTCCTCTTTCGTCCCAGTATGGCCTGTAAAGAAGGAACCAGCGGGAGCCGGCGAGGAGCAGAACCTCTGTGTCCAAGCATCCCCCATAAAACAAAAGAGACAGGTTACAGGTCTCCGATCATCCCCCCAAAGCAAGCTGGTTATAAAGAGGCAAGAATTGGGCAGATCCAGAAGGAAACAGCACTTAACTCTCTCTTCCTCAGAAGAACCGGTTCTCCTTCTGCCCCTCAGTGGAGGCTCAACTTCCTTCCCACTGGGACACGGTCTTTCCGCTCAGAAGGCACCTCTAGGAACCCTTGTCTGTGGTCCGGAAGAAGAACCGCCAGTGACTTGCAGGTTGCCGATTGCGTCCACCCCAAACAAAACTCCCATAACCACCTCTACCACCCTGCCACCTACTGACCAGTGGAGATTGACCCCTATGGTCGACGAAAGGAACAAAGTTGATTTCAGTTCTCCGAGATCTTCTCCCTTGCCGTTCCTGCCCTTCCAGGATAATCTAGACCTGGAGTTGAACGAGAACCCGCTGAGACAATCCCTGTGTGATTCTCCCCAGTGTCCGCTTCTGAACGCAGACATGGGTGAACTAGTGCCCGGGCTCTTGAACACTTCTTCTCCATCCAGCAAAGTGGCCTGTGAGTTTGCAGGGGACAATTCCCTCCTGGAAGACCTCGTCTTGGACAACATGCCTGAGAATTGGAGCAAGCTCTCTCTGGACATCAGTTTTCCAGACCCCGAGAATGACAATCTGGAGACCGATCTGAGCTGGTCCCAGCTCCTTCCTCAGCTGAAATGACCCAATTGGGCTCGCCAAAAACAACCTCAACCTGTGCCGCACATTCAGGAGACCCAGCCCTGTACCCTACTGGCACTTCAGCAAACATGGCTCTTGATTAACTCAGAGGTCACCCGTATGAATGATCAAGGAAGCCTTAACCATGGAGTTTGAAAGAAACCTCCCCTGTCCTGTTTCCTACAGCTTTTTTTTCTTTGTCCGATGATGGTTTTGGCAAATTCATAACACCTTGTAAGGGGGTCAGGTCAGGTCGAAATCTCCAGGGCTGTCAGTCGTTTTGGAGACAGCTTCTTTCAAAGGAAAATTTCATCTGTGGAAAAGTGCCTGGGCTATACAAATGCCATCTTACCTAGCCTTGAACCCCTTGATGCTTTTTTTGGGGGTGGGTGGGTGGGTGATTGCTTGTTTTCTCCCCTGGCTTATTCTAATAATAGAAGCCTGATCTATACCATTCTCATATCGCCGTCTGAAAAGCCTCCACCGGTTCAAGGCTGGCAGACAGTCAGAAAACAATAAAAAATTGTGCCACTTGACAGGGTTCCCGCCACATATGTAGCCTAAACCAGAGCTCTCCAACATTTCCAGCTTTGTTGACCGGCTTGGGAGAGGAGAGGGGATGGTTCATGCAAGCGGCCGGCAAGCGCGCGCACGCGGTTCCATTTCCACAAGCACCGTGCACGCACGCCTGCCACTCACGCACATGGAGCAAGCGTACCGTGCTCGCACGCTGCTCGTGTAAGTAAGTGAGGATGTGCGCACGTGTGCATGCTCACCAGCCGTTTCTTGCAAACCCCTCACGGCCCACACAGGTTGGGGACCCCCCCCCCCCATGGCCTAACGTATCAAGAAAAATATTTTAAGGAGCCGTATTTGGCTGACAACTGAAGTGGGATTCGTTTATCCAGAAAATGCTGCATTTTTAGGCCTAGCTAGAACGTCTTGCCTCCGCACGGTTCGCCAGCACTTAAAAGCCACGAAGCCGCTCTGCGGTTCTCAAGGGTCCTTCCTGCTGCCAGGCGCAGGAAGCTTGAAAGAAAACCCCAAAAGCCCACGGCTCTGGTCCCAAAGATTGCTGAAAAGCTGGCCTTCTCAGTTTGCAGGCAGAGCAAAAACATTTTTCCCATGGGGTCGTGGAGCTGGAAGTAGATTGAATTTCTTGATTGAATAGTTCCGGTTGCCTTGATAATCTCCACCAAGTGAAGCAGTGAAGCCAGATATAGAGCAAAAGGATGCTCTAAACTGGTAGACCAGGGGTGAAATGCTATCGGTTCGCACTGGTTCAGACGAACTGGTAGTAATAAAAACTACCGGTTTGGGTCAACCGGTTCGTCTGAACCGGTATTTCCGACGATCAGCTGTGCTGTGCGATTTATATTCTAAATCGCGCAGCACAGCTGTTCCCTCGCTGCTCTACTTACCTTCTTAAGCCTCCTTTTTCCGCACACAGTATGCGTTTGGCATGCACTGTGCATGCGCACACAGCATGTTTTTAGCATGCGTGCGCGGGCAGCAAACCGGTGGCTAACCGCGGAGGATTTCACCACTGTGGTAGACTCATACCTGTAAGGTTCTAGATAAGAGCTTTCAATGGAGGTAGTCCTCTATCGAAATGGTCCAGCCTGCTCTTTTTTGAGAGATGCCTAAAGCAGAAACGGAGCCACACATCGGGGCCAGTTCGTGTTCATGATCCTCGCCACAGCAGTAAAACCCAAATGTATGTCCTTTCACATAATTTTATTCTCTTAAAATCCTGCTTCGGCCTCTGAAGAAGGAATGCAAGACATTAAGCGAAGCTCGAGGCGCAGCATGATGATCTTGAGATTCAAACCGGCCGCCTCCAGATTGAAACGAGACCGGTGCTTCAGAAGAAGTCGTGCTGAGTTGGTCCTTGTCTCAAAACGGGAGCCTTCTAAGCAGCTCTGATCCGGTGATAGTTCCTTTGAAACGTGTTGGAAAATGGGGTTTGGGTGGTCTCCTAAATCAGGGGGTCTCCAACCTTGGTGACTTTAAGACTTGTGGACTTCAACTCCCAGAGTTCCTCTTGAAGTCCACAAATTTTAGGGGTCCACAAACTTGTGGACTTCAACTCCCAGAACCTGTGGACTTCAACGCCCAGAGTTGAATTCTGGGAGTTGGAAGTCCATAAATTTGAGTGGTCCACAAACTTGTGGACTTCAGCTGTCCCAGAACTTGTGGACTTCCCACTTGTGGACTTCCCAGAACTTGTGGACTTCAGCTCCCAGAGTTGAATTCTGGGAGTTGAAGCCCACAAATCTTAAAGTTGCCAGGGTTGGAGACCCCTGTCCTAAGTGACGCTAACCAGAAGAGACGCAGAGATGGGCTGAGGCATCTAACCGCCCCAATTTGGCAATTGTGGCCACTGGTTAAACAGGATGCCGTCTCCTGATTTTGAGGGAGCACATGGCTCCTTCTAAACGTCCAGCCTTGTTTGTCTTAATGGCCCTTCCATTCTGAGTGTACCCTGTCACTTTATCGTTGTCTTGGTAGTCCGGTGCCCTCATTCCAAGGTGGCGTTAGATTCTGCCTGGACAGTTCTGATCTTCGGGAAATGAAATCACTGATGAAAATTTCCCTTTGGTTGGGATAACTGCAGCAAAACTGATCCCCTCAGGTCCAGCTGGCTGGAATGACGGGAAGGTAGATGGGAGGCCCACAAAATGCTTGTTTTCTTGCTTTTTTCCCCCCCTATCTCTGACCAGTTTCCTCAGCTGCAAAAGCATAGCACCCCTTCCCGAATCCATATTGGGCGCTGCTCTTTTAAATATTTTGAAGCTCCCACTCGTCACATGGGAGGTTACCGTTTTTCTCATGAAATCTTAACTCGGGTGGAGGCTCTTAAAATCGGAATTCAGGTAACCAGTGCAATAGCTCTTCTGATATTTTTCTTCACTCTGGCATGTTGCAAACTCACGCAAATGTAAATCTAGCAGTGGTAAAAAAAAAAATAAAGCCCGCCTTTGAATCACCCTGATCCTGTGTGACTTCGGTGTGGTTTTCATTTTGGTCGCCACAATGTAAAAAAAGATGTTGAGACTAGAAAGAGTGCAGAGAAGAGCAACCAAGATGTTAGGGGACTGGAGGCTAAAACATATAAAGAACAGTTGCTGGAACTGGATATGTCTAATGAAAAGAAGGAATATCGGTGACGTGATAGCAGTGTTCCAATATCTCAGGGGCTGCCACAAAGAAGAGGGAGTCAAGCTATTCTCCAAAGCAGATGATGGCAGGACCAAAGCAATGGGTGGAAACTAATCAAGGAGAGAAGCAACCTAGAACGAAGGAGAAGATTCCTGATGGAACAATTAATCAATGGAAAAATTTGCTTCCAGAAGTTGTAAATAGCACTAGAACTTAGATTTATATATCGCTTCACAGTGCTTTCCAGCCCTCTCTAAGCCATTTACAGAGTCAGCAATCTGGGTCCTCATTTTACCCACCTCGGAAAGATGGAAGGTTGAGTCAACCTTGAGCCTGGTGAGATTCGATCTGCCAAACTGCTGGCAGCCGGTCATCAGCAGAAGTATCCTGCAGTACTGCACTCTAACCACTGCGCCACCGCGGCTCTTATAATGTTCCAACACGGGAAGTTTTGAAGAAGATGTTGGATAACCATTTGTCTGAAGTGGTGTAGGGTTTCCTGCCTAAGCAGGGGGTTGGACTAGAAGACCTCTAAGGTCCCTTCCAACTCTGTTATTCTATTCTAAATAAATAAAATATCGTAACCTTATTCTAAATGCGGGCCACTGTTTCCTCCAGGATTCAAGCCCTGTTGGTCTCCCATCCGAACAGCTCTGATGCCATCCATCCGAGATCTTCATGCACTAACTAAACCAACAATCAACACTTTTATGAGGAAGAATCTGCAGATGAAGGCATCTGCTGTTCTAAATACATCTGAATTTTAGCTAGGAATGATACTTCTTTATTATCAACATCGATCAGGGCACAGCAAATGAATAGGCACAACACGATCACAGATCGAGTTGTGGGATAAGGATGGACTCCTAATCAAGTCTGAATTGAAGTGGGCCTCTTCCGAAGGATGGCTTCCTGAATTTAATGGGATTTGTCAAGGTAAATATGCATGGGATTACCGAGAAGTTAATACTGGTTTATATTAATTCCTGTATTAAACTTCTAAGTCACACCAGGCTCTCTTGCCTTTAACCGCATAGCACAGATAATTCAAGAGCAGGCGATCTGCTACAGGTTCCGGGAATTAAAAACCTGACGGAATGGGGAAGCAAAATGGGAATGTTTTTAAGCCCTCTATCCCTGTGTGGCTCAGTTTCTAAGACACTCAGAGTATCTAAGAGCTTGTCGATCGAAAGGTTCAGCGGTTCGAATCCCTAGTGCCACGTAATGGGGTGAGCTCCCGTTACTTGTCCCAGCTTCTGCCAACCTAGCAGTTTGAAAGCACATTAAAAAAAATGCAAGTAGAAAAATAGGGACCACCTTTGGTGGGAAGGTAACAGAGTTCCGTGCGCCTTTGGCGTTGAGTCATGCTGGCCACATGATCGCGGAGACGTCTTTGGACAGCGCTGGCTCTTCAGCTTTGAAACGGAGATGAACACCACCCTCTAGAGTCGGGAACGACCAGCACATGTGTGTGAGGGGAACCTTTACCTTTACCTATTCCTGTGTAGGAAAAAGACGTCACCATTTTCTTCCTTCAGGCCTTGATTGAAGTCACAGTTCCTAGGATGTGACATCACAACTAGTTGCTGTGGCAATTCTCCAGCTATGAAAGTGGGAAAACCCAACTTTGTAGAAGGTAGAAGAAAGAGAAGAAGCGAAGCCCACAAAACAAAGGCAGGTAGTTTTCTCGGCTTTATACACGCGGAAACACAGTTTTTCAGTCGCACAATTCAGTTTCGTCAAAATATTCACAATCGCCTGCTCCCCTTGTTTGACAGATTTTCTTCCAAGGTATATTCTTTGAAGTATACAGGTCTGTAGATTACAGTATACAGTAGTGGCCAAAATTGTGGAAACCTTTTGGGAAAAGTGTATTTTTGAGGTTTGATGGCTAATAACACCATTTTTTTTTTTTTGGAGTTTCAAGATAATCCTATTGCACTGCTGGAATGGCCTGGGAATAGCCCAGACCTTCACCCAATTGAAAATCTATGGAGCCGACTAAAGAAACTTGTTAGTCAGAAGCGACCCAGCAATAAAACCCAGTTAATAGAAGCCATCATTCAATCTTGGTTTCATATTAGAACAGCTGCAGAACTAAAAGATTTGGTTTACTCCGTGGGAAGATGTTGTAAGGCCATAATTCATGCTAAAGGTTACCCAACTAAGTATTAACTGACATGGTGATAATATTTGTATATCTCATTTTTTCTACATGTTTCACTTTTCTTCTTTATACTGTAACTGCTATTCTAATAGCAAATCCTTCCTAAAAGTTATTGCATTACATTCTTGATTAAATTATCTTTCCATTGATATATAATTTTATGGTACTACTCCAAAAAAAAAAAAGTGGTGTTATTAACTAGTTTTAGAAAATACACTTTTCCCAAAAGGTTTCCACAATTTTGGCCACGATACTACGGTAGCTATTTACAAGTAGTCCTTGACACACATTCATTCATTTACTGACCATTTGCAGTTATAGTGGCAGCGAAAAAGGGGACTTATGACCATTTTTCACTCTTACCGCCATTCCAGCATTCCCATGGTCACATGATCAAAATCCGGATGCTTGGCAACTGGCATGTATTTACGACAGTTGCAGTGTCGTGGGCTCACATGATCCTCATTTTGCGACTTTCTTGCAAGCAAAGTCAAACGGGAAAGCCAGATTCACTTAACAACCGTTTTTACTCACTTAACAATTGCAATGATTCACTTAACAGCTGTGGCAAGAAAGGTCCTAAAATGGGGGCAAAAACTGTCTCACTTAGCAACAGAAATGTGTGCCTCAGTTGTGGTCGTAAGTCTTATAATTTTGGAACAAGAGATAAGGTTACACATTTCTTTCACAATTCCCTTCAATTATCTTTGAATATCTATTGCTAATACCAAACTTTTGAGGGTATTAAACTCTCTATTGACTCAAAGATCGTGGTATATGATTTTTAGAAAACGGCATTTTGATTTTCTCATGCAAAGTGGATGATAAGAGAGCCATTTTGGGATAGTGGATAAAACACCAGGCTGAGTGGTACGGTGGCCTAGAGGTGGAGCTCTCGCCTCACAATCAGGAGGCTGTGAGTTCGAAATTAGGTAGAGGCAGATATTTCTCTCTCTGGGCACGTTGAGATTATATCTGCTGAATATAACTCCACATTGGCAACAGGAAGGGCATCCGGCCAATAAACACTCAGCTCCTTTCAGTTGTCCAGATTCCACCCCGCAAGGGATTACGGCAGAGGTGAAATTAAAAAAATTCCCCTACCGGTTCTGTGGGCGTGGCTTGTTGGGGGAGAGGTCATGTGACTGGGTGGGTGTGGCCAACTCAACATCACTCACATCGAGAGGCTCCTCACCGGCTCTTCCCCTCCCAGCTACTCCTTGTCGCGAATGGCAGGAAAATGGGGAGGGGAATATTCCTGCCTACCATCCTTCCCTCAGTCTGTGCTGAGATTGAGGAATGGATGACAGGCAGGAAAATCCGAATCCTTCCCCGTTTTCCTGCCTTTCACAAAAAAGGCTCCATTCCAGCTGCTCCCTCCCCCCCGTCCCCCTCCCTCCTGGGGACTACCTTAAAAGGGACAGGCTGCAGCAGCTCCATTCTGAATGGAGGGAGAAAAGTTAGCATTCTCTCTGCTGCATTTAACACTAAATTCTGTGGCGGAGAGAATGCTAAATTTTCTCCCTCCATTCACAACGGAACTGCTGCTCCCTTTATGGTTCCTTCCCGGCCCCCTTCCTCCTGGGGATTACCTTAAAGGGACAGGCTGCAGCAGCTCCCTTCTGAATGGAGGGAGAAAAGTTAGCATTCTCTCTGCTGCATTTAACAGAATTCTGTGGAATATCGAGTGGCTGGAAGAGATGAGTGGCAACCGGCTGGGTGTGGGTGGGGCCAAGGAGGAGTAATTACTACCGGTTCGGCAAACTGACGCCCATAATCTCTAGCGGTTCGCCCAAACCGGTCCGAACCGGTAGGATTTCACTCCTGGATTACGGGTTCATTAAAAGACGACGATGATGATAAAGCACTGAGCTAGAAAACAGGAGACTGGGAGTTCTAGTCCAGACTTTGGCCCGAAGCGGCTGGGTGCCCGTTCATCCTTCTTATATCTAGCAGAAAGACGGCAAGGACAAACCACTTCCAAAATCACGCAAAAGAAAACCGAAAGGATTTGTCACCAGGAAAGCTATAAAAAGAACAAAAGGGAACTGATGAATCAGTTTGAACTGCAAACTTTTAATGGTTGAATAGAACAAAGAATTAGCAATTCCTATTATAACTAGGCAATGGCAAGAGGTATCAACATCAATACTGGGTTTTCAAAAGACCTTAGATAATATTTTCTTCTGCAAAGTATTATAGATTTTATTGGACTCAAAATTACATCAAAATAAATTATTGTTATTGGCGATGCAATGCTTTTTTTAAAAAGAAGCTTGCACAGTGTCCTATAATTGTTCCATTTGGGGAGAAAGTTATTACATATATTAACTCAACAATGAGACATTTAATATTTCCAGATATTCTTTTTTTTTTTTTTTTTGGAACTTTGCATTGCATCGAAATTGACAAGGGAAGTTCAAAGAATAAGGGGGGGGGCAACTATTTATCAAAGCACCTGAAGGCAGGACAAGAAGCGATGGATGCAAACTAATCAAGGACAGAAGCAACCAGGAATTAAGGAGAAATTTCCTGACAGTGAGAAAAATGCCACCAGAAGTTGTAAGGGGCTTCATCACTAGAGGTTTTTAAGAGACTGTAGGGCCACATATTTTGAATGGTATAGGGCAGTGATGGCTAACTTTTATGCCATCGCATGCCAGGAGCGGGGGGCCAGGATCAGGGGGGGTCACGTGTGCATGTGCCCACATCCATAATTCTATGCGCCCTGCCCCCACGCATGCATGCGTGACACCTCCTGCGTTCCCCCCGCTCCTGGCACGTGATGGCACAGTAGGCCCATTTTTTGCTGTCCCCAGCCTCCAGAGCCTTTCTAGGAGTCCTGTCCAACTGGAAGTTGGCAAACGGGCCGTTTCTGGCCTCGGAGGGGTGGGGAAGACCGTTTTCGCCCTCCCCAGACTCCTAGAAAGGCTCTGGAGGCTGGGGAGAGAGAAAAATGGAGGCAGGAAACAGCCTGTTTCCCTACTTCTGGTGGGCCCGGAAGGCCCCAAAATCAGCTGGCCGGCACGCATGCGCCCCGGAGCTGAGCTCGCATGCCCACCGATATGGCTACGTGTGGCACGCGTGCCATAGGTTCGCCATCACGAGTATAGGGTTTCCTGCCTGAGCAGGAGGTTGGACTAGAAGACCTCCAAGGTCCCTTCAAACTTCTGTTATTCTGTTAAAGTGGATTCTCCATGCTCTATTTATATCTAACACATTTAATTCTTCAGCATTAGAAAGTTAAATATAGAATCCAGAGAACTTAATATCTGCAAAAGTGGTTAGTAACTTATGAATCATCCGCATTGATATGTAGATTATCGAGGGGTGATTATAATGAAATATGGCTACCGTTCACTGAAATGTTTAAAACTTCTGTATAAGTATCTCTGAATAGATGGGGATGGTTTTCGTTTCGCTTGTTTTTCTCCTTTGTAATTTTCTTCCCGATTCATTTTTTTTTCCTGTTGATTTAATTTTTAAATTCAATTAATGACAGTATAATTAAAAAAAAAAAAAGACAACACGTCAGTAACATCTCCTAGAACAGCATGGACCGATGATGTTCACAAATGGTGCATTTTGTTCTAAAGGCTGGAAGTTCTGGATTGAAACTGCCTGAGCTTTGCTTCAGGCAACGAACATTTCTGAGTGCTCCAGTTGCTGTCACACCATATGTATGGTTAAGGGTGACATGATAACAGCGTTCCAATATTTGAAAGAGGCCATAAAGAAGAGGGAGGTCAAACTATTCTCCAAAGCACCTGAAGGCAGGACAAGAAGTGATGGATGGAAACTAGTCAAGGAAAGAAGCAACCTAGAACTAATGTTGTGACCCCGGCCGCGGAGGCTGATTTATCTTCGCATGCTGATTCAGAGGATGATATGGAGGAGGAGGAAGCTGTGACGAGCTATGTGCCGGAGGGGCCGTCTTCACTGGTGAGTCAGCAAGAACTGACAGGTGCTGACGTGCCTATGGACCCCAGCCAAATTGAGGAGATAACAGAGGCCAGTAACGACGAGGGGGAGCCCCTTTTGGATGCAAGAGAGAGACGTAGGAGACGTCGTAGAGAATAGCTATTGCCACCTCCTAAGAGGTGTGGTCAGGAGATGTAGGGTCACACCCTACAAAGTATAAAAGGGGTGTGACTGGGCTGAAAAGGGGTGGTGAACAATTTGTTGGCGTGTTGGATGCAGTGGAGTTACAACTGTTAGTTTGGAGTTTTTTGACAAGAGTCTGCATTCCTGCATTAGCCTGCTGGCTGTCTGCCAAGACCTTTGGAACATCGCCCAGTAACTATTGGACTGATATATGCTTTGGAAGAGAACTATTTATTAAAGGGCCAGCTTCAGTCTTTCTAGCCTGCATTTGTTACTGCCTGGCTATTTGAGACTCTGCAAGGCCACTCGTGGGAGGGGACAGAACAACTAAGGAGAAATTTCTGAAGTTGTGGATGCTCCATCACTGGAAGTTTTTAAGAAGAGACTGGACAGCCCCTTGTCTGGAATGGTGCAGGTTCTCCTGCTTGAGCAAGGGGTAGGACTAGAAGACCTCCAAGGTCCCTTCCAACTCGGTTATTCGGTTATTTGGACATTCCGTTTAAACTAGGAACAAAAAGGATATTACAAGGCAGATGAGGAGTGAAGGAGATGGCAGAGTGTGACTGGGACACAAAAGCCAGAATTGTCTCGCCAAGGATGCTTAAATAACACATTTGAGAAATGGTTTCACCCGATAGGATTCGCCCATCCCACTTGTGCTGGCAGAAGGGACATGTTGTGGACCCTGTCAGCCAGGGAATTTCGGCTGGAGGGATCCAGAGGAGGCTTTTCTGCCGTGGCTCCCACCCTCTGGAAAATCTTGCACACACACACCCCCCAAGGTCAGATCCGCTTCCACTCTTTTGCCTTCCCGAATGGCCTTTGAGACATGCAGGGGTTCGCTGCTGGGGGTTCGCAGGGGTTCGGGAGAACCTCTAGCTAAGATTCTGTGCAGTTCAGAGAACCCCCAAATCCCACTCCTGGCAGGCTCCGCCCACCCTGATCCTCCCCTCCCAGGAGTCCCTCCGTGGCCTGTTTTGGATATAAGTATGTGCAGGGTGTGCGTGGAGGCTCACGGAGGGTGAAAAATGGGCCTACCAGAAGTTCGGGAAAAAATGGGCCCGTTTCCGGCTTCCAGAGGGCCTCCGGAGCCTGGGGAGGCTGTTTTCACCATCCTGGAGGCTCAAGAAAAGCCCCTGGAGCCCGGGGAGGGCAAAAACGCCCCCCTCCCGCCACAGTGCAGGAGGCCAACTAGGCCACACCCACCATGGCCATACCCACTCAGCAACTGGGCAGGGAACCCTTTGCTAAAATTTTTGAAGCCCACCCCTGGAAACATGGCTATGCCATCTAACCTGTGGCTCCAATGGGGCGGTACCACATTGGAGGTGGCTGACGGAACATCTCCACCCTATGTGCACTCCCCCCACCCCCACTCAGCAGCTGCATGCAATTTTTAATTTAATTCAAAATATTAAAATGAACCCCCCCACGTTCCCCTCCCGCTTTTGGCATGTGATGGCACAGTGGGCCTGGTAGGCCCGTTTTTCACCCTCCCCAGGCTCCAGAGGATTTCTAGGAGCCTGGGGAGGGCAAAAACGGCCTTCGCCACCACCCCGGAGGCTCTCTGGAGTCTGGAAACGTACCGTTTCCCATCTTCCGGTAGGACACCTGTTGTTTTTTCGCCCTCCCCAGGCTCCTAGAAAGCCTCTGGAGCCTGGGGAGGGCAAAAAATGGGTCTTTTGGTCCTGCCAAAAGTCAGAAAACGGCCTATTTCTGGCCTCTGGAGGGCCTCCAGGGGGTGGGGAAGGCCCTTTTTGCCCTCCCCAGGCTCCTAGAAATCCTGGGGAGGGCGAAAACAGCCTTCCCCACCACTCAGAGGCCTTCTGGAAGCCGGAAACAGCCTGTTTCCCAACTTCTGGTGGGTCCGGAAGGCCCGAAAATCAGCTGGTCGGCACATGCATTCACGCTGGAGCTGAGCTAGGGCAACGCTCGTATACCCACAGATATGGCTCCGCATGCCACCTGTGGCACACGTGTCATACGTTCACCATCACGGCTCTATACTATTTCAGACAAATGGTTGTCCAATCTCTTCTTAAAAACCTCCAGTGATGGAGCACCCACAACGTCTGGAGGCAAGCAGTTCCACTGATTCATTGTTCTAAAAACTGTCTGGAAATTTCTCATGAATTCTGAATTTGCTTCTCTCCTTGATTTATTCCCATCCATTGTTTTTTTGTCTGACTTTCTGGTGCTTTGGAATTTAGGTTGACCCCCTTCTCCTTTGTGACACACATTAAATTTTGATATGGATTTTAAATTGATAAATTTTAAACTATGGGCCAAATTTAATTATTTTAAATCTATTTTTAATCGTATTTATGTATAAATGTTTTTATTTTGGCTGTTCACCGCCCTGAGTCCGAAAGGAGAAGGGCGGTATAGAAATTTGAATAATAATAATAATAATAATAATAATAATAATAATAATAATAATAATAATAATAATAATAATAATAATATCAATATTGGAACACTGTTTTCATGTCACCCCTGGTCCTTCTTTGCACTGGACTAGACAAACCCAATTTCTGCAACCCAATTCTTCATCCGTTTTAGCCTCCAGCCCCCTTCATTGAATAAAATTGACATTCTATTCATTGTCTGTAAGCTTTGTAGGGTCGCCCTTTAGCTAGATGGGCGGCATACAAGACGGATCAAATGAATAAAATATCATAACCTTGTTGAAGCTTGTGAGGGCTGTGAGCCAATTCAAATTCAAATTCGATTCAATTCAATTGAAACCTTTATTGTCGGAGTACAACATGTGTACAATGAGATCGGCTGAGCCTCCCTTCCTGCACACCCCCCCCAACACAATACAACTCACAGTGAAAGAAAGAAAATCCCTAGCCCAGTGAATCCTGCTAAACGAACAAACACCCACACTGATTTCACGTCGCGCTAGCCCCGCAAGTCAATTGTACTATGTTGTTGTAGGCAGGGGTGGGCTTCAAAAATTGTAGCAACCGGTTCTCTGCCTGGTTGTTGGGTGGGTGTGGCCATGCTGGGTGTGGCCTAGTCAGCCTCCGGCACCATGATTTGGTGGGGGGACATTTTTGCCCTCCCCTGGCTCCGGAGGCTTTTCTTGAGCCTCTGGAAGGGCGAAAATGGCCTCCCCAGGCTCTGGAGGCCTGAAACAGGCCCGTTTTCAGCCTTTCTGAACTTCCGGTAGGCCTGTTTTTCACCCTCCCCGAGCCTCCGTGTGCACCCTGCACTTACCTGCATCCAAAATAGGGCGTGTGGGGACTCCTGGGAGGGTCGGGGCAGGGTGGGTAGGTCCAGCCAGGAGTGGGATTTGAGGCTTCTCTGAACTGCACAGAATCGTAGCTAGGGGTTCTCCCGAACCCGTACAAACTCCCAGAAGTCCCACCCCTGGTTGTAGGGTTATTTTTCATTCAGGAATGTGCCAGCCCACGGATAAAAACTGTCCTTCAGCCCTGTTTGTGTGGCTGCCTATGTTTCTATACCTCCTTCCCGATGGTAGGAGAATAAAGAAGGGCTGACCAGGGTGTGAGTCGTCCCTGAGGATTTTCCTCACTCTTCTAAGGCAGCGAGCCCTAGCGATGTCATCTAGTGGTGTCAGGGGACCACTAGAGTGGTGAAATCCATTATTTTTTACTACCGGTTCCGTGGGCGTGGCTCAGTGGGCGTGGTTTGGCTTGGTGGGTGTGACTTGGTGGGCATGGCAGGGGAAGGATATTGCAAAATCTCCATTCCCCTCTGGGGCCAGCCAGAGGTGGTATTCGCTGGTTCTCCAAACTGCTCAAAATGTCCGCTACCGATTTTCCAGAACCTGCTGGATTTCACCCTTGGACCGCTAGCCAATGATGAGCTCATTTCTTTTTTTCCCAGCTAGGACTCCTCCGAGGGCCTTTTCAAGATGGCTACCTGGAAAGAGAGGCACTACCTCTGTGCGGAGAAATACATACCATGTCCGGGGTTTTCTCCCCGACCTTATCACAAACTAGCTACTCAGAAGCCTCCGTACACAGATTCCAAGATCAAAGTTCTCCAGAAAATGCGTTGCCCGCTTGAGGAAGCTGTCCTTTGGCACATCTGGGGCTATCACACCTGGTTGGATGTAGGGAGGTTGCCCCCCGTCTACGGGCCCAGACCGGACGTGCCTTTCGATAGCAACACGTGGCGATGGATCACTGCTCCCAGGAAGCCCTCTATGGCTGAGCCACCGGTCCCACCTCCTTCCCTCTTGGATGGGAACACCTACGCCAAGTTCATTGAAGGGGAAGGTCTCTTTGTGGACCTCAGGCAGAAGAAACGAGTCCTGAGCCTAACGCAGAAAGAAGTGAACAAGTGTGAGTACCTGAAGTTCAGAAGTGAGTGTCGGGCTCCACCTTTGGATGCTCAAGGGAACATTATGCCTCCCAAAATGCTCAGCAGGTAAGATACGCGGCTTTCCTAAATATTTTCCCTCCACCAGATATGAAAAGTACCACAGTTGAGTACAGTGGTGAAATTCAATTTTTTTTTTACTACCGCTTCTGTGGGTGTGGCTTCGTGGGTGTGGCTTGGTGGGTGTGGCAGGGGAAGGATACTGAAAAATCCCCATTCCCTCCACACTCCAGGGGAAGGATACTACAAAGTCTCCATTCCCCCCCACTCCTGGGGTAAGGAGTTCCAGGTCACGGTTATCCTGACGGTGCTTTATTTTTCCCCCAAAAAAGGTAACCGTACTTTTTTTAGTGTGTGTGAAGACGTTTCGCTTCTCATCCAAGAAACCTCCAAGAACTGAAGTCAGAACTGAAGAAGCTTCTTGGATGAGAAGCAAAATGTCTTCAAGGAGAAACAAAGTCCAGTTTCCTTTTGAAAAGATGTCTAAATTTGGCGCTCTCTCTTGGTCACCGGAATGCAGCCCTTCCCTCCTCGGAATCCAGACTACATTCCACTACATTAGCTGTTTTGCAAGCTCCCTTCGGCGCTGGAGATTTGGCACGATCTAAGGCGTCTTCCAGGTAGTTGGGTTATGGAGGGTCAACACTGGCAACCTCCAGAGCTGGATTTCAATCGCTTCTTGTTTTGTTCCTCCTCCATTTTCTCTTGTTCTGATTTTTCTACTTCCCTCTCAGTTCTGCTGCCTATGAAAAGGGACTTCTGGTGCCTTGTGCTATTGTGGTCAACAATTGTGTACCTTCTGTTCAAGCAGTTGGGTAGTGGTGGTACTCATGAGAGTTTCTCAGTTTCCCAGTGTCCTAGTGGATCTCTGAAAATAGAGTCCTCTCAGTGTGTATTTGCAATGGGGCCAATATCTCAAATTTGGCAGAGAATTTAGGCTTATTTCTTCAGCCTCATCGCAAGAAGAACCATCATCTTGGACAGTTGCAGGGGGGGTATTTACTTACTTTCCCTACCGGTTTGCAAATGTGAGTGTGCACCTGCACTTTGCTCATGTGCGCCCGGGCTCAAAAACATGCCTAAATAGGATGACATAGAACCGGGGCGAACCGGCTGAATACCAGCCCAAATCTGTCTGAACCGGCTGAATACCATCTCTGGATGGTTGATTCATTCTTTTTTTTTTTTAATTTAAACAAACATTTCGTCATTAATCAATCAGTGTAACGTCTGGTTGCAAAAAAGTTTTGTATCGTCATATTTGCCTCATTTCACAACCTTTCTGGGCCCAGTCGTTGAATGAATCCTTGCAGGTGCTAAGTGACTAACCTGGTTGTTAAGTCAATTTTGGATTCCCCATTGACGTTGCTCGTCAGAAGGCTGCGAAAGGGGATCACATGACCCCAGGACACTGAAATGGTCAGAAGTATAAACCAGTTGTCAAGTGTCTTGAATTTTCATCCTGTGGTCTTGGGGGATGCTGTAACGGTTGTAAGTGTGAAAAAAGTCAAAAGCCACTTTTCTCACTACTGTCGTAACTTTGACCCATCACTAAACAAATGGTTGTAAGTTGAGGATTACCTGTACCTTTAAGTAGTCTGTAGAATATGGTGCATGATAACAATAGTGCTTAGACTTATATACAGCTTCACACTGCTTTACAGGCCTCTCTAAGCAGTTTACAGAATTAGCATATTGCCCCCAACAATCTGGGTCCTCATTTTACTGACCTTGGAAGAATAGAAGCCTGAGCCCACCTTGAGCTAGTGAGACTCGAACTGCTGGCAGTCGGCAGAATTAGCCTGCAATACTGCATTCTAACCACTGTGCCACCATTGCAGAGATAGCAATAGCACTTAGACTTATGTACCGCTTCACAGTGCTTTAGAGCCCTCTCTACGCAGTTTATAGAGTCAACATCTTGCCCCCAAACAATCTGGGTCCTCATTTTACTGAGCTCGGAAGGATGGAAGGCTGAGTCAACCGTGAGCCAATCGGGATCGAACTGCCGATCTGCTGGCAGCCGGCAGTCAGCAGAAGTAGCCTGCAGTACTGCATTCTAACCACTGTGCCACCGCGGCTCTTACGATGCTGCCTTCCTTAATGCAATCCCTATAAACAATGGTAACTTGCCTCCCGCCTTGAAAGAGGCGGTGGTGAGGCCCCTCCTCAAGAAGCCTTCTCTGGACCCGGCCGTTTTGGCAAATTATCGTCCGGTCTCCAACCTTCGCTTTGTTGCGAAGGTTGTGGAGAGTGTGGTTGCGCGACAGCTCCCACAGTTCCTGGATGAAACCGTCTATCTAGATCCGTGCCAGTCCGGCTTCAGGCCTGGGTACAGCACGGAGACGGCATTGGTCGCATTGGTGGATGATCTCTGGAGGGCTCGGGACAGGGGTTGTTCCTCTGTTCTGGTCCTGTTAGACCTCTCAGCGGCTTTTGATACCATCAACCATGGTATCATGCTGCGCCGGCTGGAGGGACTGGGGGTGGGAGGCACCGTGTTGCGGTGGTTCTCCTCCTATCTCTCTGACCGGTCGCAGTCTGTGTTGGCAGGGGGGCAGAGGTCGACCTCGAGGCGCCTTGCTTGCGGGGTGCCGCAAGGGTCGGTCCTCTCGCCGCTCCTGTTCAACATTTATGTGAAGCCGCTGGGTGAGATCATCCGTGGTTTTGGGGTGCGATGCCATCTGTACGCTGATGACACTCAGCTGTACATTTCCACCCCAGACCACCCCAATGATGCCCTCGAAGTGATGTCCCAGTGTCTGGAGGCCGTGCGGGTCTGGATGGGGAGGAACAGGCTTCGGCTTAACCCTTCCAAGACCGAGTGGCTGTGGATGCCGGCGTCCCGGTATAGCCAGCTGGTGCCATCTCTGGCTATTGGGGGCAAGTCACTGACCCCCACAGAGGGGGCTCGCAACTTGGGCGTCCTCCTGGACACACGGCTGTCTTTAGAAGAGCATATGACGGCCATGGCCAGGGGGGCTTTTTATCAGGTTCGCCTGATACGCCAGTTGCGCCCCTTTCTGGATCGGGACTCCTTGTGCACAGTCACTCATGCCTTGGTTACGTCATGCCTGGACTACTGTAACGCTCTCTACATGGGGCTCCCCCTGAGGAGCACCCGGAGGCTCCAGCTGGTGCAGAATGCGGCCGCGCGGGTGATTATGGGAGCGACGTGGCGCTCCCACGTAACACCTCTCCTGCGCGAGCTGCATTGGCTCCCGGTGGTCTTCCGGGTGCGCTTTAAGGTGTTGGTTCTCATCTTTAAAGCGCTCCATGGCTTAGGGCCAGGGTATTTGCGAGACCGCCTGCTGCTACCGATAACCTCCCACCGGCCAATACGCTCTCACAGAGAGGGCCTCCTCGGGGTGCCGTCGGTCAGGCAATGTCGGCTGGCGGCCCCCAGGGGGCGAGCCTTCTCTGTGGGGGCACCCGCCCTGTGGAATGAGCTGCCTCCTGGAATACGATTGATCCCGGACCTCCGGACCTTCCGTAAAGCCCTGAAGACGTTTTTATTTCATCAAGCCGGCCTAGCCTAAATGGTTTTTTAATTGGGATTTTAAATTTTATGGATTTGGGGTTTTAAATTTGGGTAGCCAATGATTTAATTCTTTTAATTATCTTAACTTTTGCATTTGTATGTTTTTTAATTTTGGCTGTTCACCGCCCTGAGTCCCTTCTGGGAGAAGGGCGGTATACAAATTAAATAAATAAATAAATAAATAAATAAACAGTTACTGTTATTGTTCTCCTTATCTTTTGGACAGGTACAGACGTCTGCTTCCAGGAAAACCCCCGGCTTCCGTCCGTGTGGCGCTACAACCTGTGGTATCTTCTTCTCCAGAATGTTGGCATTATCCCTGTCCGAGCTTTCAACCCCATTACCAAGACTCGGCTGTTAAGTTTGCGCTGAAAAACAGTGGCCCCATTTACCAGGATGTGGTGGAAAAATACCAGGAACTGGTCCTTTCTGGGAGCCAAATACGGACTTCCACTCCAGCCAGCCAAATAAACAGACAAGACTAAATTCTACCCTCTAAAAACTCCAGATTTGGGAGGTCCAAAAATACTTGGCCGAGCAATCCAGAATAGCTACCGGCATTCCACCGATGTGGTCATTCTGGGTCCGTACATTAATTTTACAGCCATTCCTTCTTCCCGAGAAGATGCTATGGGAAGATGTACATACCAGTGGCGTCCTCATTCATGATGGACACAGGTCAAAGGTTTGTGGGAATGGAAAGGAAGCAGCGTTCATACCCTGCTAATTGGTAAGAGATGCTCTATTAAGGGCTCCTCACTGATCAAATATTTGCTTTATTCAGCAAAAACATGTTGGTTAGGAAGCAGGAACCGTCACTGGCGCAATGCTGCTTTTTCTGAACTTTTCTACTGAGCTTCAATGTTGGAGACAACTTACAACTTATGGACCGTATTCTCCATATGTTGTAAGGGGACTACTCAAAACTCAGAGATCCAGTAGCTGTAGGGAGTTAGTTGTAGCCCCTTTCTTCAACATAATGAGGAATGAGAAAGATGTTCTTTAGCCTTCGAGCGATGTTCTTAAATAATGGTGCTACTTCCTCACCCTTGACACGTCCCTCTTCTGTCCATCTAAATCAGTTATGTAGCAGCAGAAATATAACAAGTCCCTTTTTGCTGTACTGTGCACGCTGGACCAGAAATATTGGCATTTTAAAGCCTATTTTGTTTCAAAGTTAAAATGCTCACGTCTAAAGGACACTAAGGAGGTTAGATCCCAAAGTTTTGCATACGTTTTGCTGCTAAATATGTTTTTAATAAATTAATTTAAAAGGCCGTCTGCATTGGTTTCGGGCAAAGTTTCTGCTGGATATGGCTTTGGTTATCGGACTAATCAATTACAGATAGTTCTCAACTTAACAACAGTTCATTTAGTGACCATTCTAAGTTACAAAGGCACTGAAAAAGGTGGGTGAAAAGCAGTTTACAAAGTCAGCCTATAGCTCCCAAAAACCTGGATCCTCATTTTACCAACCTCCAAAAGATGGAAGGTTGAGACAACCTTGAGCCGGTCAGGATCGAACTGCCGAACTGCTGGCAGCTGGCAGTCAGCAGAAGTAGCCTGCAGTACTGCCTTCTCACCACTGCGCTACCACGGCTCATATGTCATACGTCCAATTCTGCCAGACAATGCATATCATCTCTGGTAGACTGCATCCCACTACGGTGTACTGGTTACCAGTATTTAGCAATATCATACAGCCAACATTAGAAGACAATAAGTTCCCGTTCGTCAATGGTCAAGAATGCTGAACAACAAGACCAGGGGTGAAATGCTCCCAGTTAGGACCGGATTGCCCGATCCGGTAGCGATGGCAGCGGGTGGTTCGGAGAACCAGTAGCAAACATCCCTGCCACCCCCCCCTCTGCCCAGCTGAGCCACGCAATCATCAGAGCCTTTTTTATTTTTTTAAAAAAAACATTTTTTCTTCGGCCGAAAAAATGCTTTTAAAAGTTTAAAAAAAAAAAGCCTCTGATGATCCCGTGGCTCAGCTGGGATCGTCAGAAGCTTTTAAAAGCATTTTTTCTACAACCTCTTTGGCCGAAGAGGTTGTAGAAAAAATGCTTTTAAAAGCCTCTGACGATCCCAGCTGAGTTGCCTGATCGGCAGAGGCTTTTAAAAGACAAAAAAAAGCCTCTGCTGATCAGGCAACTCAGCCAGGATCATCAGAGGCTTTTAAAAGAAAAAAAAAGCTTGTGAAATCCCAAGGCCAGCTTGGAAAACAGCCATTCACTTAAGATCTTTCCAGTTTAACCCTGAGAACGCCTAGAGAGAGGAATGGCCGAGGAACTTCTTGTGGCTTGACCATTAATGATTCCTCTGTCAAACCCACCTGGTTTTGTCCTGCTTCGCTCTGTCTGGTCAAAATTGAACGGAATTAAGTGTGAAAGTGGAAGAAGGGCCTCTGTTATCAGCGGGGATGGAAAGATTCCCCTTGTTGCGATTGTGACACGGATATGCAAACGATTGCAAATATTGTGCAAGATTGCCCCATGATCAGAGGTGGTATTCAGCCGGTTCGGGTGAACCGGTAGCGCCGATGATCCGTTGGGCCCACCTCTGCTCTATCTTGTCCTTTATTTCCTGCTTTATAGCTCATCTCAATCGCGTGGCACAGCTGATCCCCCCCCTCCCTTGCTGTTCTACTTACCGTTGCTGATTTGGAAGGTAAGTAGCTGAGCTTCTAAATGCTCCATTTTCAGTGCAAGCGCAAGCGCCTTAGGCACACATGCAGAGCGCGCATTCACTCAATTCTGGAGCTGACCGGAAGTCCGGTTTCCCCACCATAGCGCAGTGTCCTTTTTCCTCTACCTGTCCTAACTGAAAGCGCTATCAATTGTGAAGCCGACTGGAAAACCCGCCCCTTGCCATCATCTCCTCCTGGTGCGCCGTGCTTCCCCACCAACTGGAAGGTCCTCTCAAAATTGTGGTGCCGACCAGCAACAGGGAGCTGCAACAGAGGGATGAAAGAGCCACATATGGCTCCAGAGCTGCAGGTTGCTGACTCCTGCTCTAAAGTTTAATACCAATAACCCTATATTGCTTTTCCTAGGTAGATCCAAGGTTTGCTATGATAGTACTCTTTTTTTGAATTATGATTATAGTCTTTGAATAACAATTTACTTCCGATTTAGACTAGGGTCAGCTGCTCTGTTGCTCCAAGCAGGAGGTGGGTGGAAAGCCAGAATAATGAGAGATGATTTAATTAGCTCATGGTCTGTTTGCTAAGACTGGAAAAATCAGAGGTGTGGGTCTCATTTCCACTTAAGTGTGAAACACAAGGAGGCTTTTTGAGGAGTCTGAAGCCCACAGAGAAATTCTTTGCAGGAGCATTTTCTTGATTCAATCTGCAGGAAGCCGATCGCACATAATCAATGTCAGCACTTCAAGCTACATTTACTCTAGTGCTGACATAAGAAGGAGAAGCGAAGGCGTCTGGAAAGCCTTGGTAGTACAGTGGTCTAAGGCACCCTGTTATTAAGCTGGTTATTAAGACCAGCTGCCTGCAATTACTGCAGGTTCGAGGTTGACTCAGCCTTCCATCCTTTCTAAGGTAGGTAAATTGAGGACCCAGTTTGTGGGGGCAATAAGCTGACTTTGTATAAATATACAAAAGGATGAAGGCTATTGCTGAGCACATTGTAAGCCGCCCTGAGTCTCCGGAGAAGGGCGGCATATAAATCAAATTAAAAAAAAAAATAAAGGGATGTTTGACTTTTCACCTACTGATTTTCCCTGGAGATAATATCCCCTAGGAGATGGGATGGGAGGGGGGAAATTCCTTTGAGCTGGAGCAGTAGATTAGGGGTAGAATGACTTGGAAGATGGCCAATGAGTGCAGGAGAGTGGGGAACGGAAAGAGAGAGTTTTGGGGCCGGAAGTCAGTGTTGGCTTCGATGGAGTCAGGTGTAGAATGTTCGTGCTTAATCAATAGGAGGTTTTTCTTCAAAGACTTTGTTTGAAATGCAATTTATTTGAGACGACCTCGAAACTTGACAATCAGCTTGAATCCGGCAGGAATGGGATAACCTCAGAAACCGAATCCTGTGCCAGTTGCAGGGGTTCGGGAGAACCTCTAGCTAAGATTCTGTGCAATTTGAAGAACCCTCAAATCCCATTCCTGGCTGGCCCCTCCCACCCCTCCCCTCCCAGGAATCCCCACGGGCCCCATTTTGAATGCAGGTAAGTACAGGACATGTGCCGAGGCTCGGGGAGGATGAAAAATGGGCCTACCGGAAGTTTGGGAAGGCCTCCAGAGGGCTCCAGAGCCTGGGGAAGCCATTTTCACCCTCCTGGAGGCTTGAGTCAAGACTCCGGAGCCCAGGGAGGGCAAACACCCCCCCCCCGCCATGGTGCAAGAGGCCGACTAGGCCACACCCACCATGGCCATGCCCACCCAGCGACCAGGCAGGGAACCCCTTGCTAAATTTTTTGAAGCCTACTCCTGACTTATCTAAAGCCTGAGGGGTCATTTACAGGAGCAAGCAGAATTGCAAACCTTGGTTTTAAGAAAAAGCAACACAACCACAACAGAACCTCTGCAGGAGGTCGAGATAAATCCAGGCCCTAAGGAAGGAAAGGAAGGCTACGGGATCCAGTGGCAGTCCCTGATGGAAAATTTCCTTTATGGAGACCAAAGTTACAAAAGGAACGCTAAGCGGAAATGCAGTTTTCCTGGTCTCTCAAATCACAGGTTAATTTGGCTTCTGAGATCTTTGCAGGGAGGGGAAACATGGAACTCTTTCCAGAATTAGGAATAAAACAATTTCTCCATCCAAGAATGGAGAGAAATTTCCTAACGGTGAGAACAATGAACCGGTGGAATAGCACCGGTTCATAGCAGGGGGCTGGACTAGAAGACCTCCAAGGTCCCTTCCAACTATTCTATTCTATTCTATTCTATTCTATTCTATTCTATTCTATTCTATTCTATTCTATTCTATTCTATTCTATTCCCCTCTTCCCTTCCCTTCCCTTCCCTTCCCTTCCCTTCCCTTCCCTTCCCTTCCCTTCCATATTTTCTATTCCATTCCATTCCATATGTTGTTCTGTTTGTTCTATTCTGTTCTGTTCTGTTCTGTTCTGTTCTTCTATTCTCTCCTCTCCTCTCCTCTCCTCTCCTCTCCTCTCCCCTCCCCTCTCCTCTCCTCTCCTCTCCTCTCCTCTCCTCTCCTCCCCTCCCCTCCCCTTCCATATTTTCCCTTCCATTCCATTCCATATGTTCTGTTCTGTTTGCTCTGTTCTGTTCCTCGGATGCCCCTGTGAAGTAGGTGGCACCCAAAATGCCCCTTAACCTTGTAGCATTTTGAAAACGATTCCATGTGTGTTTTTTAAGTCTCTCTTTCCCTCTCTTTGTGCAGCAGCTTTTTGCAAAGACAACATTTGGGTTGCCAAAAAAGGCTTCTCTCTCTCTCTCTCTCTCTCTCTCTCTCTCTCTCTCTCTCTCTCTCTCTCTTTCTTTCTCTCTCTCTCTTTTATTGGGAGGTGCTGGTCCAAAGGCTTAAAAGCTTGTCATTCCAACCTCCAATTTTTTTTTTTTTTTTAACTTGGCAGTTTATTAAGTTGTCTAAAAGCCCAGGGGTTTAAATGGCTGACTTCAACAAAAAAACGAAGAACAGGCTATATCCAAGCCTAGATTCCCCTCCTTCTTCACAGAAGGAAACTGAAATAGACGGAAGTCTAAAGGTAAAGGTTCCCCTCGCACATACGTGCTAGTCGTTCCCGACTCTAGGGGGCGGTGCTCATCTCCGTTTCAAAGCCGAAGAGCCAGCGCTGTCCGAAGACGTCTCCGTGGTCATGTGGCCGGCATGACTCAACGCCAAAGGCGCACGGAACGCTGTTTCCTTCCCACCAAAGATGGTCCCTATTTTCCTACTTGCATTTTTTACGTGCTTTCGAACTGCTAGGTTGGCAGAAGCTGGGACAAGTCACGGGAGCTCACCCCGTGACGCGGCACTAGGGATTCGAACCGCTGAACTGCCGACCTTTCGATTGACAAGCTCAGCGTCTTAGCCACTCAGCCACCGCATCTACCATGATGTTATTTCGTGAGCCAAAAACGAAGCAAAGAATCCGAGTTTAGGCTACCGTCAACTGCATAAAAACTCGCTGGGCCAGGCTTGAGTTGCTGGCAGCCAAGGGACAGGCAAGAAAGTTGTTTAAATGAGTTGTGCCCCCTTTTATGACGCTTTTTGCCAGAATAAAGCAAACAACAAACGAACTGCGGTAGTTAAGGGCACCATGCAGTCGTGTAAATGAATTTGGCTTCCCCGCATTGGCTTTGCTTGTCTGAACCCAGCCGGGAAGGTCCCAAAAGGAGATCATGCGATCTCTGGGACAGTGCAACTGTCATAAGTCCATGCCAGTTGCCAAACATCTGATTTTTGATCCCGTGACCATGGGAACGCGGCGAAGAGTTGTACCTTATGTGTGAAAACTGGACATAAGTCACTTTTTTTTCAGTGGCATTTTTTCAGTGGTCTCTAAATGATATATTTATTTCTTGATGAATCATGCTTATTTTAATAAGTAAAGATGAGGGTTGGTGAGGAATGATAGACAGGCAGTAAAAGAGGAAGGGAAGAGAGATTTGAGCCTTTCTGCTTGGAAAAAACAGCAATTGTCATTGGCTACGGAGCAAACAACTGGACCATGGAAAGGCATATGGTAAATTATGGTCAGTCCTCCTCCCCCTTTCTCCTCTCCCCTTCTCCTCCTTCCCCTCCTCCTTCCCCTTCTCCTCTTCCTCCTCCTCCCCCTCCTTCTCCTCCACAGCCTCCTTCTCCTCCCCTTCTTCTTCTCCTCCTCCTCCTCCCCTCCCCCTCCCCCTCCCCTTCTTCTCCTTCTCCTACCATATTTCCCCAAAAATAAGACCCTGTCTTATATTTTTTTGAACCTGGAAATAAGCACTTGGCCTTATTTTCGGGGAGGTCTTATTATTTTGGGGCGCATGGAGCAAGATGGGGCTCCTCTTGCCGTCTTACCTGATTTCCAGCTCTGTGTTTAAATATTTTCAGGGAGGGCTTATTTTCGGTAAGAGGCTTATTTTAGTGCATGCACTCCAAAGCCCAACTGGGCTTCCTATCAGGGGATGTCTTATTTTCGGAGAAACAGTCAATGGCATTTGTGGTGCATTTTTTAACGTTCAGTTGACCGAGTTTCATGTTTAATGAATAAAAGATAACAAGAACAACAACAACGAAGCCGCCCCCCCCCAAGGGGCCTCATGTCTCTCCAAAACCAAAGCCTGCCTCTTGTTTCCAGAGAGATCCCAGGAAGATGATTTGGATGATACTCCAGACTAAAAACGCTAGGAAGAGTTGTAACCGTTTGTATAGTCATGCCGCAGCAAGAACGATCAATTATGAATGAAATTCATTCTTGAAGAGAAAAGCTTTTGAGAGCTGGACAGGCCGCAGGGAATAAAATAGGTTTAGGAACAGTATTACAAAAAAAATAAATTAAAAAAAAAATGCATTTTAAATGAGCGATTTCCAATGTCACATGGGGAACGAGTGGGCCAACCTCACCTCTGTACTTTACATAATGGCTTCAAGCAATTACTGTCCAGCTATCACTCAACTTTTCTTTCCTTTTTTTTTTTTCTCTCTTTTTTTTTACAAACATTAAAGCATTTGTTTTTTGTTTTGTTTTTTTGAGGGGGGAGGTGAGTGGCGCTACTGGGCCAAATGGGATTCTCTGTGGTTAATATCAGGATCGTAGTCAGATTTTAGGGACGAGCGTCGGGGGGGGAGGTGGGGGTCACATCATGCCTGCAGGTATGGGGCCTAAACTGTCTCAGATTGGAAGTCTGTGGAGATTCTCAGTCATCCTTCAGCTCATGGCTGTCCTAAAGGTGCTTTTTTTTCAGGAGGCAAATGGACTTTCTTGTTTTTTCTTTTGAAGACGGTTCGCTTCTCATCCGAGAAGCTTCTTCAGCTCTGACTGGATGGTGGGGAATGGAAGGATTTATACCAGTGGTGAAATCCAAAGTTTTTTTTACTACTGGTTCTGTGGGCGTGGCTTGTTGGGCGTGGCAGGGGAAGGATATTGCAAAATCTCCATTCCCTCCTCACTCCAGGGGAAGGATACTGCAAAATCTCCATTCCCTCTCCACTCCAGGGGAAGGATACTGCAAAATCTCCATTCCCATCCCACTCCAGATGGAAGGATACTACAAAATCCCCATTCCCTCCCCACTCCTGGGGAAAAAATATTGCAAAATCTCCATTCCCTCTCCACTCCAGGGGAAGAATACTGCAAAATCTCCATTCCCTCCCCACTCTAGGGGAAGGATATTGCAAAATATCCATTCCCACCCCACTCCAGGGGAACAATACTGCAAAATCCCCATTCCCTCCGCACTCCTGGGGAAAAGATATTGCAAAATCCCCATTCCCTCTCCACTCCAAGGGGAAGAATACTGCAAAATCTCCATTCCCTCCCCACTCTAGGGGAAGGATATTGCAAAATCTCCATTCCCACCCCACTCCAGGTGGAAGGATACTGCAAAATCCCCATTCCCTCCCCGCTCCTGGGGAAAAGATATTGCAAAATCTCCATTCCCTCTCCACTCCAAGGGGAAGAATACTGCAAAATCTCCATTCCCTCCCCACTCTAGGGGAAGGATATTGCAAAATCTCCATTCCCACCCCACTCCAGGTGGAAGGATACTGCAAAATCCCCATTCCCTCCCCGCTCCTGGGGAAAAGATATTGCAAAATCTCCATTCCCTCTCCACTCCAAGGGGTAGAATACGGCAAAATCTCCATTCCCTCCCCACTCTAGGGGAAGGATAATGCAAAATCTCCATTCCCACCCCACTCCAGGTGGAAGGATACTACAAAATCCCCATTCCCTCCACACTCCTGGGGGAAGGATATTGCAAAATCTCCATTCCCACCCCACTCTGGGGCCAGCCAGAGGCGGTATTTGCCGGTTCTCCAAACTACTCAAAATTTCCACTACCGGTTCTCCAGAACCTGTCAGAACCTGCTGGATTTCAACTCTGATTCATACTCCTTGCGGACAGCTGGTAATTTGCATTCTTTTAGAGTTGAAGCCATCTGCAGGTTTATCTGTGTCCTGAAGTCTGCAAAAATTGCAGACTACAGGAAGCATTTGCACTTCAGTTTGAGATGCAGACAATCCAGACTCATCCCTAATGGCCTGCACCTGTGAACCTGTGCTCAACAATGAAGGGACACAGGATGGAAAATATCCTACAGCCAAGAAGGCTCCACACCCATCTGCATTACTCAGGTGACCCTGAGGACACAGAAAAACCTCCAAGTGCTTCAAGGACCTTCTCAAAGGATGCAAATGACCAGCCGTCTGCCAGGAATAATAAATCCTTCCATTCTCCCACCATTCAGTCAGAGCTGAAGAAGTTTCTTGGATGAGAAGTGAAACATCTTCAAAAGAAAAAACAACAACAACCAGAAAGTCCAGTTGCCTCCTGAAAAAGCACCTTTGGGACAACCTGGATGATTGAGAATCTGCACAGACTTTTAGCTATAGAATTTGGGATGAACAGCCTTGGAATGGTGTGGGAGTAGGAATGGATTCCCAGAGGGAAAAAAATTGCAGACTACAGGAGCCAGGAAGACTAACTCAGGTGACTCTGAGGACACAGGTAAACCTCCAGGTGCTTCAAGGACCCTCTAAAAGGATGCAAATCAGTGGTGGGTTCCTCCCGGTTCGGTCCGGTTCGGCCGAGCCGGTAGCGGTGATGATATGACATCACCGAACTGGTTCTCCCCCCGCCCCCCCCACCCCCCCACGTTATTCTTACCTTTTATTTGGTCCCACCCCCAATCTATTGCTGCCTCCTGAGTCCCAGCTGATGACTAGAGGAAAAAAAACTGTTTAAACTCTTGCCGCGGGGCTTCAAAGGGCCGCCCTACAGCTGATCAGTGTTAAAAGCAAACAAATGAGTCGGGTCCTAAGTGCGAGGACTGGTCGTAAGTGCGAGGACCTTCCAGAAATGACTCTGACCAGCTAGCCACGCCCACCTAGTCACATGACCTCCAAGCCACACCCACAAAATAAGCCACGCCCACAGAACCGGTAGTAAAAAAAATTTAGAACCCACCCCTGATACAAATGACCACCAGTCTGCAAGGAGTATCAATCCTTCCCTTCCCCACCACCCAGTCAGAGCCGAAGAAGCTTCTTGGATGAGAAGTGAAACGTCTTCAAAGAAAAAACAAGAAAGTCCAATTGGCCAAAGTATATCGTATATAATAATTATTTAGTGTACGATGAGAACATGATCCAAGAGAAGTTAACATATACGGGTCGTTCAGTGACCATTTGAAGTTACATCGATGATATTCTAGATTGCATATGCTATATTTTTATTTTGTATGATGCAAAAAATGCACCTGAGCCACATCCAGGGTGATCTTCCCTAGCAACCCCAATTGAGACTATTGAAATGTTTCAGCATCACCTGTATGCCTTTCTTTGTTGAGTTTGTTGGTTGTTGGAGTTTTCTCTTGTTAAGAGCCTTCTCTTTATGGCGGGGGGGGGGGGTATCCAATCTTGGCAACTTCAATGATCTGTGGACTTCAACTCCCAGAATTCCCCAGTCAGCATGGCTGGCTAGGGAATTCTGGGAATTGAAGTCCGCAGGTCTTAAAGATGCTGTGGTTGGACACCCATTATTTTTCAAATAAATTATTCTCTTATGCCGTGATGGCGAACCTCAGCCTCCAGAGACTCCTAGAGAGGCTCCTAGAGACTCCTAGAGAGGTTCTGGAGGCTGGGGACAGCAAAAAAATGTCACTTCCTGTCCCACGGGGAGTTGGGAAATGGGCCCTTTCAGCCTCCGTAGGGCTCCAAGAGAGTGGGAAAGGCTGTTTTTGCTGTTCCCAGATACACAGAGAGTATCTGGAACCAGGTAAGAAAGAAAAACGGTCCTACCAGGCCATCATGTGTCAGGAGCGGGGGGGGAGGGGGGGAGGGGGTTGCACACACATGCGCATGGGCATGTGCGTGCGTGACCCTCCCCCGCCCCCCCCCTCTCCTGGCACGCGATGGCAAAAAGGTTAGCCATCACTGCCCTAATGCATTACGTTTTCCCAATCCACAATCAGATTTTCTTTCAATTTAAGGAATCAATTCAGGCCTACCATAAGCCCCGTTTTGTATTCAAAAGTACTTGTGTACCAGTTACAATATGTTCCATGCTGGGAACTAATAAACCAAATAATTTTTCCTCCGTTTTAACTTTTTGTTCTAATTTTCAATCCAAAGCCCATAGGGAAAACTCATCCGTTCCAGTCCAATTAATGGACCAGCCAAATGTCTCCGGAGATTGTCAACCAACAAACAACAGGTCATGGTTTGTCCCAAAGGCGCTTTTTCAAAAAGCAACGTGGACTTTCTTTGTTTTTCCCTGAAGATGTTTCGCTTCACGTCCAAGAAGCTTCTTCGGTTCTGCCGAAGAACTTCTTCTGAACTGAAGAAGCTTCCTGGATGAGAAGTGAAGCGTCTTCAAGAAAAAACAAAGTTCAGCTGCCTTTTGAACAAGCATCTATTGGGACAATTTCCGTGGAAATCTTCTTGGAGGTGGTCTCTGCTTGAGTCAAAGGCATTAGATTTAATCAATTCAGATTTTCGGTGGCGCAGTGGTTAGAGTACAGTACTGCAAGCTACTTCTGCTGATCACTGGCTGCCAGCAGTTCGGCAGTTTGAATCTCACCAGGCTCAAGATGGACTCAGCCTTCCGTCCTTCCGAGGTTGGTAAAATGAGGACCCAGATTGTTGGGGGCAAGAGGCTGACTCTGTAAATCGCTTAGGGAGGGCTGTAAAAGCACTGTGAAGCGGCATATAAATCTAAGTGCTATTGCTTGTGAAGGAAAGAAAAACGAAGGAAGGAAGGAAGGAAGGAAGGAAGGAAAGAAGGAAGGAAGGAAGGAAGGAAGGAAGGAAGGAAAGAAGGAAGGAAGGAAGGAAGGAAGGAAGGAAGGAAGGAAGGAAGGAAGGAAGGAAGCCGTAGTGGTGGACTTGTTACAATGCAATGTTGCCCACAGCCTGGAGTTCAATCCTGACTGGCTCAAGGTTGACTCAGACTTCTATCCTTCCTAAGTGGGTAAAATGAGGACCCAGATAGTTGGGGGGGCAATAGGCTGACTCTGTAAACTGCTTATAGAAGGCTGTAAAACACTACGAAGTGGCATGTAAATCTAAGTATTATTGCCCTTCCTTCCTTCCTTCCTTCCTTCCTTCCTTCCTTCCTTCCTTCCTTCCTTCCTTCCTTCCTTCCTTCCTTCTTCCCTTTCTCATTCCCATTCCTGGTGGCCCAGTGGTTAGAATGCGGTATTGCAGACAAACTCTGCCCACAGCCTAGAGTTCGATCCTGACTGGCTCAAGGTTGACTCAGCCTTCCATCCTTCCGAGGTGGGTAAAATGAGGACCCAGATAGTTGGGGGGCAAGAGGCTGACTCTGTAAACCGCTTAGAGAGGGCTGCAAAGCACTGTGGAGATGTATGTAAGTCTAATTGCTGTTGCTATTGCTATTTTGTGTCATCGCGAGCCTGCAGCCCCAAAGAAAAGGAAATAATGGCCTCTCCAGCCAGGAATAGCCAACATTCATACAATGCATGAATTTATACGGCTGCCCGACTTGAACAGGGCAGCTCTGGATGGCTTACAAACAATAACAATTCAAGATAAAAGCAAGCAATCAACCTGTCTCTCCTTTACACACCTCTCCCAATTAAAAAAATAAAATAAAATAAATACAAATATTTATTTTGGGATCAACCTCTAGGGGGAATGGCCAAGTCTTTTAAATGAAGGCCGGCAGGATTGGTGCCAACGGAATTGCTCACTGTATGTATTTAAGATGCAGATGCTCCTTTCCACAGACCACTCAGCAGATGATGCTGCAGTCTCTCGGAGGATCCACTTATGGCAGGGAGTCCTCGACTTACGACCGCAACGTTTCTGTCGCTAAGCGAGACAGCGGCGACGTGACGTTTGCCCCAATCTGACCACCTTCCTTGCCGCCGCCGTTCAGAGAATCCCAACCGTTGTTAAATGAGTCATCCGGTGGTTAAGTGAATCTGGCTTCCCCCGTTGACTTGGCTTGTCGGAAGGTCGTCGAAAGGGGTGGATCGTGTGAACCCAGGGACAAGGCGACCGTCATAAATAAATACGAGTCAGTTGCCAAGCGTCTGAATTGTGATCACGAGACCGTGGGGGAGGCTGCCACGGTTGTAAGTGCGAAAAACGGCCACAAGTCACTTTCAGCGCTGTTGTAATTCCAAACGGCTGCTAAACGAAACGTTGAAAATCAAGGACTGCCGGAACTGTTAGAGAGAAGACACAGGGCTCATTTTGCCTGGTTCTGCTTGCCATGGAATCCCCATTCCCTCCCCACTCCAGGGGAAGGTTACTGCAAAATCCCCATTCCCTCCCCACTCCAGGGGAAGGATACTACAAAATCCCCATTCCCTCCCCACTCCAGGGGAAGGATACTGCAAAATCCCCATTCCCTCCCCACTCCAGGGGAAGGATACTGTAAAATCCCCATTCCCTCCCCACTCCAGGGGAAGGATACTGTAAAATCCCCATTCCCTCCCCACTCCAGGGGAAAGATACTGCAAAATCCCCATTCCCTCCCCACTCCAGGGGAAGGATACTACAAAATCCCCATTCCCTCCCCACTCCAGGGGAAGGATACTGCAAAATCCCCATTCCCTCCCCACTCCAGGGGAAGGATACTGTAAAATCCCCATTCCCTCCCCACTTCAGGGGAAGGTTACTGTAAAATCCCCATTCCCTCCCCACTCCAGGGGAAGGTTACTGCAAAATCCCCATTCCCCCCCCCACTCCAGGGGAAGATGTCAGGGGCGCCTGTGGTGGCCAAGTGCTAAGGCAGAACTTCCCTCAGACCCTCACTCTCATTATAATCTCCTTCCTTCCTTCCTTCCTTCCTTCCTTCCTTCCTTCCTTCCTTCCTCCCTCCCTCCCTCCCTCCCTCCCTCCCTTCCTATCTCCCTTCCTTCCTTCCTTCTTTCCTCCCTCTCTCCCTTCTATACTTTTTTCTTTCCTTCTTCCTTCTCCTTCCTTCTTCCTTCTCCTTCCTTCTTCCTTCCCCTCTTTCCTTCTTTTTTTCCCCTTCCTTGCTCTCTTCCCATCTTGTATAGCTAAAAGTCTGTAGAGATTCTCAGTCCATCCAGTTTCATGGTTATCCCAAAGGTGCTTTTTTTCCAGGAGGCAACTGGATTTTCTAGTTTTGTTTTTTTTGAAGACGTTTCACTTCTCTTCCAAGAAGCTTCTTCAGCGCCGACTGGATGGTGGGGAATGGAAGGATTTATACTCCTTGCAGACAGCTGGTCATTTGCATCCTTTTTTAGAGCAATTTCTTGTTGTTTTCGTAACTGGCCTTTATTTCCGGTTTCCTGGAAACACCTCCTGTTGTGGGCGTTGAGTTCATTGAATGACCATCACACATTCACCGAACAATTGTCATAAAATTGGATCAGTCCGGCGGGTACTTCGACTTAAACCCATCATGACAAATTCCAGGCTCTGTTATGGTTGTAAGTTGAGGACTCCTAGAAGGTGTGTTTTAGAAATTGAACAGAACATGTCTCTCCAAAGTGCCGAAATGGAGAGAACCACACCAGCTCAAAAGTTGCTTTAACACACCCTATCAGCAGCCAGAGAAGCACTGGGGGCCGGATCCTGCCTATTTTGCATGAAATTACATCAGTTTTTTTTTTAAAAAAAACTATTATTATCAAAATCCTGACAGCCAGCCCTGCATAAATCCAGCCGGAGCTGAATGCACAATAGTTGAGGAAGAACAAAGTGTCATTTTCAGACCAACTTAAGCTGTTAAAATCTTAGCAACGATATTTATCAGGCAAACAATATAATTGGAGCCTGGAATAGGATCCTTGCACAGCTTTGGCATAATCTGTGATGTAAGCTTCATTAAAAGTAAGTATTGGGAATTAAAAGACAGTTATCAGCTACGGGGGGGTGTGGGGTGTGGGGTGGCTATTTGAATAGTTATGTAATTTTATAAAAGAGAAACGACTAAAACGTATCCCAAAACCAATGTGAATATCTTGATACTTTCAGATTAATGGAATGGAATGGGAATTCCTATTGTGGAGTGGAGTGGAGTGGAGTGGAGGGAAGGGAAGGGAAGGGAAGGGAAGGGAAGGGAAGGGAAGAGAAGAGAAGAGAAGAGAAGAGAAGAGAAGAGAAGAGAAGAGAAGAGAAGAGAAGAGAAGAGAAGAGAAGAGAAGAGGAATAGGAATAGGAATAGGAATAGGAATAGGAATAGGAATAGGAATTCCTATTGTGGAGTGGAGTGGAGTGGAGTGGAATGGAATGGAATAGAATAGAATAGAATAGAATAGAATAGAATAGAATAGAATAGAATAGAATAGAATAGAAAAGAAAATATGGAATGGAAAGGAATGGAATGGAATGGAATAGAATAGAATAGAATAGAATAGAATAGAATAGAATAGAATAGAATAGAATAGAATAGAATATGGAATGGAATGGAATGGAATAGAACAGAACAGAACAGAACAGAACAGAACAGAACAGAACAGAACAGAACAGAATAGAAAATATGGAATGGAATGGAATGGAATGGAATGGAATGGAACAGAACAGAACAGAACAGAACAGAACAGAACAGAACAGAACAGAACAGAATAGAATAGAATAGAAAATATGGAATGGAATGGAATGGAATGGAATAGAATAGAATAGAATAGAATAGAATAGAATAGAATAGAATAGAATAGAATAGAATAGAATAGAATAGAATAGAAAATACGGAATGGAATGGATAGGATAGGATAGGATAGGATAGGATAGGATAGGATAGGATAGGATAGGATAGGATAGGAAAGAAAATATGGAATGGAACGGAATGTAGTGGAACAGAACAGAACAGGACGAAACAGAACAGAACAGAACAGAATATTCTTTATTGGCAAAGTCTGATTGGACACACAAAGAATTTGTCTCCAGTGCAAAAGCTCTCAGTGTACAGCCAAAACAACAAAGAGATACAATCATAAGATCCCAATAGGAGCAGGTAATAGGAAAAACATAACATAACGTAAATAGAAGTATTATAGAACATAGAAGAATAGGGTTGAGAGGGACATTGGAAGTCTTCTAGTCCATCCTCTTGCCCAAGCAGGAGACCCTATACCATGCCAGACAAATGTCTGTCTGGAGACAGTCCAGTTTCTTCTTGAAAACCTCCAGTGATGGAGCACCCACATCTTCAGTTGGACGGTCACTTAAATTTATGAGCCAGCCGTGTGCCAACGGGAACCTAGGCTGCATTAACAGAGGGACAGAATTGGGATCACATGAGGTACTAGTACGCTCTACAAAGCTTTGGTAAGGCCACACTTGAATATTGCTTCCAGTTTTGGTCCCCATATTATAAAACAGACGTAGAGACTCTGGAAAGAATGCAGAAAAGAGCAATAAAGATGATTAAGGGGTCTGGAGGCTAAAACAGATGAAGAACGGTTGCAGGAATTGGGTTTGTCTAGCCTAGTGAAAAGGGACGTGGTGGCTCAGTGGCGAAGACGCTGAGCTTGTCGATCGAAAGGTCGGCACTTCAGCGGTTCGAATCCCTAGTGCCGCGTAACAGGGGTGAGCTCCCGTGACTTGTCCCAGCTTCTGCCAACCTAGCCGTTCGAAAGCAGGTAAAAAGTGCAGGTAGAAAAAATAGGGACCACCTTTGGTGGGAAGGGAACAGCGTTCCGTGCGCCTTTGGCGTTGAGTCATGCCGGCCACATGACCACGGAGACGTCTTCGGACAGCGCTGGCTCTTCGGCTTTGAAACGGAGATGAGCACTGCCCCCTAGAGTCGGGAAGGACTAGTGAGGGGATCCTTTACCTTTAGTCTAGTGAAAAGAAGGACTAAGGGAGACATGATAGCAGTCTTCCAATATTTGAGGAGCTACCACAAAGAAAGAGGGGGTCAACGTATTTTCCAAAGCCCCTGAGGGCAGGACAAGAAGCAACGGGTGGAAACTAATCAAGGAGAGAAGCAACCTAGAACTAAGGAGAAATTTCCTGACAGTGAGGACAATTAATCAGTGGAACAACTTGCCTCCAGAAGTTGGGAATGCTCCAACACTGGAAGTTTTAAGAAAAGGTTGAATAACCATTTATCTGAAGTGGTGTAGGGTTTCCTGCCTGAGCAGGGGGTTGGACTAGAAGACCTCCAAGGTCCCTTCCAACTCCACCAAGCCTTGGTGGCACAGCAGACTAAAGTGCTATTAAGTAGCACCAGCTGCCTGCAATTACTGCAAGTTCAAATCTCACCAGGCTCAAGGTTGACTCAGCCTTCCATCCTTTCGAAGGTAGGTAAAATGAGGACCCGGTTTGTGGGGGCAATAAGCTAACTTTGTATAAAAAAGAACACCGCTTGGGGGGCGGGGGGCAAAAGCCCTACTAAGCAGGTATCTACAAAAGATATGAAGGCTATTGCTTAACGCATTGTAAGCCGCCCTGAATCTCCGGAGAAGGGCGGCATATAAATCGAACCAATAAATAAATAAATAAATAAATAAACTCTCTTTATTCTGTTCTGTGCTGACCGCCAAGGGAAGAGCCAGGGCCACTGAAGTCTCACTTCCACTGGAACAGACCGTCTGTCGCAAGAGCTTTCCCTTAAAGAGCTTCTGTAGTAAGAATTCTCAGGGGGCGAAATGAACCTGAAAGGATGATTTATTATCCTGGAATATTTTCTCATGATTAGTCATTTACTCACTTAAAGGAGGGAGAACAAGGATAAATAGCCTGAGAGGCAATTTTCTTTCTTTCTTTTTTTTTATTTTTTTTATTACAAGGAACAAAATTGTTTGGTTACTCATAGTAGATGCTGATAATGACAAAGATGCCATCAGTGGATAAAGGACAAATGTGTGTGCATTTTAAAATATATAGCTGGGAAAGAAGCAGAGACCAAATGAAGATTTGTGTTATACCTTTAAAGGTGAGCAGACGTTCCCTGCCCAAAATGTAACGGACGGTGCTGCACAAGCAGTTAAAAAGGCAATCCAAAGTGGAACTATAGACAAAGAGTGTTTTAGATTCAATAGCAATGGAACTTAGATTTATATACTGCTTCACAGTGCTTTTACAGCCCTCTCTAAGCGGTTTACAGAGTCAGCCTCTTGCCCCCCAACAATCTGGGTCCTCATTTTACCGACCTTGGAAGGATGGAAGGCGGAGTCAACCTTCAGCTGGTTAGGATCGAACTCCAAGCTGTGGGCAGAGTCAGCCTGCAATACTGCATCCTGACCACTGCGCCACAAGGAAGGAGAAGGACAAAGGGAATAAGGGAATAAGGGAATAAGGGAATAAGGGAGGGAGGAAGGAGGGAGGGAGGGAGGGAGGAAGGAAGGAAGGAAGGAAGGAAGGAAGGAAGGAAGGAAGGAAGGAAGGAAGGAAGGAAGGAATACCAATAGCACTTAGACTTATATACTGTTTCACAGTGTTCTAAGTGATTTACAGAGTCAGCCTATTGCCTCCAACAATCTGGGTCCTCATTTTACCGACCTCGGAAGGATGGAAGGCTGAGTCAGCCTTGAGCCCCATCAGGATCGAACTCCAGGCTGTGGGCAGAGTCAGTCTGCAATACTGCATTCTAACCACTGGGCCACCAGGAATGCGAATGAGAAAGGGAAGAAGGGAGGAAGGGGGGGAGGAGGAAGGGAGGGAGAGAGGGAGGGAAGGAAGGAATAGCCATAGCACTTAGACGTATATACCGCTTCACAGTGGTTTACAGTCCTCTCTAAGCGGCTTATAGAGTCAGCATCCTGCCCTTCAACAATCTGGGTCCTCAATCCACCAAACTCGGAAGAACAATGTTCTTCCTTGCGAAGTCAACAAGTACAGGTAGTCCTCGACTTACAACATTTCATTTAATGACCGTTCAAAGTTCCAACGGCACTGAAAAAAAGGCGACTTAGGACCGCTGTTTCCACACTGATGACCGATGCAGCATCCCTGTGAACATGTCATCGAAATTCCCATGCTTGGGAACTGACTCATATTTATGACGGTTGCTGCATCCCCGTGTCACCCGATCCCTTTGTGCGACCTTCCGACGAGCCAAGTCAACTTAACAACCATGTTATTCCCTTAACAAGAACCGTGATTCGCTTAACATCTGGTAAGAAGGGTGGTAAAATGGGACAAAACTCACTTAATGTCTTGCTTACCAAATTTTGGGCTCAATTGTAGTCGTATGTCGAGGACGACCTGCACTAGATTCTGTGAAGAATTCTGAATATGCTGATTTATTAGATTATCCTTTAGATATTTCCCTTTTTTGTGGAACTGGGAGTGAAGGTCTTTTTCTCCTCAATAAAACCTCTCTTGACTGTTTTTTTAAAATAATCACGGGTCGCTCAAAACCATCTTAATCTTTGTGGTTTAAATTATTTCACCTCACCCTGTCGATTTCTTTATTCAGTCTGAAGATAGCATGCAAATGTTTCCAATGATCCTTGCCATTTTGGGATCAATATTGAAGGAATTTATTTATGGACGTATATCATCAATTAGCATTTTAATAATACCAAGCTATTTGCATGCAAAATCATTTCTAAATATATCCGGCTCCTTCAAAAAAAAAAAAAAAAAAAACTCGAAGTGTCCAGTAATGTATGCATGACTCTGCTAAAGAAAAGGAGATATGAAACTCACTCACTTTTAAGTTCGACAAATATGCTAATCCTTCCCTCCGAAGAGAGAATTTATTAGAACAAAATTGTTCTATTTGATGGAAGAAGCATTGCATATCATTTGAATATCATTTGTTCCTTAATGGAATTGTGATTCAAAGACAATATACTGTACAGGTAGTCCTCGAATTACGACAAACAATTGAGGCCAACATTTATGTTGCTAAGCGAGACGTTTATTAAGTGAGTTTTGTCCCATTTTACGTCCTTTCTTGCCACAGTTGTTAAGTGAACCACTCATCATCATCATTTAATGACCCCATAATCTCTTGCGGGATGGATAGAGGTAGCAGAGTATTTACTGACCGGATGCCCTTCCTATCGCCAATGCGGAGTTATATTCTCATTGTGCCCAGAGAGAGAAATATCTGTCTCTACCTAGGATCGAACTCACAGCCTCCTGATTGTGAGGCGAGAGCTCCACCTCTAGGCCACCGCACCACTCCTGTTAAGTGAACCACTGCTGTTATTAAATTAGCAACGTGGTTGTTAAGTGAATCTGGCTTCCCCGTTGACTTCGTTTGACCGAAGGTCGCAAAAGGGGATCATGTGACCTCGGAACACTGCAACTGTCATAAATATGAGTCGGTTGTCAAGCGTCTGAATTTTGATCACGTGACCATGGTGATGCTGCCACAGTCATATGTGTGAAAAATAGTTGTAAGTCACTTTTTTCAGTGCCGTTGTAACTTCAAATGGTGTTGTGGCCCGTACGCGGCCTGTGCAGCTAGTAGCTGATTCAGACAGTGAGGAGGCTGGTGTGGTGCTGCACCAGCAGCTTGTGCAGCTGGCACTCAAGTCAGACAGGAGGCTGGAGAAGATGTGGTGCCAGAGGCAGGGATTCAGCCAGGGCCTTCAGAACCTCCAGAAACTCCCATAAGTGAAGAGGATGAAGAGGAGGAGCCTCTTCTCGATACATGGGCGTGCAGAGCTGCCAAAAGGCAGGAGTGGCTCCTCAGGAGGAGGTCTCCTCGAGAGTAAGGCTTGGGGCTAATTGGCCACTCCCTTAGCCTATTTAAGGAGGAGCGCCGACTGAAGCAATTTGCAGGGAACAACTTCATTCACATACCTTCCTGTCTTGTTTTGCTTATCTTATCAGCTTCCTGCAAATTGCTTCTGGGCATTCTGCCAACCACAGTAAGCTTTCAGTTATTATTCTTTGAATTCTTGGCGGCTGTTAATGCAGTTAATTAACAGCTGTTGTTGTAAAATACTGGTTTATTTAGTAAACTAAGGTTTGAACGGACTTTGTGTGTGCTGCATTCTTTGGGGTCCGTAGCTGGAGCAGAACAAATGGTGATTAAATGAACTGTCATAAGTCAAGAACTACCTATATTTACACACCATTTAGTTCACTGAATTATGTTGTCAAAATACCGTGACTGACCACATGGATATCCAGTTAGTAGTTAAGTAAGTGCGAAAAATGGTCATAAATCACATTTTTTCCAGTGCTGTTGTAACTTTGAACGGTCCCTAAATAAACTGTTGTAAGTTCGAGGACTACCTGTACAGTGGCCTTGACTTTGAATTGCTATTGGTGAACACCAGGGCTGTGGCACCATAATTGATCATAATCAAGTCATGGACCAACATCCATGGCATATATTAGCAAGATCTAGTTGATAGTAAATAGTAACGTAACCCTCTTGAATATCTGCCTTACTGGTCCTTCAAGTTCTGCATCAGCCGTGATCTCAGGACTGGAGAAATGAAAATTATCATCTGGGTCAAGCTAAGAGTGACCAGAGATCCTACTACAGATTTGATACATTGTGAATGTCCATGACATTCAGATTCCAGGACACGCTAGGCATCCTACTTCTGCCTTATCTGTTTGTTGTAAGACAGGATCCCTTATCTTTCCAAGCTGGTCTCAGGAATGGAGTTGAAGGACCTTAACTGTTGGTCCCTAGTGGACCTCAACCCCATTCCTAAGGGGAGTTTCTCAGAGAGTGCAAGAGTTCATGGCAACCATGGCTTGTCCCAAGTAACCCGGTCTTGGTAGACAATAGGCAGCCATACAGGAAATCTGGTGTTCTCCTTTGAGCAGTTGATGTGCTCCACCTAAGATTAATACTGTGTAGAGGTAGCAGCAGATGGCGAGAGGACTAAGCAAGAGAATGATCCTTGATATTGGATGTATGCCCCAAATCCACCAACTAAGATCTAGGAAAGCCTTTATGGCATTCTTGAAGGTACACAAGAACAAATTAAAAGATGGAGGAAGGAGACCATTGAGCAAGAAATAACCTTAAAGGAAGATATGGCTGAAGGATCGACCTCCCTTATACTACGCACAGGACCCTGAATAGATTGAAGGTTGGAGTACCTATGTGTAAGACCAATAGGCTCAACTGGAAGCTTTTAGCAGATAGCATGCTTTGTGTATATGGAGGGACTCAGATCCTGGTCCATCTGCTGGTATCTTAGCTACTACCAGAACCATGTGCTGACAATGAACTATTTTTGGTCAATGACAAAGCCAAGAAAGTGGCTTCATTTTGGCAGTCTAAAATTTGATCTGGACATGGAAGAAGAAGGAGAAGGAGGAGGTGTAGGAGGAGGTGGAGGTGGAGGAGGAGGTGGAGGAGGAGGAGGAGGAGAAGGAGAAGAAGAAGAAGAAGAAGAAGAAGAAGAAGAAGAAGAAGAAGAAGAAGAAGAAGAAGAAGAAGAGGAGGAGGAGGAGGAGGAGGAGGAGGAGGAGGAGGAGGAGGAGGAGGAGGAGAAGAGGAGGAGGAGGAAGAGGAGGAGAAGAAGGAGAAGAGGAGGAGAAGAAGAAGGTGAAGAAGAGGAGGAGGAGGAGGAGGAAGAAGAATGGAATGGAATGGAGAATAGAATAGAATAGAATAGAATAGAATAGAATAGAATAGAATAGAATAGAATAGAATAGAATAGAATAGAAAAACAGAGTTGGAAGGGACCTTGGAGGTCTTCTAGTCCAACCCCAAGCTTAGGCAGGAAACCCTGCACCACTTCAGACAAATGGTTATCCCACATCTTCTTAAAACCTGCCGGTGTTGGAGCATTCACAACTTCTGGAGGCAAGTTGTTCCACAGAAGAAGAAGAAGAAGAAGAAGGAGGAGGAGGAGGAGGAGGAGGAGGAGGAGGAGGAGGAGGAGAAGGAGAAGGAGAAGGAGAAGGAGAAGGAGAAGGAGAAGGAGAAGGAGAAGGAGAAGAGGAAGAGGAAGAGGAAGAGGAAGAGGAAGAGGAAGGGGAAGGAGGAGGAGGAGGAGGAGGAGGAGGAGGAGGAGAAGAAGAAGAAGAAGAAGAAGAAGAAGAAGAAGAAGAAGAAGAAGAAGAAGAAGAAGAAGAAGAAGAAGAAGAAGAAGAAGAAGAAGAAGAAGAAGACAATGTTGATGTGCAATCTAAAATTGGAAGACATCAGAGTGGGTCCTTTGCCGTGGTCAGATTGCCTCCTGTTCAGGATGAGACTCACGACTGCCAAGGATCTCCACAGGATACCTAGAGGTTGCCAGGAATCTGCTAAGAATCTGCAACGGCTTGAACAAGAATGTAACTCAAGAAGATCACTCCCGGGGAGCCTAATTCTGCATATCCATCCCATGGTTTCCCTTGGTTTCCCAACGAGGCCAGAGAGAAGCGGTACAAGACACATTTGGAGTACGGATGGAGGGAACTGGTTTCACACTTACGACCGTTGCAACATCCCCACGGTCGCAGGATCCAAATTTGGGACGCTTGGCAACTGGTTCATATTTACGGCGGTGGGTCATGTGAGCCCCTTTTTGTGACTTTCTGACGAGCAAATTCGGGGGGTGGGGTGGGGGAAAGCAAGATTCACTTAAGAACGGTGTCAAGAAGGGTCGTAAAATGGGGCAAAACTCACTTCACCACTGTCTTGCTTATCAGTGGAACGTTTGGGCTCCGTTGTGGTTTTAAGCGGAGGACTATCTATACTGCTAATTGAAATCAATATAAATTATCTAGGACCGCGACGGTGAACCTATGGCACGGGTGCCACAGGTGGCACCCTGAGCCATATCGGTGGGCACGTGAGCGTTGCCGTAGCTCAGCTACGGTGCACATGCGTGAGCCAGCCAGCTGATCTTTGGGCCTTCTGGGCCCACCGGAAGTCGGGAAACGGGTCATTTCTGGCCTCCGGAGAGTCTCCGGGAGGCTGGGGAAGGCTGTTTTCACCCTCCCCAGACTCCAAAAAAGCCTCTGGAGCCTGGGGAAGGCCAAAAATGGGCCTACGGGCCCACAGTGCCATCGCGTGCCAAAAGCGGGGAGGGGAACGCAGGGGGGTTGCAAGCGCATGCACGGGGGGGGCAGGGCACATTGAATTATGGGTGGGGGCACACATGCGTACAGCCCCACCCGCACTCCCCCCGCTTTTGGTGTCACTGATCTAGGAATTCAAAGTACCTGCCGCTTACTGAGCTTGTTGATCGGAAAGGTCGGCAGTTCGGTGGTTCGAATCCCTAGTACAGGTTCTCCTGCATTAGCAGTGGGTTGGACTAGATGACCTCCAAAGTCCCTTCCAACTCTCTTACTGTTAGCTGTTAACCAATGTCCAGGTTTCCGATCTGCTACAGCGGGGAAGACCCACTTTCCTCCCCCACCGTCCGATCCAACTTCGATTAAGATCATCTAACCTCAGGGAGACCAGTTTTCCATCACCCCCAAAGAGATGTGTCCATGGGGGTGTGTGAGGGAGGGGAAGGTAGTCCTCGACTTACCACAGTTCATTTAGCGACGGTTCAAAGCAACACCACCACCAACAACAAAAAAGAGTGACTTTTGAACATTTTTCACACTTACGACCGTGGCAGCATTCCCCACGATCCCACGGTCACAATTATTGCTTGGCGACCGACTTCTATTTAATGACGTTTGCAGGAGTGTCCCTGGGTCACGTGATCCCCGGGTTTTTTTGTTTTTTTGGGGGGGGGGGGTGGGTGACCTCCTGACAAACCAAAAAGTCCACAGGGGGGGCGTGGGGAGGTGGAAAGTGGGGGGGGGATGGAAACCGGATTGACTTCCCAGTAACTTCAAGGACTGCAGTGCTTCACTTCAACGACCGTGGCAGGAAAGATTCTAAAAATGGGGGGGGGGAGGGCAAAGCTGAGTGGCGCCTGAGGAGCCTGAGTGGCGTAGGAGGCTAATGCCTCCTACTAAGGCAGCATTTAACATCCAGCTGCCTGCAATTACTGCGAGTTCAATTCTCACCAGGCTCAAGGTCGACTCAGCCTTCCATCCTTTCTAAGGTGGGTAAAATGAGGACCCGGTTTGTGGGGGCAATAAGCTGACTTTGTATAAAATATACAAAAGAGAATGAAGGCTATTGCTTAACGCATTGTAAGCCGCCCTGAGTCTCCGGAGAAGGGCGGCATATAAATCAAATAAAATTAAAAATTAAAAATAAATAAAATAAATAATAAATCCCCATTTTTTTTAACTTAGCACGCAGAATCGAGGGTGGGGGAGGGGCCGCCGCTCCGTTGTGGTCGTAAGTCGAGGACGGCCTGCGTTTGTACCAGCCTTGCCTTCTCTGGAACCCATCTCTGCCTCTTAAGAACTCTGGTCACTCTCAGGCGTGGTTTGTCCCGGCCTTCTTCCCTTCCCTTCCCACTGGGGGTGGGGTGGGGTGGGGTGGGGGTGTGAGTGGACAGCCTCGGTTGCTAACTTTCCCCTTCCCCCCCCCCCGCGGCCCCCTCCCTCCCCCAACCCTGCGGAGTTGGGGGAGCCTTAAGTCTCAGCCTTCCCCCTTCCTCTTAATGCCTTCCAGACTGGCCATTCCCGTTGCAAACGTCCAGAGTGTGGCCAAATTCAGGAGAGGGGCGGTGGGGGGGGGGGCGGCAGGCTCGGTTGGGGAGGGGAGGGGGGGAATAAAGGAAGAAGGGCTGCCCCGCCGGTGCAGCTGCTCTGCAGGGGACGAGCCACGCTTGCCAGAACCGGGCTGCCAAGATTTTTTTTTTTTTTGCTGCAACCCCGCTCTGCGGCGGCGGAGGCCCTCTGCGCGGCGGAGACCGAGGAAGCGCACGGGGCCCGCGTTCCTTTAAAGCGGTTGGCTTGGCCTAGGATCCAAGCCACCCACCGGAGTGGCTAGGAAAACCAAGCCCCCCCCCCAGGGGAAGGGGAGGGGGGAACCGATCCTGGGGTCTGCCGGGGGGGGGGGAAGGAAGGTGAAGGGACCCCCGGGAAGGGTAGAGGTACCCAATGGAGACGGAGAGAGCGCAGGAAGACCCCGGCGGGCCGGCCCGCCACCACCCACCTCGCCAGCCGCAGGCAATGGCTGCATTGCGCCGGGTCCGGCTCCGACCGGTGTGCGCAACGCCGTGACCTCGGTCTATTTTTCTCTGGAAGGGCGCGGGCGGGCAGGAGGAGGGCCGGCGGGGCGCTTTCCCTGAGAGGGTGGGTGGGAGGGTGGGCGCCAACGGCCGGGTAGTGGAAGCGTAGCGTAGCGTAGCGCAGCGCAGCAGAGGAAGCGCAGGACAGGCGCCCCCCTCCTCTCCTCCTCCTCCTCCTCCTCCTCTCCCTGTGCCCCCGCCCTCCTCTCCTCTCCTCTCCTCCTCCCCCCTCCCCTCCCCTCCCCGCGCAACGGCTGAGCTGCAGCTGCGCCCAAGCGCTGGCAATTTCTGCTGAGGCTGCAGCGCGGTCGGGGATGGCCGGCCCGGCTCGGCTGAACTCCGCTTCTGCCGCAAGCGCCCGCCGGCTCCCGCTCTTCGGCGTCCCCGCGAGCCGAGGCAGCCCCGGCCGAGGCCACGCAAAGAGAAAGAGGAGGAGGAGGAGAAGGAGGAGGAGGGACCGCGCCGCTCCATCCATCCTTAAGGCAGACCCGCAGCCCGCTCGCCCGCCTCGCCTTGCCGGAGCTGGGAGGCGGGGGACGCCCAAGAGTCCCCCAGCCTCAACAACTTCCCCGCTCCTGACCAGCTTCCCCGTAGCCCGGCGGTTGCTGGGGGGGTTTGGTGGTGGTAGTGATCCGCGGAGGTGGCCTCGGCGCAGTCCGACCGACGGCGGTGTTGCTGGGGGGTCTGAGAGTGCTGCGGGCGAACGCGCCTTGACGCATCCTGAGCGGGCTCGGAGCGCGGGCGCTGCAGCAGGACCGCTCTCTCCCCACCCCCCCACCGCTCTCGTCCCCCCCCACCACCTCCCGCAGCAAGGTAAGGAGAGCCAGAGCAACTTTGCGCTGCTTTGCGGGAAAGCTGGGATGCCGCGCGTGGGGAGGGGAGAGAAGGAGGACGGGGTGGAGGGGCGACTGAGCCCGGACGGATTTTTCCTACTCCTCGCGCCCCTTTTGCACCGCTATCTTAAGTGCCCCCCCTCACCCCCCTGATGTCCCCCCCCCCCAAAAAAAAAAAACTTTTAAAAGCTCTTCCAGCCTTTACGGATTTTTTTTTTTTTTGCTTCCTCGCTTCCCACTCGGGTGACCGCCTCTCCGCTGCAGTGCATGACCCGACCGGAGGCTGTCCGCGGCGCGTTCGAACTGGGGGTGGTGGAGGGGCGGGGAGGGGGGGCGATCCGAGAACTTAGCGGGCGTGGAGCTCCGAGGCGGGAGTCGACGCTCAGGTGGGCAAGCTTGAAAGCCTCTGGGGCTGGTGTTCCTGGAAGCATGCGGCACTTCTGCTTTGGCCTTTTTGTGGCTTTGGTGTGCTGGGCTGGGGAAGGAGAGGGAGGGAGGGAGGGAGGGAGGGAGGGAGGGAGGGGGAAAAAAAAGAAATCTTTTTTTTAAAAAAATGAATACCTTCTTATCCTTTGCAGTCTATGCCCGTAAGCCGTCCGTCCCCCACGAACCTCAGGGGAGCCCACATTGGTAAGCAAGGGCCAGCCCAGAGCCAGGGGGAAGTCTCCAGATCTTGCTGAGCCGGCATCTGGGCTACCTCACCTCAGCCGCCGTGCCGCCGCCGCAGAAGCAGCGGTTGTTTGTTTGTTTGTTTATTTATTTATCGGGTGCGAGGAGGCAAAGTGTGGCAGGAGCCGCAGTGCAACAGCAGCCGCCGTCGCCGCAGCCGCCGCCGCCGCGTGGCCCATCCTGCAAGAAAAGTCCAAGTGGCCAAAGACTGGTGGAGCTCCATCTCGTAGCCTGTCTCTCTTTCTCTTCCCCCCGCCCCTCCACTACTCTATCCACCCACACGTGCGAGGAGGCCCGGACTCTCCTCCTGCCTTTGGGGAGCCAGTTCGATTTACTCCTTTGCCTGGTTTCCCACCCCACCCACCCCCGCCCAATGACTAGCCCCCTTCCCCATTTCCTTTCCTTTCTCCAGCCAGGACTCCCTCCGGCCCGGCCCCTTCCCCGTTTTATTTTCTTGACTTCCCCTGCTTCATCCTTGCCGTCTCCTGGCCCGGGAGCTGTCCACTTCAGCACCGCTCGCACCGATGAGCTAACTCTATCCCAGGAGCTGTCCACTTCAGCACCACTCGCACCGATGAGCTAACTCTATCCCAGGAGCTGTCCACTTCAGCACCACTCGCACCGATGAGCTAACTCTATCCCAGGAGCTGTCCACTTCAGCACCACTCGCACCGATGAGCTAACTCTATCCCAGGAGCTGTCCACTTCAGCACCACTCGCACCGATGAGCTAACTCTATCCCAGGAGCTGTCCACTTCAGCACCACTCGCACCCATGTGCTAACTCTATCCCAGGAGCTGTCCACTTCAGCACCACCCGCACCCATGTGCTAACTCCTACCCCGGATTTCTTGTTATCTCTGAAGTCCTCCACCCTCCATCACTCACTGGCCGGCTCTGGGAGGGGACTCCTCCTGCCTTGGGCCCCAACTCTCCATCTCCCATCATGACTGTCCTGGCTGGGGACAACCTGGACGAAACCTTGGCTTTGCCAGGCCACCCTCAGGACAGCTACCGGCCAGGGTCTCACGAGGACCACGAGTGCTGTGAGCGGGTGGTGATTAACATTGCTGGCCTGAGGTTCGAGACGCAGTTGAAAACCCTGGCTCAGTTCCCCAACACTTTGCTGGGGAACCCCAAGAAACGCATGCGGTACTTTGACCCACTGAGGAACGAGTATTTCTTTGACCGGAATCGCCCCAGCTTCGATGCCATCCTCTATTACTACCAGTCTGGGGGACGGCTTCGCCGGCCAGTGAATGTTCCTTTGGACATGTTCTCCGAGGAGATCAAGTTCTATGAACTGGGGGAGGAGGCCATGGAGAAATTTCGAGAGGATGAAGGCTTTATTAAGGAGGAAGAGAGGCCCTTACCTGAGAAGGAATATCAAAGACAGATTTGGCTGCTCTTCGAATACCCGGAGAGCTCCGGGGCGGCTCGGGTGATTGCCATCATCTCCGTCATGGTGATCTTAATCTCCATCGTAATCTTTTGCTTGGAAACCTTGCCAGATTTAAAGGCTCAGGACAAGAAATATGTATTCCGCAACGGCACGAACAACTCCACCATCTACCGCAAACCCAACATCTTCACCGACCCTTTCTTCGTGGTGGAAACTCTATGCATCATCTGGTTTTCGTTCGAGCTGGTGGTACGCTTCATCGCCTGCCCGAGCAAGGCTGAGTTCTTCAAGAACATCATGAATTTCATAGACATAGTGGCCATCATCCCTTACTTCATCACTCTGGGCACAGAGATGGCTGAGCAGAAGGGGCCTCCCAAAGGAGAACAGGCTACCTCTCTGGCCATCCTGAGGGTCATCCGACTGGTAAGAGTCTTTCGCATCTTCAAACTCTCCAGGCACTCTAAGGGACTCCAGATTCTGGGACAGACTCTCAAAGCCAGCATGAGGGAGTTAGGTTTGCTTATCTTTTTCCTTTTCATTGGGGTGATCTTGTTCTCCAGCGCAGTGTACTTTGCTGAAGCTGAGGAAGCTGGGACTTATTTCGACAGCATCCCCGATGCTTTCTGGTGGGCAGTGGTATCCATGACCACTGTGGGATATGGTGACATGTACCCTGTGTCAATTGGAGGCAAAATCGTGGGCTCCTTGTGTGCCATTGCTGGTGTGCTGACAATTGCCCTGCCTGTACCTGTCATTGTGTCCAACTTCAACTACTTCTACCACCGAGAAACAGAAGGGGAGGAACAGGCTCAGTTACTTAAAGTTAGCTCTCCTAACTTAGCCTCTGACTCTGACCTGAGTCGCCGTAGCTCCTCCACCATCAGCAAATCCGAGTATATGGAAATTGAAGAGGATGTGAATAATAGCATAGACAATTTTAGGGAGGCAACCCTCAGAACTGGAAACTACACCTTAGCCAACCAAAACTGTGTCAATAAAACCAAGCTACTGACAGATGTTTAGGCTACGTCAGGGAAGGGGAAAAAAACAACAACAATACAACACAAAAACGAAACCACGTTGGTAGCTTTGGAGAAGTTAAAGGGGGGGGGATTGAGTGGCCCCTCTTTGCAGATGCTTGGCAAATATGTCGTTTGAATGCTTTACCTCAAAATAATGTGGTTGCATTGCAAATTTTGCTCAGCGGCTCAAGAAGCTTTCAGGATCCATGAACGAGATTCACAATTTTGGGGGGATATTATTATTATTATTATTATTATTATTATTATTATTATTATTATTATTATTATTATTATTTTTGGTGCAGGAGGGGGGAAGGAATTTCGTTTCCAAAAGTTATTTTCCGGTGGGTATGAATAGTTAATGATCATTCCTGGGACTAGTCTAGTTATAAATAAGTATCATATGCTTCTAGCCCTAGAATTCTTTGTTTTCCTTTTTTTTTTTTTGTGTTGGTTTTTTTTGGGGGGTTCGTTCGCTTACTTTTTAAACAATCCACTTGAGAGGACTTTTACAAATATGCATGGAATACAGGAAAAAAGTTTCTATTTAAAAAAAAACAAAAAATCAAAACCTGCACAATGCATCCGAGAACATGCATCCATTCTATATTCAGCAGTAATAAAAGTGCAGTAGATATTTTCCCACTGCTTAGGAGGACTGATTTAATCTAGTCCCTTTGGCAAAAAAAGGGGTTGGCAGGTCCGGGTAGACAGATTTACCCACAGCACTTTACGAAAATATTGCCAGGTCATTCTGGGTTTGTGGTACACCCATCCCAGGGGTGGGGTCGGGGTGGGGTTGGGGTGGGGGAGACAAAACGTCTGCAGTGCTGCTCAGGGGGGGTCTGTAAGGGGCAAAAGGTCCCGAGATCCATCCAGAACTGGATGCAAATATTTCTAGCGCCTCACTTGCAAGACAGCACAATAGAATTTAATAGAAGCATGTGGACTTTGATACTTCTCTGTTTTATAATTGCATGCCTGGCCCATTACCTCAGAAAATAGGGAAATAAGCTTTTGTTTTGACCCCCACCTCCTTTACAATAGGCCTGGTTTACTTACTTACTTACTTACTTACTTACTTACTTACTTACTTACTTACTTATTTATTTATTTCTTGGTTTCAATTTGCATTCACCAAAAGTGCACTCCTTTTGATTTTACGAAGTATCTAATTAGTAACCGAAAAAAAAAAAAAAGTACTGTATTTAAGTGCATATGTTAGTCAAATGGGTACAACAACTTTTGGAAGTCAAAGCATGTTCCAATATTCAGCATTATGGCCTCTTTGACGAAAAGGCATAGCTCCAATTAATTAATGCATGAGTTTGGTTTAAAAAAAAAAAAAAGAAAAAGACAACAACCAAAAAAAAAAAAAATGATGATGATGATGATGATGATAATACTTCTTTCTCTTTTGTTTGTTTAATTGCTTATTGGGACCGAAGGGCCAGGAAGCACTCATTACATAGTTTCAATTATTTTCCTGTGTTTACTCAGGGAAATTAGTTGGCTTCTGCCTTGGCCTTGTTGGAAAGGAACTGACTTCAACCCTTAAAGGGAGAAACTCTTGTGGAAACTTAAAGGTCAGTTTATATATAGCGATGCCTAAAAGAGTCTGTAAATCAGGAAACACAAAACTAAACTACAACAACAACAACGAAAAGGTGCAGAAGCATGCCTTTTGGTGCATTCTTAGAATGTAAAATAAAAACGTATTTATTATATGCATTCAACTTTGCAGCCCAGTTCTTTCTACAGCTGTTGTTGGACAGGGGCGGGGGGGGGGGAGAGATTTGGGGGCTCCCCCAGGACACAACCGATTGATTTGAGATTATTGCTTTAGTGCCTTTTATCCTCACACCCACTGAACTGCTGGAAGGTACCCCGCGGATGAACTCTGACCTCAGGAAGCGAGGCTGGGCCAGCTCGAAGCTGGGACATTGCGCCTTGCCCAGCGTGGGCACCACAGAGAGAGAGTGTGTGTGTGTTTTGGGGGGCACAGAGGAAGTGGGAGAGCAGGACTACCAACCGTCAGGCACCTTCACCGCCCTTCTGGATTCTTCCTTCAGAGGCAGAATGACTTTGCAACTTGGTTTCCCTTTGCCAAGTAAGTCGTAATCGTTTTTTTCCCCCCCTACACAACTCAGCTTTCCTCCAGCCTGCTTCTAGAGAGTTTGCTTGCATCTTGCCTTTCTTTCTTCCTTTCTTTTTTTTTTCTTTTTGATTTTGTGCGCGTGCTCTTGAGAGTTGTCATCCTTCCTTGGCAGGAAGTCTCCTTGGCATCCTGTCACCAAATAAAAGGACGAAACCTTCCTAGCATCTCCACGGGAAGCCAACAGGAGTTGACCAAAACTAGGCTACAAACTCCCAGCCGAACTGCCCCGTTATTTCCGTCCATCCCGTTTCAAACTCCCCCAAATTCCTTGGGATTTTAAAATGTAAAAATTCCAGGGCTCTGGAAACAAACAAACAAACAAACAAACAAACAAACAAACAAACAAACCCCAAAGCTTATGCTCGGTCCGAATTAACGGGTGACAGGAATAATAGAAATGATGTCATGAACCCAACACAACTCTGCTTTCCTTTTTTTTTTTTTAAAAAAAAAAATTCATTCCGAACATTCTTCTGATGTTTACAGTTTCTTGCTTGAGGGAAACTTTTCAAGTTAAAGTTCCTGAAAAGATTGCAAGGCCTGAAACTCTAGGGCTACAGAAGGAAATAATATATCATTTTTAACCGATGCGGGGGGTATCAACGTTTTTTAATGACTCCTTTTTTTTAAAAAAAAAAACAGAGTTGGGAGGGGGGGTTTACACATGGATTGTACTGACATGGGCCATTAGACCTTCCCTCCCTTCCATTCCTCAATGTCATTTTCCCAGAAACTACAAAAGACGTACGATGGGTTTAAAGTGAAAAGGAGATGGAGGCAGAGGAAAGGCAAAATAATGTAACACAATTTTGCTCAGAATAGGAATACAGGTGTAGAAAGCTGTGTGGCTTCCGTGACCTAAATCAATGGGGAATATTTGTCCGCGGAAGCTCATTTCTCTTCCGGTGATCAATGAAAAGGATTTAAAGAACAAGGCCAACTCCACATTTCATATCAGAAATCCCTTTTGGTTAACCTCTTCCTCTGTACAACCAGAGGATGGGCTTTGGTAGCCTTAAACTAGCTTCTCTGAAAGGTATCCTTGCATTAAACTGACTTCACAGTTGTGTGTTATCTCTGCAATAAACAGCTTAGTGCCATAGAAGTTCATTTGCTCAGGGAGTTGAGGCCTCGGTCAGCTTAGTTAACACCTTTGCTCCTTGGTTTTGTTGTCTACACCTGTGTTTATCTACTACTACTGTTCTCAATCCTTACTCTGCATGTTGACGAGAGAGTACTGCATGCAGTGGTGTTTGGGTTATGGCTTCCCTTGTTTGCTTTTTGGCAAGGATGAGACAATCTTTAGGGCTTGCTGTAGCTTGGAAATACAAGCATTGCTTCCTCATGTATAATTCACGGCAAAGGAATTAGGTAAATATGGAATAAGGCTATAACCTCATATAGCATCGGCATTTGGCATGTATGACATCTAGCAAAGTTCTGCCTTTCTTTTAAAACTCTTGGCTTTGCACTATACGTACTGAAATGTCTTTGCAAGACCTGAAGGTACATCGGACTGTTTACAGAGTCTTCCTAATATTCTTTTCAGGGTCTCTTCATTTCCCCCCCCACCCCGCCATCTATTAAGGAACCGGTGGTCTGTAAAACAAGAATAGACGTGAGGATGGGCTCCAGATGGGGAGGACCAGTCAGAGTAGAGCTAGAGCCCATGTCCCGATGAGGTCCAAGGGTCGTAGGACCCATAGGCGGATCTAAAGTTTCCCATGGTGCAAAAACGTGAAACATGGATGCTATGATTCATCGGGTGATTCAGAAATTAACCAAGCGAAACATTCAAGAAAATGCATTATTTGCATTCTAAGCACCTTTAATGTAGCCCTTGCAGGCCTCAGAAGTATGTTACCAAATTACTGTGTTTCTGTGGAATTGGGATCGTAGAAACACCCAGGAGCATAGAAGAGTTCAGAGGCAGAGGCATAAATGTCTTAAACGTATTTATTCATATAATAAATCATATTAACTATGTACAACAGAGATCAAGTCTCATGAGGAACAAACATGAAAAGAGAGAGTTGGAGAGAGAGCGAGGTGGAAAAGGTTGGAGGGGGTTTTATACTCAGGGTAAGCCCCTCCTTTCCACATAGGGGTGGAGACACTCTCTGCCTCCACTGGTGTCTATATGACACATGTGCCAATGGCTTGCAAATACTTGACAGTTTCCCCAAAAATAAGACCCTGTCTTTTTTTTTTTTTAATTTGATTTATATGCCGCCCTTCTCCGGAGACTCAGGGCGGCTTACAATGTGTTAAGCAATAGCCTTCATTCTTTTGTATATTTTTATACAAAGTCAGCTTATTGCCCCCACAAACTGGGTCCTCATTTCACCTACCTTAGAAAGGATGGAAGGCTGAGTCAACCTTGAGCCTTGGAGAGATTCGAACCAGCAGAAATTGCAGGCAGCTGTGTTAATAACAGGGTGCATTAACCACTGTACCATCAAGGCTCTTATATTTTTTTGAACCCTGAACTAAGCCCTTGGTCTTATTTTCGGGGAGGTCTTATTATTTTGGGGCGCATGGAGCAAGACGGGGTTCCTCTTGCCGTCTTACCTGATTTCCAGCTCTGTCTCCCTAACCCTAACCAGAGGAAATGGCGGGTACTGGCTGCCCATGCGTTTAAATATTTTCAGGGAGGTCTTATTTTCGGGGAAACACGGTCTTTCTTTCAATATGACAAAAAGCGGAAGGCCGTTCTTATCCTGGCTCCTTTTCCTACATTGGAAGGAAAACATTGGCTCCATTCCTACAAACTAAATGGAAAATGGAAAAAAATAAGTTCATCCAAGCATTGGCATGAGAGAAAAAAAATGACCCATCCTTGAGGTTGGAAGTCAACAAGATAGTCATGTCAGTACTTCATTTGTTTCAAGAAGGGTAATATTTGCAAGGACTTGGAGAATGGAAGTTTCAGATACTTTCGGAAGCTTCTGTAGATAGAAGTTGAAGCCGGAGAATGGAAGTCCTGGAAGAGAAAGTGGAGAGAAGGTGAAGTTCTGAAGTTGCTTCTGAGCTTCATTATTTCAGTCTGGAGGCAGATATTTGGCAGTAGGTCTCCTATCTCCACTGCATTTAGTTCTTATTGAGGAGAGAGATCTAAACTTGGAGACAACCAGATTGGGAGTATCTGAATGAGGGATCCCCAACTTCCCTCCACCTGGAAAATTACTATATTAGGGAGTAGTGGAGCAAACTGAAGGGTTGCAAGCTTGCCTAGACTTGTTACCACAGAGGGAGGATTTACAATGTCAAGGGAGCATTCGGTTATAGAATTACCGTATTTTTTGGAGTATAAGACACACCTTTTGTCCCTCTAATAAGGGGTGAAAATTTGGGTGCGTCTTATACACCAAATGTAGCCCCACCCACCCACTGGCCCCCACCCTTTGCCCTCTGCCTCCCAGTAATTTACCTCCTTGTAGCAAGCAGCAAGAAGAAACAGCCCATTTTAGCTTCAGCACAGCCTAATTAGCACAAGTTGATTGTCCCTTGGATCGGCCTCCCGACTCTCAGCTGTTTCAGGCTGCAGGGATTGCCATGGCCTATTGCTGTGCGGGCCTCTGCTGCTTGCTGCAAAGAGGTAAATTGCTGGAGCAGATGTTTTTTTCCTCGTGCTATTCAAGCTATGTTGAAAACGAAAGTGAAAGTAAAGCAGGCTGTTTGCTGTTTGCTGCAACGAGGCAAAATTGCTGGGAGGCAGAGGCAGATTTCTTTTTCTTATTTTCCTCATGAAAAAAGGTAGATGTGACTTACAGTCCGGAGCGTCTTATACTCAGAAAAAATACGGTAGTTTACCTTCTCCTCTATGGAGACATCCGATCTGCTGCTTATCTAGAGTAGACCAATGTCTGGCTTCTGTAGTTGTTGAAGGTGTTCTGTAGGACATGTTGGGCCCTGTAGAATTGGAATAGTTCTGCCAAATTAGAATAATATTAGCTTCTAAGAATGTTCTTTGGTAGTTGGGGGGCCCATCTGGTCAGTTGACCACATGGCTGAACTTTCAGTCTCCCTGGGCCATATTTGGAGGTGGGAAGACCAGCATGGATGTTCTGTTCTTAATTTGGCCCATCCAAGGACAGAAAAGGAAAATGAGAGATTCAGGAGATCTTCTTCTACTTCTTCTTCTTCTTCTTCTTCTTCTTCTTCTTCTTCTTCTTCTTCTTCTTCTTCTTCTTCTTCTTCTTCTTCTTCTTCTTCTTCTTCTTCTTCTTCTTCTTCTTCTTCTTCTATTGCAAAAGTTTTACAATTACATTTTCACCCCATTTTCCCCCCCTCAACCCGCCCCAAACTCCCCGACCTCACCCTCCCTAAACCCCCCCTAACCCTCCCCTCCCCCCCGGACTTCCACAGAATATACTCACATCAAAAGAACCCCTCTTTATATAAAACTTGAACCCCTCCATCCCCCATATAATTTTTCATTTTCACAAAGTTAAAATATTTCTATCTTAATATAACATTTTCAATTAAAAGCTATTTGATACTTCCTGGTTTGATATTTGTTCTGCACATAATCTATCCACTTTTTCCATTCCCATTCATAAGTCTCTTGTGAACAATCTTTTAGGTATGCTGAAATCTTCGCCATCTCTGCAAAACTGGCCATCTTCAAAGTCCATTCCTCGATAGTGGGCAAAGCTTCATTTTTCCAGTATTTACCTATCAATAATCTCGCTGCTGTTATCATATACAATATCAACTTTGTTTCACCCAATGTAAAACCTTTAACTATACCCAGTAAAAACAATTGTAGAGAAAATTGAATTTTTTTCTTCAAAACATTCTACATAACCCACCAAATTTTTATCTTCTTCTTCTTCTTCTTCTTCTTCTTCTTCTTCTTCTTCTTCTTCTTCTTCTTCTTCTTCTTCTTCTTCTTCTTCTTCTTCTTCTTCTTCTTCTTCTTCTTCTTCTTCTTCTTCTTCTTCTTCTTCTTCTTCTTCTTCTTCTTCTTCTTCTTCTTCTTCTTCTTTTTCTTCTTCTTCTTCTTCTTCTTCTTCTTTTTCTTCCTCCTCCTCCTCCTCCTCCTCCTCCTCCTCCTCCTCCTCCTCCTCCTCCTCCTCCCCTTCTTCCTCTTCTCCTTCTCCTTCTCCTTCTCCTTCTCCTTCTCCTTCTCCTTCTCCTTCTCCTTCTCCTTCTCCTCCTCCTCCTCCTTCTCCTCCTCCTCCTCCTCCTCCTCCTCCTCCTCCTCCCCTTCTTCCTCTTCTCCTTCTCCTTCTCCTTCTCCTTCTCCTTCTCCTTCTCCTTCTCCTTCTCCTTCTCCTTCTTCTTCTTCTTCTTCTCCTCCTCCTCCTCCTTCTCCTCCTCCTCCTCCTCCCCCCTCCCCCTCCCCTTTCTTCCTTCTCACATTCCCTCATTAACGCATTTAAACATAGCATAGGATCACAACAAAAATCAAGAAAGCTGGTGTACTTTTTTGCTAAACCATATTATTTGAGATACCAACCTGGAACCTCACCTTCCCCCAAAAGCATGTTCTATTTAAGTCAGTTGTTCCTATATTCGGACATACTTTCAAGAAAGTTTTTTTAAAAATTTATTTTGAAATGGCACAAACTCACTTTTGGGAAATTTAACTTTGATTCTGCATTTTCCATGGTATTTTTTTTTTTTAAAAAATAACTCCTTCATACAAATCAGAAGCTTGTTTGAAATGAAATGATTCCTTAACCTTGGAATATTTAGTTTTGTGGTCCATTGAAATGGACAGCGATGTTGTTGTTATATTATTATTATTATTATTATTATTATTATTATTATTATTATTATTATTACTACTATTACTATTACTACTACTACTATTACTACTACTACAACTAATTTTCCATTTTCAGAGTGGATGATTGATGTCTGGAGGAGTAAAGACATTAATCAGAATTAATCAACACCAATGTATGAAATTTATTTTTAAAAAAACCCTGTTCCTCTTTCTTTGCAATGCTGAATGGTACATTAATACATCCAAAAACATGTATGATCAGACAAGAGTATGTAATCAATTTGGGATTTTTATTCTAATTTATCAGGGGAAAAATAATTTGTGGATGCCTGTTCTTGATTTCTCCAGCTACTATTCATTTTTGATCATTTTTGAGCTTTTCCTGCTATTATTTGGGGGGGCAGGATATTTCACTTTGGTTAACTGTCTCCATGCCATTTCTTATAATATCAAATGTATATTTTGCTTTGATACCAAAGTTAACAAGAAGATATTTTTTTATGACTGATTTCAGACATCCCCAAAAAAAGAAAAAGAAAAAAATATTAGAATTTGTTTTTCCTTTTTAGGTTACGATAACACGTTTCCCCTGCCCCCGCACCCCCGGTACGTTAGCTCAAAAATGATGTACACAACGGCTGTGTGTAGGAATGTATGTGGTTACTTCTCAGAATCCTCAGTTTAATGAATCAGTATTAATTTGAAAGGTTTCTCACAAAACAGCGATTATCTGACAAATGTACCATCAGAACAAAGCACATGGGCGTTTTTGATTTCCATGATATGCAAATTGTTTCTACATTGGGTCAAGAATGTACTTCACGATCACGTTATTGTTGATTTGATTTAACCATGGCTGAACCAGTTTGGTTTGTCAATTTTCTTTGGCAGGGGAGGGGCGACAAATGTTATGAGTTTATACATACATACATATAAATATATATATATATATATTTAAAGCATAGTTATCAACTGTGCTGGGTTATCTGCTTCTGTTACTTTTACCATCTGTTCATATCTCGGCATCGATTAAAGATAATTTTTAAGCTTATTCTTACACTCAGGAAAGTTGTGGTTTGTTTATTGCGTGGACTGTGGTTTTTCCTCTTCTCTTTTTCCAACGTGTGCAATTGGGAAGATTTGGGAGTTGATGGCTTTCAAGAAAGAGGGATAAAAGAACCGGATTAATTTTGGACCGTTTGGCCTTTAAAAAAAACCAACAACAACAACAACAAAAAAACGCAACCTTGGCAAGGACTGGATGGGATCTTGGAAGCAAAGATGGAAAGTAGCGGTGGGAAATTAATTTGATTAGTCATCTTGTTGCAATGGAACCTTGTGGATTTGAGTTGTGTGGCTGTAACTGCATTGGGGCAGCCGGCTGTTGTAGGCAGTAGATGATTGAAGATTGAATGCATTGAGTTAAGATAAAGTAGAACGTGCATTGCTTGCGTCCTGTGGCAGAAGAGCAGGCAGAGCTGGGGGTGGTGGTGGTGGAGTGAAGTGAGTCATCAGCTTAGAGTCATTATATTGTTTGTTGTTTGTTTGTTTGCTTGTTTGTTTTATTAGATTTATATACCGCCCTACTCCCGAAGGACTCAGGGCGGTGAACAGGCACAGAATAAAATACATAGACACAAAAGTTAAAAGACATAATTAAAACCAGATTAAATAATTTAGCCCGAGACAATTAAAAAATCCCAATAATTTAAAACAGATTAAAATTTTGATTGAAAAGAATTTTAAAACAGGGGAGAAAATTAGGCCAGGCCGGCTTGCTGGAATAGGAGAATCTTAAGAGCACGGCGGAAAGTGCGTAGATCCGGGATCCTCCGTATCTCCGGAGGGAGCTCGTTCCAGATAGTGGGTGCCCCCACACAGAAGGCCCTCCCCCTGGGGGCCGCCAGTCGGCATTGTTTGGCTGACGGCACCCAGAGGAGCCCCTCTCTATGAGAGCATATGGGCCAGTGGGAGGCTGTTTGTGGTAGTAGGCGGTCCCGTAAATAACCAGGTCCTAAGCCACGGAGCGCTCTAAAGGTGGTAACCAAAACCTTGAAGCGCACCCGGAAGACCACCGGGAGCCAGTGCAGCTCGCGCAGGAGAGGTGTCACATGGGAGCGCCATGTTGCTCCCATAACCACCCGTGCCACATTGCCACACATGGTCTGAATGCAACTCTTCTTGAATTCTGTTGGCCGGAATTCTTGTGCCAATTTAGTAGTGAGCTTTGGTCGGCTAGATTCTTGTGTACAGCCTGAGCCATAAATCCTTTCTGAATTGCGACTTAACATAGGGTCCTGATCCTTTGTGCCTGACGCTTCCTGCTGTTTGTGGTTGTGACATCCTTATCCATATGATTATCATGGAAAAATACCACGTTTCCCCGAAAATACGACCTACTCAGAAAGTAAGTCCTAGCTTGAGGAATATATGCAATAAAGGGAGAGAACAACAGGGATAGCTGGACACCATAGGAAAAAAAGCACTGAATCGAAAAGGAACACAGCAATAGAGAGAGATAGAAGAAGGAGTAGGGAGATTGAAGGAAGGGAGAAGGAGAGAGAGAACAGAAGAAAGGGAAGAGGAGAGGAAGAAAAGAAAGGGGAATAAGAGTAGGAAGGAAAGTTAGATAGGGAAGAGGAAAGGAGGAGGGGGAGAAAGGAAGGGGAAGTAGAGAAGGAATAGGAGAGGAGGGAAAAAGAAGGGAGGAAGGACAAAAGAAGGGAGGGAGAGGAAGAGAAAGAAAAGAAAGATTGCTGCAAAACAAAAAAAGATGAAATAGAAGAAAGGCATCCCCCGAACATGTTTAAATATATTAAGATAAAGAATGAATTAATAAAACATAAAATTAAGGAGAATGTATGTGATTAAGAATAGAAAAAATAGAATTTGAGGGTGAAAGAAGATACTGTTTATAGAAATAAGAATAGAAAAATTAAGATTTGATTAACAAATATGGAAAAAGAACACTTTGGCAGAAACCGTAACTAAGTAAAATATATTTGGATATGATGAATTATACATGATATGCTATGATATGGTCAATACTCTGCTTCAAAAAATATGTGGGTGTGTATTGGGGGGGGAGGAAACCAATAAAACTTGTCAAAAAAATTATGTGCGCCCAATATAAGCCCTAACCTCTAAAATAAGACATAATTAAGACCATGCCCACTACAGAGTGCACAGGTAAAACTTAAGCTAGGTAGTTGCAGCCAGGCCTCGCATACCTCGACTCCTTTCTTCTGCAGTCAGCAAGGCTTTCCTGAAGGTCTCTATAGCCGACAACAGAGCTCTGGATCGATCCAGAGCTCTGTTATCAGCTAGAGAGGCCTTCAGGAAAGCCTTGCTGGCTTTGCCAGGTGAAGAAGTTCCTGAAGGCCTCTGATAGCAAAAAGGAGGCCGGGGGGCGACACACACAAGTGAGATGAGTCAGTGGATGACATTCCCCCCCCCGAAAATAAGACCTGGTGCCTTTTTTTTGTGGGGAAAAAAGATAAGACAGGATCTTATTTTGGGGGAAATATGGTAGTTTGTAAGGCCTGGTATAGGCCAGGGGTGGGGCAACTATGGCCCTTTTATGACTTGTGGACTTCAACTCCCAGAATTTGTTGTGGCCCGCCAGCGGCCTGTGCGGATCGTGGCTGATCCCGACGATGAGGAGGCTGGTGTGGGGTTGCGCCAGCAACCAGAGCAGCCGGCACTCGTGTCGGACAGTGAGGAGACTGAAGAGGATGTGGTGCCAGAGGCAGAGACTCAGCCAGGGCCTTCAGAACCTCCAGAGGCTCCTTCAAGTGGAGAGAGTGAAGTGGAGGAGCCTCTTCTCAATGCTTGAGCACGCAGGGCTGCCAAAAGGCAGGAGTGGCTACTCAGGAGGAGGAGGCCTCCTCGAGAGTAAGGCTTGAGGATAAGTGGCCACTCCCTTAGCCTATTTAAGTCCCACGCAGTTAGTAATTTCTTGCTGGAAACAATGTGTAATTATTACAGAGCATTTTTGAAGAGTGAGTGTCTTATCGTATCTTTTTTTCTGGGCTGGTTGCCAACCTTTGCCGGACTTTGTTTATTCTTGGTACGTTATAACTTTGATAAGGACTGTTGGTGTGTGTCACAATCCTTGGGAATCCGGAGCTGGGGCAGAACAGAATTCCTGAGCCAGCCATGTTAGCTCAGGAATTCTGGGAATTGAAGTCCACAAGTCATAAAAGGACCATAGTTGCCCACCTCTGGTATAGGGCAGGCTATCGGGTGGCTACCACACCATTACGTTCCAGTTACTCTGATTTATTGCTCATGTCAACACATCAGAATCTAATCAACTATTGTGTTTCCCTGAAAATAAGACTGGGCCCTATATTAATTTTTGCTCCAAATAAATAATAATTTTAAATAATTAATTACTTAATAATAATTATTATTAATAATTAACAATATTTAACAATTAATTAAATTAATTAATTAAATTATTAATAATTTAATAATAATAATAATTTAATAATGAAAATAAGACCTAACTGAAAAATAAGCCGCATTAGGGCTTATTTTTCAGTTAGGTCTTATTTTCAGGGAAATATGGTACTAAACACGCCCATCTGGCTGACAATTTTAACTGGGGCTTATTTTGGGGGGTAGGATAGGGCTTATATTACGAGGATCCTGAAAAATCATGCTTGGGTCTTATTTTCCAGTTGAGTCTTATTTTCGGGGAAACATGGGTAATAGTCATCACTAAATTTGCCCTACATAAGAAAGAACAGAATTGAAGAGTGGCTGGAGACGGTTATGGGAACGTAACGACTCTAAGCTCATTCCTCTCTTGATTCCACCACCCCCAGCTCTGCCTCTCCTTTCTGCTACAATCTGGTGGCTATACCTCAAAACAAAAACAAAACAAAAAAATCTTGCTCTTCCTTGGAACTGGTTGGCCACCATTTCTGGAGAGTAAGACAGATGGCATCACTCTTCATCTATCTTCTCTTCTTCCTCCTCAGAATGGTCTATGTGCTTGTTTTCCTGCTGTGCTTGAAACCCGTGGGCTTGGCCTGAAGTCACCTTGAGCGTTGAGATCTGTTTTGGTTCGAGGGTAGGATAATGGCTCGTGCAAACAGGAGTAAGGGAATGCTCCTTTCTGTATATTTGTGTTTGCTTCTCTTCCCTTAATGGCAAAAACTGCAGAGAGCAGCAGTGAATCACAAAGCGTGGGCCAGACCTATACATGCCCTTGAAAAAATTGGAATGCTAATTTTCAGTTGTTTATTGTAAAAAAAAAAACACAAAAAACCCAACAACAACAATCTTCCGACGTTTCAGCATTTTTTCAGAAGTTGTGGTCAATCGATGTGAGTTTGAGCTTGTTGTTGCTTTAAAAGTTAAACTGTGATGACTATAAGATGCAAACAACCTCAGGGGTTAGTACTGGTGTAGTTGGAATCTCTTGGAGACCTAGACTTCTCACTGTAGCTAAATACAAGTAGTCCTCGACTTACAACAGTTCATTTAGGGACCGTTGGAAGGGACGACAGCACTGAAAACGGGGACTTATGGCTGGATTTCACAGTTATTTATTTTATTTATTTATTTTTCAGATTTCTATACCGCCCTTCTCCTTTCGGACTCAGGGCGGTGAACAGCCAAATATAAAACATTCACACACAAAAGTTAAAATAGATTTAAAATAATTAAACAAAATTTGGCCCATAATTTAAAACATTTGAATTAAAATCAATATCAATTTTAAAACCAGCCATAAAATCAGGACAGCCCGGCTAACTGAAAAAAGTAGGTTTTAAGGGCCCGACGAAAAGTCCGGAGGTCTGGGATCACTCGTATCTCTGGGGGTAGATTGTTCCAGAGGGTGGGTGCCACCACTTAACGACCGTTGCAGCTTTTCCATGGTCACGTGATCACAATTCAGAGGCTTGGCAACTGACTCATCTTTACGACAGTTGCAATGTCCCCCGAATCCTCTGATCCCCTTTTGCGACCTTCTCACAAGCAAAATCAATGGGGAAAATTCACTTAACAACCCATGTTCCTAATTTAGCAATCGCAGCGGTTCACTTAACAGCTGTGGCAAGACAGGTTGCGAAGCGGGGGAAACTCGCTTAGCAACTGTCTCGCTTAGCGGCATAAATTTTGTGCTCGATTGTGGTTATAAATCAAGGACTGTATATATGGGTTTTGAAGGTCTCCCAAAGATGACAGACAGAAATATGCTCGCCTAGCAACTTACCCTGAGCAAAATGGACACTTGGTTTATCACCTTTTAAAATATTTCATTCCTTAAAATGAAATTTTAGAAGAGTTTGGCCTGCCCCTACAGAGCATTCATTCCAGACACTTACCGTATTTTTCGGAGTATAAGACGCACCAGACTATAAGACGCACCTACCATTTTTGCTGAGGAAAAGAAGAAAAAGAAATCTCCCTCTGCCTCTCAGCAATTTTGCCTCATTGCAACAAACAGAAAACAGCCTGCTTTACTTTCATTTTCGTTTTCAGCATAGCTTGAATAGCACGATGAAAAAAAAAATCTGCTCCAGCAATTTACCTCTTTGCAGCAAGCAGCAGAGCCCTGCATAAAACAGCCAAGAGCAAATCAGCTGAGAGTCGGGAGGCCGATCCAATCAACTTGTGCTAATTAGGCTGTGCTGAAGCTGAAAGGAGCTGTTTCTGCTTGCTGTTTGCTTGCAAGGAGGTAAATTGCTGGGAGGCAGAGGCCAAAGGGTGGGGGGCCAGTGGGTGGGCGGGGCTACATTTGGTGTATAAGACGCACCCAAATTTTCACCCCCTTTTAGGGGGGAAAAAGGTGCGTCTTATACGCCGAAAAATACGGTAATTTTTTTTCCCTCGAATCTGTAGGATTTGCCTTGTTTTTTTAAGCACTAGCAATAGTCTATATCCAGTCCTTTCTGCTAGGTGGCGAAGAAACTGGAAGCTAAAACTTATGAAGGATGGTTTCAGAAACTGGGTATATCTAGTTTGTAGTGTAGAAAGTGTAGAAATCCGTAATTCCCCCCCCCTCCCCCACTGAAATGCTTTATCAGTTGTGTAAACCTCATCAACCTTTTTGGGAAGGGTGATCTTTATAAGTGATACGCAAAGAAATGAGACCGAATGAATGAAGGTGAGAACCTCATCTCGGATTAAATTACAGATAGACAGATAGACAGAATTGGAAGGGACCTTGTAGGTCATCTAGTCCAACCCCCCCACCCAAGCAGGAGACCCTACACCATTTCTGACAGATGGCAGTCCAGGCTCTTCTTGAAAGCCTCCAGTGATGAAGCTCCCACAACTTCCGAAGGCAACTTCTGTTCTGTGGGTTGATTGCTCTCACTGTCAGAAAATTTCTCCTTATTTCCAGGTTGAATCTCTCCTTGTTCAGTTTCCATCCATTATTCCTTGTCTGGCCTTCAGGTGTTTTGGAAAATAGCTTGACCCCACTTCCTCTCTGGGGCAGCCCCTCAAATATTGGAAGACTGCTATCATGTCTCTCCTGGTCCTTCTCTTCACTAGACTAGCCATGCCCAGTTCCTGCAACCGTTCATCGTATGTTTTAGCCTCCAGTCCCCTCATCATCTTGGTTGCTCTTCTCTGCACTCTTTCTAGAGTCTCAACGTCTTTTTTTATAGTGTGGTGACCAAAACTGGATGCAGGATTCTAGGTGTGGTCTTACCAAGGCTTTATTGAGCGGCATTAGTACCTCACTTGATCTTGATTGTATCCCTCTTTTAATGCAATTTAGGATTGCATTGGCTTTTTTAGCTGCTGCTGCACTGCTGGCTCATATTTAACTGGTTGTCCACTAAGATTCCGAGATCCCTCTCACAGTTACTGCTATTAAGCCTGGTTTCACTCAGTCTATATGTCTACTTTTTTTTTTTTTTTGCCTAAGTGTAAGACTTTACTTTTCTCTACATTGCGGAAATGCTATATGAGGTTTTTATTTATTTATCTATTTTAATTATTTGCTTCTGACCAACTGTGTGAAATTTGTTGATTTCCCAATCTCCAGCCCTTCTTCCTTACATCCCACTGAATTACTCCCATGAAATCTTTCAGACTTAACATGAGCACAATTATTGTCTAATATCAGAAAAGCTATCAACAGTTTAAAAAGGTAAAGGTAAAGGTTGCCCTTACACATATGTGCTAGTCGTTCCCGACTCTAGGGGGCAGTGCTCATCTCTGTTTCAAAGCCGAAGAGCAAGCGCTGTCCAAAGACGTCTCCGTGGTCATGTGGCCGGCATGACTAAACGCCAAAGGCGCACGGAACGCTGTTACCTTCCCACCAAAGGTGGTCCCTATTTTTCTACTTGCATTTTTTACCTGCTTTTGAACTGCTAGGTTGGCAGAAGCTGGGACAAGTAACAGGAGCTCACCCCGTCACGCGGCACTAGGGATTCGAACCGCTGAACTGCCGACCTTTCGATCGACAAGCTCAGCGTCTTCGCCGCTGAGCCACCGTGTTCCCTTTTATCAACAGTTTAGGTAGTTCTTATATATAGTGATACTCCATGGCTCTCTCTACCTCCATCAGAAATGTAAGGATCTTCTTCATCCCAAAATATTTCCCAGCTACTCAGAAATACAAGTAGTCCTCAACTTACAACAATTCATTTAGTGACCGTTCAGAGTCACAACAGGGGACGTTTTTCACGCTTACGACCATTGCATCACGTCACGTGATCAAAATTCAGACGCTTGGCAACTGAGTCACAGTTATGACGATTGCAGTTTCCCGTGGGGGGGACTCCCTTAAGAAATGCTCTCCCTTTGCACCAGAAATTTGGGGGACCATTTGGGGTTGTAAGTTGAGGACCACCTGTGTCGTTATGAGAACCAAACTACCGTGTGTGCTACAAGAATCTTTGTGTACTAAAACACGTTTTTACACCCACACATCCTAAATTCTTCCTCGCCTTTCATTAAGATCTGGGCAGTATTTAGAGGTGAAAGTCCTCTCTTTCCCCTTAGCAATTGAAGTAACTATCTTTGTGGGTTTCTCTCTTCAGCAGGATCATCCCTGCCAGCCTCCTTCTTGCCCCCTCCTCTCATCTGGCCCTTAGCATCGAAGTAACCATCATTGTGGGTTTCTCTCTTCAGCAGGATCATCCCTGCCAGCCTCCTTCTTGCCCCCTCCTCTCATCTGGCCCTTAGCATCGAAGTAACCATCATTGTGGGTTTCTCTCTTCAGCAGGATCATCCCTGCCAGCCTCCTTCTTGCCCCCTCCTCTCATCTGGCCCTTAGCATCGAAGTAACCATCATTGTGGGTTTCTCTCTTCAGCAGGATCATCCCTGCCAGCCTCCTTCTTGCCCCCTCCTCTCATCTGGCCATGCTAGAAAATGACAGACTGTCGGAGTGGTGTGACAGAATATTGCGGAATATGGCGTGATTTTCATGAATAACTAGATCAGATTCTTCCGCGTATGGCAGAAGGGTAGATCAGCAGGAACAATGCACTCCCAGAATGGAAAATGTACTGAGTTGTGCTTGCTTAATGACACGCAGTTGTACTTTAGGGCTGAGCAAGTTAAGGAATTGTTTCTTTAAAAAGAAAAGTGGAGGAGGAGGAGGAGGAGGAGGAGGAGGACTGTGGGTTCCTTGGTGCTCTCTGAGCTTGATTGTTTTCTTGTAGACATTTCATTACCCAATTAGGTAGCATCATCAGTGTTAGAAGGGAGTAGGGTTTGTGGAATGATGGAGGAAGAGGAGGAGGGGGAAGACTGTGGGGTCCTTGTGCTCGTTCTCTGAGCTTGCTTGTTTTCTTGCAGATGTTTCATTACCAAACTAGGTAATATCATCAGTACTAGAGGAGAGGAGGGTTTGTGGAGAGGAGGAGGAGGAGAGGGAGAGGAAGGGGGGGGAGAGGAAGAGAAGGTGGAAGAAGGAAGGGCAGGAAGGGGAGGAAGGGGAGGAAGAGGAAAAGGGGGAGGAGGAGGAGCAGGAGGGAGGAAGAGGAGCAGGAAGGAGAGGAAGAGGAGCAGGGGAAGGAAGAAGAGAAGGTGGAAGAGGAAGAGGAGGAGGAGAAGGAGAAGCAGGAGGAAGAGGAGGAAGAGGAAGGGAAGGAGAGGAAGAGGAGGAGGTGGAAGAGGAGGAGGAAGGAGAGGAAGAGGAGTAGAAGAAGGAAGAAGAGGTGGAAGAGGAGAAGAAAGAGGAGGAAAAGGAGAAAGTGGAAGAGGAAGAAGAGGAGAGGGAGGAGGAGGTAGAGAAGGTGGAAAAGGAGGACTAGGAGGAGAAGAAAGAGGGAAAGGAAGAGGAAGGGAATGGAATGGAAGGAGAAGGAGCAGGAGCAGGAGCAGGAGGAAGAGGAGGAAGAGAAGCAGGAGAAGGAAGAAGAGAAGGTGGAAGAGGAAAAGGAGGAGGAGAAGGAGAAGCAGGAGGAAGGAGAGGAAGAGGAGCAGGAGAAGGAAGAAGAGGAGGAGGAGGAAGAGGAGGAGGAGAAGGAAGAGGAGAAAAAGGAGAAGATGGAAGAGAAAGGAGAGGAGAGGGAGGAGGAGGTGGAGAAGGTGGAAAAGAGGACTAGGAGGAGAAGGAAGAGAAAAAGGAGGAGGAAGGGAATGGAAGGGGAAGAGGAGGAGCAGAGGGTGGAAGAGGAGGACAAGGAGGAGTAGAAGAGAAAGAGAAAATTTCAACATATCCATTAACTAACAAATTTCTAGCAGGCCCCCAGAAGGGAACGGGACACAAGGGGATTTTAAAGAACTCCACATAACTTGAGCTTTTCACGCTGAACGTATGGAAGAGGCGCACCCCCGCAGAACCAGCGGCGTACCTGTTTAAATTTTATTCCTAAAGTATCTCACAGCTATTTTTACACGGGGAAAGGAACGGCGTCTGTCATAACGATTTTAAAAGCTTCGCAGAAGCGTGCCAGGAGACCTCCCGAAGACCAGGCTGATTTTTTGCCGTCTCTAAACGAGGCCCGCGTGACCTTGAGGTTTTCATAGATGCTCCCAGATGTCTTTCGCCGGATTCTTGCCTTGCGAGCTTTGCCGGTGTGCGTTGGCGGATTGTACCAGGCGAAATTCTAAGTTACATTCAGATGCACAACCCTCCCCGTCCCTCGTTTTTCAGAATCGCGTCGCCTAATTCATCATTTCGATGCTTTCCCATTGAGAATTTTTAGAGTTTTGCTCATTTCTCCCCTACCGGAACAATAAAACCGCAGTGTCAGGGTTCCAAATAACACCCCCAACGAAAGAAAACTCCGAGGCTTGAGGTTCCTCAAAGTTCCATTTTATTAGAGATGTCATATTGGCACATCTGGGAAAACCAGAATCTGAAAGCTTCCAGGTTTTCCCCACCCAAAAGAAAGTCCAAGTCCCTGCCCAACACCTTCATGTCCATCACATGATCCAATCCAAACACCATCTCAACTGGAGATGCCTCCCAGTCACACCCCTCCAGGTGCAGAGCAGAGTGGCCTTGACTCTTGGAGAAAGGAATGTTATTTTGACTACATATCTCCCAGCTCCATACAATCCCCCCTCCCAGTTTCCCACAGCATTAAATGCGGCAGGCCTGAAGATCCAATGCCTTTCTTGTCTCATGAACTTGAAGTTTCATCTTACTATTTTAAAGTAGGGGTTGTCCTCGACTTACGACCACAGTTGAGCTCCAAATTTCTGTTCTTAAGCGAAACAATCATTTTTTTTAAAAAAGAGAAGCGGAGGAGGAAGGGGAAGGGGAAGGAGAGGAAGAGGAGAAGGTGGAAGACAGTTCAACCTTTCTTGCACACCATTGTTAAGCGAACCTTTACGGTTTTCTTAAATTAGTGACACCGTTGCTAAGTGAATCTGACTTTGCTTGGTCGTCAAAAGCCATCACATGACCCCAGGACAACTGCAACTGTCATAGATATGAGTCGGTTGCCAAGGGTCTGAATTTTGATCGGATGCTTGCAATGGTCGTAAGCGTGAAAAACATTCACAAGTCCCATTTTTCAGTGCCGCCGTAACTTCAGTTACTTAAACGAACGATTACCTGTACAAAAACACCAACCTCCTACCATGTTTCCCCGAAAATAAGACCTGTCTTATATTTTTTTTAAACCCCAAAATAAGCACTTGATCTTATTTTTGGGAGGTCTTATTATTTCGGGGCGCATGGAGCAAGATGGGGCTCCTCTTGCCATCTTACCTGATTTCCAGCTCTGTCTCCCTAACCCTAACCAGAAGAAATGGCGGGGACCGGCTGCACATGTGTTTAAATATTTTCAGAGAGGGCTTATTTTCAGGGGGGGCTTATTTTCAGGGGCGGGTTTATTTTAGCACATGCACTCAAAAGCCCGATTGGGCTTATTATCCGGGGAGGTCTTATTTTCGGAGAAACACAGTAGATTGCAACCTGCAAAATTTAAATCTCTTTCTTCTGCAGCATAGCATAAAGGGCCGAAATAGTTCTTTTATTTTGGATAAAGAAGGACTGACTGGTACTTGTGTGTTGTTATGCAATGGACCAGCGTAGCTGGAAGCTCTTTACTTCCGAACTGCCTTGCTCTAACCCACAATCGATGGATGTTCGGCGGTATAAATCCTGCAGGACCTATCCCGTGCTTTGGTAGCTGGGTGGAGTTCCGTCTTGCAAAAGGAGATCCACTTTTGGAAGATGGGCAAAAGGGAGAATGATGCAGCAGATAAGGAAAAAAAAAAAAAAAAAAAAAAAAGACCAGCAGCATTTCAACTGCATTAAACAGAAATGCTGATCTTGGATCGTAAATGGCCATGGCTGGTTAGACTGCACAGTCCCCAGTTCGAGTTAAATGTTTTTTTTTTAGAAAAGAACATAGAGGAGGGGTTCAAACTTGATTTCATTGGGGACTGCATCAGGGTCGTCTTTGACCTTGGGGGTGGGGCAAGGGGCATGGCCGGGGTGGGCGTAGCCAGCTCAATGTCATTCGTGTTGGGGGTGCCTGTGGTGGCCAGATGCTAAGGTAGGACTTCCCTCAGACCCTCATTATAATCTTCTTCCTTCCTTCCTTCCTTCCTTCCTTCCTTCCTTCCTTCCTTCCTTCCTTCCTTCCTTCCTCCCTCCCTCCCTCCCTCCCTCCCTCCCTTCCTATCTTCCTTCCTATCTTCCTTCCTTCCTTCCTTCTTTCCTCCCTCCCTCCCTCCCTCTCTTCCTATCTTCCTTCCTATCTTCCTTCCTTCCTTCCTTCCTTCCTTCCTTCCTTCCTTCCTTCCTTCCTTCCTTCTTTCCTTCCTATCTTCCTTCCTTCCTTCTTTCCTCCCTCCCTTCCTATCTTCCTTCCTTCCTTCCTTTCTTCTTTCCTCCCTCCCTCCCTATCTTCCTTCCTTCCTTCCTTCCTTCCTTCCTTCCTCCCTCCCTCCCTCCATCCCTCCCTTCCCATCTTCCTTCCTATCTTCCTATCTTCCTTCCTTCTTTCCTCCCTCCCTCCCTTCCTATCTTCCTTCCTTTCTTCTTTCCTCCCTCCCTCCCTCCCCCACTTCCTATCTTCCTTCCTATCTTCCTTCCTATCTTCCTTCCTTCTTCCCTCCCTCCCTTCTATTCTTTTTCCTTCCTTCTTCCTTCTCCTTCCTTCTCCCTTCCCCTCTTTCCTTCTTTTTTTCCCCTTCCTTGCTCTCTTCCCATCTTGTATAGCTAAAAGTCTGTAGAGATTCTCAGTCCATCCAGTTTCATGGTTATCCCAAAGGTGCTTTTTTCCAGGAGGCAACTGGACTTCCTTGTTTTTTCTTTTGAAGACGTTTCACTTCTCTTCCAAGAAGCTTCTTCGGCTCTGATTGGATGGTGGGGAAGGGAAGGATTTATACTCCTTGCAGACAGCTGGTCATTTTAGCTATACAATTTGGGATGAAAACCCTTGGAACGGTGTGGGAGTAGGAATGGATTTCCAGAGGGAAAAAAAATGCAGACTACAGGAACTAGGAGCACTAAATAAACCTCCCAATGCTTCAAGGACCCTCTAAAAGGATGCAAATGACCAGCTCTTTACAAGGAATAATAAATCTTTCCATTCTCCACCATCCAGTCAGAGCTGAAAATGTTTCTCGGATGAGAAACGAAACGTCTTCGAAAATAAAAACAAGTAAGTCCAATTCAGTGGTGGGATTCCATTTTTTTTTGCTACCGGTTCTGTCGGTGTGGCTTGGTGGGCGTGGCATGGCTTGGCGGGCGTGGCTTAGTGGGCGTGGCAGGGGAAGGATACTCTAAAATCCCCATTCTATCCCCACTCCAGGGGAAGGTTACTGCAAAATCCCCATTTCCTCCCAATCAGCTGGGAATTGGAAGGCAGAGAATAGATGGGGGCAGGGCCAGTCAAAATTTTTACTACCAGTTATTTATTTTATTTTATTTTATTTTATTTTATTTTATTTTATTTTATTTTATTTTATTTTATTTTATTTTATTTTATTTTATTTTATTTTATTTTATTATTTTATTTTATTTTTATACCGCCCTTCTCCTGCGGGACTCAGGGCGGTGTACAGCCGAGATAAAACATAGCATATAAAATTTAAAAACAGTTTAAAAAACAATTAAATAATTTCGGCCCAAAATTTAAAACAACCCAATTAAAACCAAATTCAAATAAAACTGAGAGGATGGGATCAAGCCAGCTCGGCTAGATGGAATAAGTGTGTTTTCAGGGCCCGAGGAAAAGTCCGGAGGTCTGATATCGTGCGTATCTCAGGGGGCAGGTCATTCCAGAGGGCAGGTGCTGCCACAGAGAAGGCTCTCCCCCTGGGGGTCGCCAGCCGGCACTGTCTGGCTGACGGCACCCTGAGGAGGCCCTCTCTGTGCGAGCAAACCGGTTGGTGGGAGGCTATTGGCGGCAGAAGGCGGTCTCGCAGATACCCCGGCCCTAAGCCATGGAGCGCTTTAAAGGTGGTCTCCGAACTACTCAAAATTTCTGCTACCGGTTCCCCAGAACTGGTCAGAACCTGCTGAAACTCACGTCTGGTCAAATTGCCTCCTGAAAAACACCTTTGGGACAAGGCTTTTGATAAGAATGACTAAGCAGTAGAGCAACCTGCCTAGAGTAGCAACTTCCCCTGCAATGATTAATTTCCGATTTAACAACTACAGTTCGTTTAGTGTCCGTTCAAAGTTACAACAGCACTGAAAAGGGGACTTATGACCATTTTTTTCACGCTTACAACCTTTGTAGCATTCCCCAGGTATCATGGGATCGAAATTCAGACGCTCGGCAACTGCTTCGTACTTATGACCGTTGCTGTGTCCCAAAGTCACGCGATCCCCATTTTTGGAACCTTCTGACAAGCGAAGTCCACGGAGAAGCTACATTTGCTTAACAACCGTGTGGCTAATTTAATTAACTTCAGTGATAACGGCGGTGGCAAGAAAAGTCGTAAAATGGGGGGGGCAAAGCTCCCTGAACGAATGTGTCGCAACCACATACATTTTGGGCTCGGTTGCAGTCGTAAGACGAGGACTACCTGTGTAGCAAGGTAGTCTTCAACTTACGACCACAAATGGGGCCAAACTTTCTGTCGCTAAGCAAGACAGTGGTTGAGTGAATTTGGGTTCATTTTACAACCTAGCAAGAAAGGTTGTAAAATGAACCCAAATTCACTCAACCGCTGTCTTGCTTAGCGACAGAAAGTTTGGCCCCATTTGTGGTCGTAAGTTGAGGACTACCTGTCTTCTGCAGTTGGCGCATGTCTTCCTTAGTACCTTTTCCGGTACTTGCAATAAAAGCTGGCCTTTCAAGAATGATGTCCTTGAATCGCTGCCTGCAGTTCTAGGGAGCTAAGGGAGAAATCTGACAATTTCTTGGAATTGGCCCATTCTCCAAATATGTCAAGGTCAACTTCAAAGGCGATTCTATTTTTTGAAGTTATAGCCAATCTTGGTGTCATCTGCAAATTTAATATGCATCCTTTCCTGTTCCAATTCTTGGACATTTATAAAGACGTTGAATGGTGCAGAGCTGAAGGCAAGGGTCTTCAGAAATATCTGCATATTAGAATGTGCAGAAATGAATAGATTAACACTTGCAATTAAAGAAAAGGAAGATTCTGATTATTATAGTATATGGGAGTCATTCTATCAATGGTTAGAGAACAAATATGAAAATTAGAAAGAAAAGCAGAGAAGTGAAATATGGAAAATGTTTTTACAAAGTTAAATAAGATAAGAAGAGGATTGTTATAATAGTCGGTATGTTAGGTATTAGTATTAAGTTAATAATAGACAAAATATTAAATAAGGCTGTAAATCTTAATTGTTATTGCACAAAATATTTGTACCCAGACAGCACAGTTTAGACGTCAATCAATCAATCAATCAATCAATCAATCAATCAATCAATCAATCAGGGTGGAGCTGGAAGGGACCTTGGAGGCCTTCTAATCCAACCCCCTGCTCCAGCAGGAGATCTTATAGCTATGATGGCGAACCTATGGCCCGCGTGCCACAGGTGGCACACGTAGCCATATCAGTGGGCACACCAGCTCAGCTCTGATATGCATGCTTCTGCCGGCCAGCTGATTTTTGGGCCTTGTGGGCCCACCAGAAGTAGGGAAACAAGTTGTTTCCTGCCTCTGGAAGGCCTGGGGGGGGGGGGATGGGGAAGGCCTCTCTAGGAGTCTCTGGAGGCTGGGGACAGCAAAAAGCGTCATTTCCTGTCCAACCGGGAGTTGGGAAATGGGCCATTTCAGGCCTCCAGAGGGCCTCCAAGGGAGTGGGGAAGGCTGTTTTCACCCTCCCCAGATGCATAGAGAGGATCTGGAGCCAGATGAGAAAGAAGAACGGGTCTACCGGGCCATCACATGCCAGGAGTGGGGGGTTGCACGCGCACATGCGCAGGGCATAGAATTATGGGTGTGGGCACGCACACGCATGAACCTCCCCCACCTCCCACCCCTCCTGGCATGCAATGGCAAAAAGGTTAGCCAACACTACCCTATAGGGACTATACCATTTCAGATAGGGGGTTGTCGAGTCTTTTCTTAAAAACCCTCCAGTGATGAAGCACCTACAACTTCTGAAGGCAAGTTCTTCCATTGGTTAACTGTCCTCACTGTTAGGACGTGTCTCCCGAATTCCAAATTGCTTCTCTTCTTGATTCGTTCCCATCTATCGTTTCTTGCCTTGCCTTCTGGTGCTCTGGAGAATAGGTTGACCCCTTTCTCTTTGTGGCAGCCCCCCTCAAATGCATTCATTCATGTCCACAATGCTGTATGGTATACTAAGAAGAGTTGTATGGTGGTGCAGGGGTTAGAATGCAGTATTGCAGGCTAATTCTGCCAACTGCCAGCAGTTCGATCTTTACCAGTTCGAGGTTGATTCGGCCTTCCATCCTTCCAAGGTCGGTAAAATGAGGACCTAGGTTGCTGGGGGCAATAGGCTGACTCTGTAAACCACTTAGAGAAGGCTGTAAAGCAGTATAAAGCGGTATATAAGTCTATGTGCAGTTGCTATTGCTACTTTACTGAACTCACCTTTCATCCCCAGAATTCCCTTTGTCAGTCAAAGTAGTCAGAATAAGTGTATACACCCATTATGGATCCTAGCCATAGTTGGATTATGGTCATCTTTGCTAAGGGGTTAAAGACATTAGTCTGAAATGGTATGTTTCAGCAGGAGGTTGGACTAGAAGACCTCCGAGGTATCTTCTAACTCTGTTATTCTGTGTTGTCCTAATTTAGTTTACTGGATGCATTGGATCAACTTGCCTACAGTTTCCTGGGTCCTCCTCCTTTCTCCTTTTTCACGTTAGGACTTTGCTCTTTTCCAATTTTCTGGCACCTCATTATTCTCCTCCCAGGTTTCAAAGATTACAATCAATAGTTCTGAGATAACCTCTGTTAGTTCCTTCAGCACTTTGGAGACCTAGGTACATCAACAAATCGAGTTCTTAATACAGTATTTAGAATGGAATGGAATGGAGACTAGAACGGAACGGAACGGAACGGAACGGAACAGAACAGAACAGAACAGAACAGGAATAGAAAATATGGAATGGAGTGGAGAATAGATTTAGATTAGATTAGATTAGATTAGATTAGATTAGATTAGATTAGATTAGATTAGACTAGACTAGACTAGACTAGACTAGACTAGACTAGACTAGACTAGAAAATATGGAATGGAATGGAGAGTAGAGTAGAGTAGAGTAGAGTAGAGTAGAGTAGAGTAGAATAGAAAATATGGAATGGAATGGAGAGTAGAGTAGAGTAGAGTTGAGTAGAGTAGAGTAGAGTAGAGTAGAGTAGAGTAGAGTAGAGTAGTTTATTGGCCAAGTATGATTGGATACACAAGGAATTTGTCTCGAGTGCATAAACTCTCAGTTTACCCCTATTTTCCCCAAAATAAGAAATCCCCTGATAATAAGCCCAATCGGGCTTTTGAGTACATACGCTAAAATAAGCCTCCCTCCAAAAATAAGCCCTCCCCGAAAATATTTAAACACAGAGTTGGAAATCAGTTAAGACGGCAAGAGGAGCCACATCTTGCTCCATGCGCCCCAAATAATAAGACCTTCCTGAAAATAAGGCCAAGCGCTTATTTCGGGGTTCAAAAAAAATTTAAGACAGGGTCATATTTTTGGGGAAACACAATATATACATCCAGGAAGATAATATAATCATACAGTATTTCTTTTTTTGGTTTCCAATTGCATTTTCCACCTTCTTTTCTTACTTATTGTAGGAAGAGCTCTCTTTCTCTCACTTCTCAAAGAAGACTAGCACAAAGAAGTTGTTAAGTAGCTGAACCTTCTCTTATTTCCCATTATTATTTCCACATCATCCACATAAACCGTCTCCTTGGTTTTTCTAGTATATAAGCCAAATCTTCCTAGGAACTTTTTCTTTCTTCTATAAAGGTTTCCCCTCTCCAGTCATGTCTGACTCTAAGTGGCTGTGTTCATCTCCATTTCTTAGCCGAGGGAGCCATGTTGTCTGAAGACACTTTTCTGGTCATGTGTCCAGCATGAATCTATGCTGAGGCGCACAGAATGCCGTTACTTTCCCACCGAAGTGGTACCTATTTATCTACTTGCATCTGCATGCTTTTGAACTGCTAACTGGGCAGGAGATAAGGTGAGGATGGGAGCTCACCCTGTCATGCAGCGCTCGGGTCTCGAACCGGGACTGTCAGCTTTCCTGCTGACAAGCTCAGTGTCTTTCACCGCTGAGCCATCGGGCTTCCTTGGTCTCCATAACCTCACCTCATTCTGAGAATTACCCTACTTCTGTTTCTACGATCTCCGGCAACCAGCTGATTATTCCTTAACGGTCAACCTCTGCTTTCATTTCATGTTCTTTTTCCTTTCACTCCTCAAATTATCACTGAATTTGTTATTCATCTCTACAGGCTTCATAAAGCTTTTCTATTTTTCCTTCTTTCCTTAATTGCTCCTGGAGATACCATATCCAGTATCTCCTGTTTTAGAAATTCATATCCCTCTTGGACTTGTTTATCCTTTAGGAATTTGATCGTTGGTACGTTGTCCATCTTTCACCAGAGTTAAATTATTAAAATCTTCCTTTCCGGAAGTCCAGGCTTCTCTCTGTTTTTCCTACCGAGTTATCTTGATTTCTGTTATGATATGGTTGCTGTCTCCTAAGGCTCCTGACAACTTCAGTCCATCAACTCAATTCCTCTCTGTTAGTCAGAATCAGCTCCGGGATAATTGACATTGAATTTCTCCTTTCCTCCTTTTTAAAACAATGAAATTGCCAGCTAGAGAGAATGAGAGAGAGAGATTTTAGACATCTCATTCCTACATGAGCTGTGCTTTTGGAGGAACTGAACCAGAGGTGGGTTTCAGCAGGTTCTGACCGGTTCTGGAGAACTGGTAGCGGAAATTTTGAGTAGTTCGGAGAACCGGTAGTATAAAAATTCTGACTGGCCCTGCCCGCATCTATTCTCTGCCTCCCGAGTCCCAGTTGATCAAGAGAAAATGGGGATTTTGCAGTAACCTTCTCCTGGAGTGGGGAGGGAATGGAGATTTTACAGTATCCTTCTCTTGGAGTGGGATGGGAATGGAGATTTTACAGTATCTTTCCCCTGCCACGCCCACCAAGCCATGTCACAACCACCAAGCCACACCCACAGAACCGGTAGTAAAAATTTTTGAAACCCACCACTGAACTGAACCAGTGGTGGGTTACTACCGGTTCGCCCCGGGTTGGGCGAACCGGTAGCAGTGGCGGTGGGAGGCTCCGCCCCCCCCCCCCACCTGGACATCATCAAATACGATCTGCACATGCGCAGAAGTGGTGTGTGCATGAGCAAGCGAGCGAACCGGTAGCAAAGTTAAGTAAAACCCACCCCTGAACTGAACTGGATGGTAACCATTTTGGGAGGGCAGAAATATGCCAAAATCACTCGAGTGGCCTGTTTTGAGAAGCTGGTGAGCCAATTTAGAAATAAGATAGCTAAATACAGGGTGAGTTAATTCTACGTTTGGACTATGTCAGTGGTCTGCAACCTTAAAGAGCCATTTGGACCTGTTTCCCACAGAAAAGAAAACACTGGGAGTCACAAAAACCCTTCCCGTGCCTGACTATTTCTTGAGCGGC
>NW_027256887.1:7709628-7827492 GCF_029215685.1 Pituophis catenifer annectens
TAGCTTTTTTGTATGGATTTGCAACCCTCTCTTTCTCTCTCTCTCTCTTTTTTTTGCTTTTTTCACAAGTTCACCATGTACGATAATACATTCCCTCTTCTTCTTTCACACTTCCGACACTGGTTTGAAGTTCCTTTATATATTTTAGACAATTTAGCCAGTGTCGTATGCCATCAGCATGTCACATAAAAATCCTCTTTGACTTATGGCACAATGTAAATTTAACCCCAGTTCCTCACATTTTCTCCCATATGTTACATTTATATTATAAACCAAAATTTGCAGCCTATTTCGCCCCGCTTCATCACCTCTTTCCATCAGAACCAGATGGTTTCGATAGGACTTCCATATTCAGAGACATTAATTTTTTTCCCCCTTTTGGTTGGGTCTGTTGATTTTAAGCAAGTTCTAATTTTCGGTTTTAGCCTTTCCCCTGATGTAGAAGATGGAGTGGTTAGAACTGGGAGCGGAGTCAAAAGAGAGCTCAGGCTCGAATCCCTACATAATCACAACCCTACATAAATCTAACCTCCCTTGAATTCCCTTGACTCTTATCTAACTCCAACCAGGTGCTGATTGTTAGTTGAGAAGATTCTGATGTCAACTTGCAAAGCTTTCAAGATGCCATGAGCAGGAGGGAGGGAGAATTGATAGAGCTGATTGATTTCCCTAACTGAAGTGCATTCCATACATTCTTCCTGACCGCAATCAGAAGGAGGGTGTTGGATTTCACAGCCAGCCAAAGTGGTTAATTGGAGAATGTGATTTATGACATGGCCAGAGAGAAGGGGAGAGACAGGATCATAGGGGAACGTAAATCTACGTGGGATTAGTTCTAACTGCATCCAAATATTGCCGAAATGGTGCTCCTAATAAATGACTGTATTTCTTTTGAAGTTCGGCTCATGGCTCATGAATTAATTAGGGCATCTTTCGGAAACTTCACATCTGGTGCATACCGTGTTCCCCCCAAAATAAGACTGGGTTTTATATTAATTTTTGCTCCAAAAAACGCATTATGGCTTATTTTCCAGTTAGGTCTTATTTTGGGAGAAATACAGTACTAAACACCTCTGTATGGTTGACAATCTTAACTGGAGCTTATTTTGGGGGGTAGGGCTTATATTACAAGCATTTTCCGGTTGGGTCTTATTTTCAGGGAAACAAGGTAGGCGTTTTAACAATAAATCAGCTTAACTGGAGCTTTCACCTGTAGGCCTGGTCTTTCATGCTTTCATCATAGACACCTGCTTTGTGTCCACGATGCCTAACAGATCCTATTTGCGTTCCTATGTTAACATTTCTAGTTTCTCCTATTTGTGTCCTGTCACAGAGCTGCTGAGACCAGGAATATCAGCGTTCCTCATGCTTCCAAGAACCCATTCTGCCTTGGGCGCTCTCTGTTTCCTACGTGTGGCCGTATTCCTAATGCCCCTGAGTGGTTCAGCTGGGCTTGTGCCTCAGTTTCCCTTACCTTTCTTTGTTTAATTCAAAGCCATGTTTCCGATGACCTCTTCGGAGACTGTGAAGATAGAATTTCCTTAGATGGATGGCCGACCATGTAGATCGGCTACATAAATAAATAAATAAAGGGTACCTAAATAAATAACCCCAGTCCTCTCTAAGTGTCCAAGTCTGATTATCTTTTTTTAACAATTAAAAACAAAAGCGTTTGGAATGGATTCACATTCCAAAAATCTGGTTTCAAATGCGTTTGAGCCCTTCCTCTCTTTGCAACTTTCCAAAAGCTTCTAAACTTTCTAAAATCCGAATGCAACCACCGTTTGTCTGTTTATTCTAGAAAAAAGAGATGAAGTCCTTAAACTTACATTTAAAACTATTTTTTTCAATAAGAGGTTGAACGAAAAATCAGACTCCGTGCTGTCAAAATTGTCAATCCAAAGGTTCCTAATAGCTGAAAAGCAATTAACCAGCAATTTTGTGTTTCAAGCGATTAGAAAAGGATGTGTAGGATGTGTAGGAGAGAGCCCGAGGGAGGGGTCAAACATGTCATCAGTCTTGAGTCTCTTTGTGCCCACAAGAGATCTAACCCAGCTTCAATTCCTTTGATTCTTACCTCCCGTCAATTTGCTTGGGCCATTAGTAGTTCTTGTCGGGAGCTTAATCTTGCAATAAACCTTTATGCCCATTTGAACTGCCTGGATCTTCTGATTGACAGGATAAATGCAAGCTTGATGTCTCCAAGAGCTTTAAACCTGCCAGAGATTATACGAAGAACAGCTCTCTGGAGGACTTGTGGGTAATCCAAAATTCTCTCCTTGTCCAGAGAGGAATTACACAGAGCCAGTCCACCTGCTGTCTTTTCATCCCGCAACAGAGTCGGCTCTACTTTTCGCAGAGCCATTTTGGGTTCACCATTCCCCAGAAATTTGTTTTATAGGGTTCTTGTCAAAACTGTGTCCCTTCCTCATGAGACATAAATCCACACTTAAAGTTGCTAATTGGTGATGTAAACTACTGCCTATACATCCAGTGGTGGGATTCAAATAATTTAACAACTGGTTCTCTGGCCTAATGTCCGTCCCACCTCACCCGTTTTGGGCCTAGTAGGCCTCCCTGCAGCCTCCTGGGAGCAAAAACAGGCTGGGGGTGTGTGCCACCCCCCCATGCCCTGTTTTGGGCCTAGTAGGCCTCCCTGCACTTACCTGGGAGCCAAAACGGAGAGGGGAGGAGAGGGGCCAACCAGCAATTTAATAACCAGTTCAGCCAAAGTGGTGCGAACCGGTTCGGCCAAAGTAGTGCGAACTGGTTCGGCCAAAGTGGTGCGAACCGGTTGAATCCCACCACTATATACATCTGTTTCTTTCTTGACTGGACTGTCTTTTTAAGCAGGTGTCCACTTTCAAACATGGGTAGTTCTCGACTTGCAAATAGTTCATTTAGTGACGGTTCGAAGTTACAATGCCACTGAAAAAAGTCACTTATGACCGTTTTTCACACTTACAACCATAGCAGTGATCAAAATTCAGACCCTTGGCAACCGACTCATATTTATGGCGGTTGTAGTGTCCTGGAGGTCATGGGATCATCTTCTGACAAACCAAGTCAACAGGGAAGCCAGATTCACTTAACAACCGTGTTGCTAAGTTAACCACTGCAGTGATTCACTTAACAACTGAAGCAAGAAAGGTCGTAAAATGGGGCAAATTCATTTATTTATTTATTTATTTATTTATTTATTTATTTATTTATTTATTTATTTATTTTATTCAATTTGTATACCGCCCTTCTCCTAGTGGTCTCAGGGAGGTGCACAGCCAGAACTAAAACACATACCAATACAAATTTAAAATTATTAAAAGAATTACATAACTTTGGCCCAAATTTAAAACAATTCAAATTAAAACCCATTGACAATTTAAAAAGCTAAAAAACTAAAAAAGACTAAAGAAGGGGGGTGGGGGTTTCACGCCAGCCCTGCTTGATGGAAAAGAAAAGTTTTTAGGGCACGGCGAAAGACCCGGAGATCCGATATCCTTCGTATCTCCGGGGGCAAATCGTTCCAGAGGGCAGGAGCTGCCAGAGAGAAGGCCCTCCCCCTGGGGGTCGCCAGCTGACACAGCCTGGCTGACGGCACCCTGAGGAGGCCCTCTCTGTGCGAGCGTACTGGTTGGTGGGAGGCTATCTGCGGCAGAAGGCGGTCCCGCAAATACCCAGGTCCCATGCCATGGAGCACTTTAAAGGTGGTAACCAACACCTTGAAGCGCACCTGGAAGACCACTGGAAGCCAATGCAGCTCACGCAGGAGAGGTGTCACATGGGAGCGCCCCCTCACTCCCATAATCCCCCCATGTGGCTGCATTCTGCACCAGTTGGAGCCTCCGGGTGCTCCTCAAGGGGAGCCCCATGTAGAGATGATTGCAGTAGTCCAGGCGGGAAGTGACGAGTGCCTGAGTGACTGTGCGTAAGGAGTCCCGATCTTAACAACAAACTCGCTTAGCAAAGAAACTTTGAGCTCACATGTGATCGTAAGTCGAGGATTAACTGTATTACCAGTTTAACCATTTCAAATGGAACTACTCATAGCGGAAGGAAATCACTGAATCAGTGGAACAACTTGCCTCCAGAAGTTGTGAATGTTCCAACACTGGAAGTTTTTAAGAAGAGGTTGGACAACCATTTATCTGAAGTGGAATAGGGTTTCCTGCCTAAGCAGGGGGTTGGACTAGAAGACCTCCAAGGTCCCTTCCCACTCTGTTATTCTATCGTCACTTTAATTTGGTACCTACGCTTTCACGATGCCCTCTCTGACTTATTTTGCTTTTTGCGTCTGACGGATTTCACGCGAAGCCAAATGTATCGGGAGATCTTTTGAGCTCCAATCTGTTATTTGTTAGAAGAGGGCCCTTTCCATTATTTCCATAACTAATTGCAGCCAAATTGAAAATGAAACATTTAATCAACCGTGATTTGCTTTCGATGGTCCTGAACATATTGAGGACAGGGAATTACCGGATGACATAAATATGAGCTGGGTTTAATACGAAGGAGGCTTCGATTCTTTTTCCTGCGTTCAAGCAGAGGGTACGAATGGGAATTTTTAAGAGCTGAAACATATGGGGAGATTGACAATGGATTCTTTTGCTTGAGCTGCCAATTAAACAGACATCTCTCCCTGTAGGACCTTGGCAACGTCCTGCAGCTCGCAAGGTTATTGGAGCCAAATCATACACAGGAACGAAAAATCACAGGAGAATTCAGGCATTTATTTACTCCTAGGCATATACAGGACAGTCCTCAACCTACGGCCAAAAATGGAGCCCAACCTTTCTGTTGTTAAACGAGCTTTTGCCCCATTTTAGATCTTTCTTGTAAGTTCTTGTGTAATGTGGGTGTTAAAATGAATCCGGCTTTCCTCTGTTGACTTTGCTTGTCAGAAGGTCGCAAAAGGGGGAATCATGTGAACGCAAGCCCCCCACTCACCCCCGGATATTGCGACCGTCATAAATAGGAATCGGTGGCCAAGCGTCTGAATTTTGATCCCATGATCATGGGGATGCTGCAAAGGTGGTAACTGTGAAACGTGGTCAGAAGTCACATTTTTCAGTGCCGTCGTAACTTGGAACGGTCACTAAATGAGCTGCTGTAAGTCGAGGACTACCTGTGTTGATACATACGCCTGGAGGCTGCTTACTCATTTGATTCGAAGTGGCTTACAATGAGGACCCAGATTGTTGGAGCCAATATGCTGACTCTGTAAACTGCTTAGAGAGGGCTGTGAAGCACTGTGAAGCGGTATATAAGTCTAAGTGCTATTGCTATTCCTTCCTTCCTTCCTTCCTTCCTTCCTTCCTTCCTTCCTTCCTTCCTTCCTTCCTTCCTTCCTTCCTCCCTCCCTCCCTCCCTCCCTCCCTCCCTCCCTCCCTCCCTCCTTTATTCCCTTTCTTATTATCCTTCCTCGTAGCTCAGAGGTTAGAATGCTGTATTGCAGGCTGACTCTGCCCACTGCCAGGAGTTCGATCCTGACCGGCTCAAGGTTGACTCAGCCTTCCATCCTTCCGAGGTCGGTAAAATGAGGACCCAGATTGTTTGAGGGGCAAGAGGCTGACTCTGTAAACCGCTTAGAGAGGGGCTGTGAAGCACTGTGAAGTGGTATACAACTCTTAAGTGCTATTGCTTTAAATGTTGGGTGTCGTGTACTTCCCACCGAATTTTTGAAGGGCTGATAGAAAAATATTTCACACAAGCTGAGACTTGGCTATCAAAGCCGCAACTCAGACCCCACTATACCGTACCTTCTGTAAGGATTCATGAACCCACTTCATAATACCTCGTCTGATAAAAAATACCTGGGGAACATAATCTTTTTAATGTACCATTGCTGTTATCAGATCAGTACGACGTAATTTCTTTGAATGTTGCTACATTTTCTTATACTGCCAGTAAAATGAGGCAGATTGTACTCACTGGAAATCCACTCCTCACTGCAATATATGATCTTGCTTCCCCCCCCACATTATTATTTTTAATGCTTCTTATTTGTAACGCTGGTCTTGTGACCGTAATGAAAATGATGATTGTTGGTTGCCCTGAGCTTTCCTTCCTCCTTCCCCCTCCCTTCTTTTTTCCTTCCCTCCCTCCCTCCTTCCCTCCCTCCTTCCTTTTTCCTTATTTCCTTCCATCTCTCTCTCCTTTCCCCTCCCTCCTTCCTTCCTTCCCTCCCTCCCTCCTTCCCCCTCCCTCCTTCCTTCCTTCCCTCCCTTGTTCCCTCCTTCCTTTTTCCTTCCTTCCTTCCTTCCTTCCTTCCTTTTTCCTTCCTTCCTTCCCTCTCTCTCTCCTTCCCCCTCCCTCCTTCCTTCCTTCCCTCCCTTCCTCCTCCCCTCCTTCCTTCCTTTCCTCCCTCCCTTCTTCCTTCCTTCCCTCCTCCCTTCTTCCTTCCTTCCTTCCCTCCTTCCTTTTTCTTTCCTTCCTTCCCTCCTTCCCCCTCCCTCCTTCTCCCTCCCTTCTTTTTTCCTTCCTTCCTTCCCTCCCTCCCTCCTCTCTCCCTCCTTCCTTCCTTCATTTTTCCTTCCTTCCTTCTTTCCCTCCCTCCCTCCTTCCCTCCCTCCCTCCCTCCTTCCTTCCTTCTCCCTTCCTTCTTTTTTCCTTCCTTCCTTCCTTCCCTCCCTCCCTCCCTCCCTCCTTCCTTCCTTCCCTCCCTCCCTCCCTCCCTCCTTTCCTCCCTCCTCCCTCCCTCCTCCCTTCCTTCATTTTTCCTTCCTTCCTTCTTTCCCTCCTTCCCTCCCTCCCTCCTTCCTTCCTTCTCCCTTCCTTCTTTTTTCCTTCCTTCCTTCCTTCCTTCCCTCCCTCCCTCCCTCCCTCCTCCCTCCTTCCTTCCTTCCTTCCTTCATTTTTCCTTCCTTCCTTCTTTCCCTCCCTCCCTCCTTCCTTCCTTCTCCCTCCCTTTTTTCCTTCCTTCCTTCCTTCCTTCCCTCCCTCCCTCCCTCCCTCCTTTCCTCCCTCCTCCCTCCCTCCTCCCTTCCTTCATTTTTCCTTCCTTCCTTCTTTCCCTCCTTCCCTCCCTCCCTCCTTCCTTCCTTCTCCCTTCCTTCTTTTTTCCTTCCTTCCTTCCTTCCCTCCCTCCCTCCCTCCTCCCTCCTTCCTTCCTTCCTTCATTTTTCCTTCCTTCCTTCTTTCCCTCCCTTCCTCCTTCCTTCCTTCCTTCCCTCCCTCCCTCCCTCCTTTCCTCCCTCCTCCCTTCCTTCATTTTTCCTTCCTTCCTTCTTTCCCTCTCTCCCTCCTTCCCTCCCTCCCTCCCTCCTTCCTTCCTTCTCCCTCCCTTCTTTTTTCCTTCCTTCCTTCCCTCCCTCCCTCCCTCCTTTCCTCCCTCCTCCCTCCCTCCTTCCTTCCTTCATTTTTCCTTCCTTCCTTCTTTCCCTCCCTCCCTCCTTCCCTCCCTCCCTCCTTCCTTCCTTCTCCACACCTACAGCTCCTGAGAGAGTTTTGTTTTTTAAAAAAACCCCAAACCCTCCATTGCTACTTAACCTCAAGAGGAAAATAGCTGTGTTTGCTCGGAGATTTAGTCAAGTGAGCTACCCAGATTTCCTTAAGGTGTGTGGGTGTCAAATCTTTTAGAGAAAGAAATTAACAACCCTAAAAACAAACAGACGCCACCACAGGATGAGAGTTCACAGTACAAAGAATAATGAATTGTTGTGTGGTACTTTCTGGACCGCTGCAGATCAAAACCCAAGAAAATCCAGATGCCTTTTGAAAAAGCATCTTTGGGACAACTATGACCTGGATGACTGAGAATCTCCAAAGACATTCACAAATAGATGTTTTACCATCGGACATACATGTCTCATGTTACTCCTTTATATATTTCATTTATGGGTTTTTTTTTCCCCTCCTAAAAACAGAATGCGCTTGGACAGTTGTCATTTTTCACTTAAGAAGCATCATTTTCAGCTCAGTTTTAATGCCACTAATTTAAATGAACCCTCAGGATGGACCTGCCTTCGCCCTTGTCTTAACAAGCAGTTAAGTTTTGCTGACCAGAAAATTTGCCTGGATCTTAGAGCCGACGTCTTTGGTCTCATCTTACTCGTTTTGTAATTTGGAATTCTGCCTCCCTTTAGCGTTGTTGCTAGGGAGGAAGGGATATGGCAACTGCCTGGTTTCTTTTGCTTTGAGCTCCGTGTTTGTGCTAAATTCACTTTATTGGCACCAATCTAGGCACGAAAGCAACTTGCCTTTTGCTGGAATGCCTGAGCAGAGAAGAGAACATAGATTTACCCCAAGTTCAGGTAGTGCTTGACTTACGACAGTTCATTTAGTGACTGTTCAAAGTTATAACATCTCCTTCCTTCCTTCCTTCCTTCCCTCCCTCCTTCCCCCTCCCTTCTTTTTTCCTTCCCTCCCTCCCTCCCTCCCACCTTCCTTTTTCCTTCCTTCCTTCCTTCCTTCCTTCCTTCCTTCCTTCCTTCCTTCCCTCCCTCCCTCTCTCCTTCCCCTCTCCCTCCTTCCTTCTCTCCCTCCCTCCCTCCCCCTCCTTCCCTTCTTTTTTCCTTCCCTCCCTTCTTTTTTCCTTCCCTCCCTCCCTCCTTTCCTCCCTCCTTCCCTCCCTCCCTTCTTTTTTCCTTCCCTCCCTCCTTCCCTCCTTCCTTCCTTCCCTCCCTCCCTCCTTCCTTCCTTCCTTCCTTCCCTCCTTCCTTCCTTTTTCCTTCCTTCCTTCCTTCCTTCCCTCCTTCTCCACATCTACAGCTCCTGAGAGAGTTTTTTTTTTAAAAAAACCCAAACTGTCCATTGCTACTTAACTTCAAGAGGAAAATAGCTGTGTTTGCTCAGAAATTTAGTCAAGTGACTCTTCTAGCTTCGGTACTAAAGGCAAAGATTAATTTATAGATCAGTTGTGTGTCTCCTGATCTGATGGAGACCTCTAGATTCTTGCACTGCTTTTGTTTTCCCATGTGACAGCGGCTATTTCCTTAAAACAGAACTGAGAGTTAAAATAATTCTTATAAAATACTGCTTTTCTTTAAAATTACATGATTATTTTCAATATTTCTGGATGACATTGAATAATCAAATTGGTACACATGACCCTAGGATACCTGTAGAGCAGATGAAATGATTAATGCAGGTCAAAAATTTTGGAGGTACGGAATTCAAAACCAATCTTTGGCCACTAATTCTACTTTGGATGCAATATACCATTTTTCCCTGAAAATATGACCTACCCCGAAAGTAAGTTCAGTAGATGGCATACAACTTCCAAGATTAGGAAGAGTTTGGTCAATGTACTGTTTTTGTTGGACTATAAGACACACCTGACTATAAGACGCACCTAAATTTAGAAAAGGAAAACAACAACAAAAAGTTTTTGGCCTCCATGTGCCCCATTTTCAGGCCTTTTTTCGGGCCTTTTCCAGCGTTTTTCCAGCCCGTTTTTTTGAGACTTTTTACAGCCCGTTTTTGTAAGTCTCGAAAACAGGCCAAAAAAGCCTTTAAAATGGGCCAAAAAAACCACCTCGAAAAACGGGCTGAAAAAAGCCTAAAAAATGGGCTGAAAAAAAAGCCTTGAAAATGGGCCGAAGAAAGGTCTGAAAAAGGCCGAGAAAACCCTCGAAAATGGGCCAAAAAAGCCTCGAAAACAGGCCAAAAAAGCCTTAAAAATGGGCCAAAAAAAGCATCTCGAAAAACGGGCTGAAAAAAGCCTCAAAAATGGGCTGAAAAAAGCCTTGAAAATGGGCCGAAGAAAGGCCTGAAAAAGGCTGAGAAAACCCTCGAAAGCGGGCCAAAAAAAGCCTCGAAAACAGGCCAAAAAAGCCTTAAAAATGGGCCAAAAAAGCACTTCGAAAAATGGGCTGAAAAAAGCCTCAAAAATGGGCTGAGAAAACCCTCAAAAACGGGCCAAAAAAAAGCCTTGAAAATGGGCCGAAAAAAGGCCTGAAAAAGGCCGCAAAATGGGGTGTATGGAGGCCAAAAAATGGCTGGCGGGTAGGCGGGGCTTCGGCAAAATTCAGTCTATAAGACATTTTCACCGCCTTTTGGGAGACAAAAAAGTGTGTCTTATAGTCCGAAAAATACGGTATATGTCCTGGAAATTAGGAAAAGGAAACCTTTGGAGAGAGGCTGCTTCGAACCCTATGACGTATTGGTGTTCCCAATTATTTAGATGGGGAAAGTGTTCTCTCTCTCTCTCTCTCTCTCTCTCTCTCTCTCTCTCTCTCTCTCTCTCTCTCTCTCTTTTGGTTTGATTTATATGCCACTCTTCTCCGGAGACTCGGGGCGGCTTACAATGCGTTAAGCAATAGCCTTCATACTTTTGTATATTTATACAAAGTCAGCTTATTGCCCCCCACAATCCGGGTCCTCATTTTACCTACCTTAGAAAGGATGGAAGGCTGAGTCAACCTTGAGCCTTGGAGAGATTTGAACCAGCAGAAATTGCAGGCAGCTGTGTTAATAACAGGGTGCACTAAACCACTGTACTATCAAGGCTCTTTTTTGTAGTTGATGTTTGTTGACAAGGTATTCTTTGGTCTTTAGAATCAGAATAGAGCTGGAACAGGGGTGAAATCCAGCAGGTTCTGACAGGTTCTGGCGAACCGGTAGCGGAAATTTTGAGCAGTTCGGAGAACCAGCAAATACCACCTCTGGCTGGCCCTGGAGTGGGGTGGGAATGGGGATTTTGCAATATCCTTCCCCTGCCATACCCACCAAGGCATGCCCACCAAGTCACACCACACCACGCCCACCAAGCCACGCCCACAGAACCGGTAGTTAAAAAAATTGGATTTCACCACTGGTGTGATGGTGAGAAAAGGAATCACTCGGTTGATAATCTACTGCATTTCCCATTGTTTATTTATTTATTGGTTCAATTTATATGCCGCCCTTCTCCGGAGACTCAGGGCGGCTTACAATGCGTTAAGCAATAGCCTTCGTACTTTTGTATATACTTGCTTAGTAGGGCTTTCCAGCCTCCCCTAAGCGGTGTTCTTTTTTTTTATACGAAGTCATCTTATTGCCCCCACAATCCGGGTCCTCATTTTACCTACCTCGGAAGGATGGAAGGCTGAGTCAACCTTGAGCCTGGTGAGATTTGAACTTGCAGTAATTGCAGGCAGCTGGTGCTACTTAACAGCACTTTAATCTGCTGCGCCACCAAGACTCTTAAAAATTGTTGTTTTTGTAATTAAGGGTCTGGCTTCTTGAGTTGGGGTGTGTGTGTCTCAGATTATGGCCTTTTTCCAATAGTTCCAGGGAACAGTCATTGTTTCCATTTTTTAACCATTCCTATGTGAATTCCCATACAAAAACTCAATTTTTTAATCATTGCTTCGTGCCTTCCCAACCCATAACACAAGAGAAGCAGATGTGCCACAATTGCGTACAGCTGCCCGCACGTCTTTTTAAAAACACGTCTTGTACATGTGTGATTTTTTCCCGTCGGGGTAAAATCCACGATGGAAAGAATTTCTTGACTTCCAAAGATTCATTTACTGACTGCTCACAGTTACGACGGCAGTGAAAAAAGTATCTTATGATGATTTTTTGCACTTTCAACCTTTGTGGCCTCTCTATGATCGTAGGATCAAAATTCAGATTGCTTGGCAACAAATGTCTTACTTAACCATAGAAAGTTTGGGCTCGATTGTGGTCAGAAGTTGAGGACTACCTGTAACCTCCTACCTCCCCTCCACCACAGCTAATAAAGATGGAATCCGACTGTCCGTCTGAATGCATACCCTGCTTCCTTTCATCCTGGCCCCTTCGTCTCCCTGCTGAAGCAGCATCCAGCTAATATTAGATGGGAATCCACCTATTAATGCCTTGGCAATGATGATTTATTTAAAAGACTTCATAAAAGAAGCCCGTCGTGGCATTTTCTATTTTTAAAACTCCTCTTTCTCTGGCTTTTAATATATTGTATTAATTTAATATATATTATATTAACAGAGAGAGAGAGAAAAAGGGAGGAAATGGAAATAGAAATTGCCATTATGGCAAAATTTGTCCTGAGCTAGCTGGGCCAGCTTGCCATAAAAAAAAAAAAAAAATCCTTCCCTCCTTCCCTCCCTCCCTCCCTCTTTTTTCCCTTCCCTTCTTTCCCTTTCTCACCTTCTATTCTCCCTCCCTCCCTCGCTCCCACCCTCTCTGTTCTTTACTTTCCCTTCCTTTACTTTCTGATCTTCCTTCCTTCCTTCCTCCCTCTCTCCCTCTCTCCCTCCCTCCCTCCCACCTTTCCTTCCCTCCCTCCCCTCCCTCTTCTTACCCTTCCCTTCCTTCACTTTCTCATCTACCTTCCTTTCTTCTTCCCTCCTCCCTCTCTCTTCTTTCCCTTCCCTTCCTTCCCTTTCTCAGCTTCCTTTCCTTCCTTCCTTCTTTCTTTCCTTCTTTCTTTCCTTCCTTCCTTCCCTCCCTCCCTCTTCTTACCCTTCCCTTCCTTCACTTTCTCATCTTCCTTCCTTTCTTCTTCCCTCCTCCCTCTCTCTTCTTTCCTTTCCCTTCTTTCCCTTCCCTTCCTTCCCTTTCTCTCCTTCCTTCCTTCCTTCCTTCCTTCCTTCCTTCCTTCCTTCCTTCCTTCCTTCCTTCCTTCCTTCCCTCTTCTTACCCTTCCCTTCCTTCCCTTTCTCATCTTCCTTCCTTTCTTCTTCCCTCCTCCCTCTCTCTTCTTACCCTTCCCTTCCTTCCCTTTCTCATCTTCCTTCCTTTCTTCTTCCCTCCTCCCTCCCTCTTCTTTCCCTTCCCTTCTTTCCCTTTCTCACCTTCTATTCTCCCTCCCTCCCTCGCTCCCACCCTCCCTGTTCTTTACTTTCCCTTTCTTTACTTTCTGATCTTCCTTCCTTCCTCCCTCTCTCCCTCTCTCCCTCCCTCCCACCTTTCCTTCCCTACCTGCCCTCCCTCTTCTTACCCTTCCCTTCCTTCCCTTTCTCATCTTCCTTCCTTTCTTCTTCCCTCCTCCCTCTCTCTTCTTTTCCTTCCCTTCCTTCCCTTTCTCAGCTTCCTTCCTTCCCTCCCTCCCTCTTTCCTTCCCTCCCTCTTCTTACCCTTCCCTTCCTTCCCTTTCTCATCTTCCTTCCTTTCTTTTTCCCTCCTCCCTCTCTCTTCTTTCCCTTCCCTTCCTTCCCTTTCTCTCCTTCCTTCCTTCCTTCCTTCCTTCCTTCCTTCCTTCCTTCCTTCCTTCCTTCCCTCCCTCTTCTTACCCTTCCCTTCCTTCACTTTCTCATCTTCCTTCCTTTCTTCTTCCATCCTCCCTCTCTCTTCTTTCCCTTCCCTTCCTTCCCTTTCTCATCACCACAAAGTATTTGTGCCACACCATGGGTGTGACAATCGAAAAGATCTAGCTCCATGGCAACTGGCGGTTCCTTGGCCAATCTGGTTTCAAACTGTTCAAGAACAAAAGCTGAGAATGCCTTCACCGTCTCAGTGAAGCCACCCTTGCGAGAGTCTTCAAGGACAGGAGTCACAAGGACCCAAGAGTGAATCCAAGACTCAACTCAACTGGTCATGAATGCTTTATGGCTCTTGTTTGGTGTCCTGCTGACAGGGATGACCAGTCGGGATTCATCTCACCTCACCTGTACATAAATGGTGAGGAGGTGGAGAGGGTGGGTAGTTTTAAATTTCTGGGCATTTATATCTCGGAGGACCTCTCATGGACTATGAATGCTAACATGCTTGTGAAGAAGGCACAGAAGAGGCTGGTGGTCTGTAGAAAAATTATTTGCATTTTTTTATATTGCCCTAAATACTATTTATCTTTTTAAAAAATTCATATTCGTGGTCAGTGGGATTTAAAATGACGAATTAAGTGGTCCCTGAGATCCGAAAGGTTGGTGACCTCTGTTCCAAAGGACCGGAAGGCAGGACAAGAAACAATAGGTGGAAACTAATCAAGCAGAGGTGCAACATGGAAACTTCCTAACAGTGAGGACAATCGACCAGCGGAACAGCTTGCCACCAGAAGTTGTGGATGCTCCATCACTGGAGGTTTTTAAAGAAGAAACTGGACAGCCACTTGTCTAAAATGGTATAGGACTGTGATGGTGAACCTATGGCACACATGCCACAGGTGGCACACGGAGCCATATTGGTGGGCACGCGAGCTGAGCTCCGGTGTGCATGCGTGCGCTGGCCAGCTGATTTTCAGGCCTTCTGGGCCCACCAGAAGTCGGGAAACAGGCCGTTTTTGGCCTCTGGAGGGTCTTCGGATGGGGTGGTGGTGTGAGGAAGGCCCGTTTTTTCGCTCTCCCCAGGCTCCAGAGGCTTTCTACGAGCCTGGGGAGGATGAAAATGGCTTTCCCCCCCCTCCCCGAGGCCCTCGAGAGGCCAAAAACGGCCTGTTTCCTGACTTCTGGTGGGACCAGAAGGCCTGTTTTTTCACTCTCCCCAGGCTCCAGAGCCTTTCTAGGAGCCTGGGGAGGGTGAAAATTGCCTTCCCCACCCCTCCGGAGGCCGGAAATGGCTTGTTTCCTGACTTCCGGTTCCATCAGAAATCCGGTGGCCAACTATGCCACCGCGTGCCAAAAGTGGGGGGAGCGGGGGGGGGGTCACACGCACATGTGCAGGGAGCGGGGCACATAGAATTATGGGTGTGGGCACACATGCGTGCGACCCCCCCCCCGCTCCCCCGCTTTTGGCACTCAATGGCAAAAAGGTTAGCCATCACTGGTATAGGATCTCCTGCTTGGGCAGAGGGTAGGACTAGAAGGCCTCCAAGGTCCCTTCCAGCTTCTATTCTGATTGATTGATTGACCTTCTGCCAGATTCGCTTAACAACCATGTTACTGGCCGAACAATTGCAGTCATTCCCTTAAAAGCCGTGGCTAGGAAGATGGTAAAAATGGGCCAAAAACTGGCCCGGAACAGCTGTCCTGGTTAGGAATGGAAATTTTGGGCTCGGCTGTCGTCGTAGGTCGAGGACTAAGCCATCACCATTCAACCAGGCGGTTATTGTCTCAGGTGTGAGGTAGTCAAATCGGGATTTAGTGCCGTTTCCTTGGTACAAAAGAAGTAGGAAAGTTGAGCCATTCTTCGAACAGAACCTGATCAGGGCTCTAATGAGTTGGGAGCAAGAGGCCAGGAGATTAGCTTGCGCGGCGGACGCCAAACAAAAGAATATTGACGACATCGTCCTGCTTGGCTTCCAGAGTCCCGTCCTCCTACTTTGAAACACATTGAATAGGTTGGCCGGGACACCTCTCAACACCTTTCCTGGCTGATGAGTCCTTTTTTTTTTTTGCTGCTGGTTTTGTTCTCCGGATTTTTTTTTTTTTTCCATTGCATCCGTTAATGTCCTCCGTCTGCCCTTCCCTTCTCTTGTCGAACAAACTCCGAGTCTTTCCTTCTCAGGTGACAAGGGAAAGTTTGACCCGGAGGGCTTGAAAAACAGACCCACAGCCAAGGAAGTGGGCCGAGCCCTCCACTCCTGGCAGCAACTTCAAAACAGGAACTCGTCGTCCTCAAAGTCTTTGTCTTAATACTGCGCAGTGTGATTTTTTTTTCTCAGAATAACAGGGACTTGGAGGCCTTCTAATCCAGGGGTCACCGACCTTTCGGACCTCAGGGACCACTAAATTCATAATTTTAAATCCCGCGGACCGCTAATATGATCTGCCTAATGACCGGTTGGGTGGGCATGGCTAGATAGTCATGTGACTGGGTGGGTGTGGCCAACTCGATGTCACTCACATCAAGGGGCACCTCGCCAGCCTCTACTTGCCCCTCCCCTCCCAGCCACTCCGCGCCTCCCCACCCGGGCTCCTTAGGACCCCGACAGGAAGCAGTTGTTGGAGCTAAGCAGCCACCACGTGAAAGAGTTGGCAAAACAGCTGGCTCAGTTCAAATTGGATCTGGCCGAGAAGGAGGCTCAGCAGAAGCACCTCACTGAGGACTAGGAGCATAGGCTTTCCAAGCAGAGGGAAGACCTGGGGGAGTGCAAGGCCAGGTACTGGCGCCTGGAGGTTCAGCAGCTGAGATGGTCAGTCAGTTCCAGGCCATGATGCAGTCCCACTGGAACAAGGGTCTCCGGCTCTCCGCCACCATCGGCACTTCCCTCCAGCCTTCGCCCAAAGCTCCACACCAGGAGGCTGAAGCAGACCCCAAGTCGGAATTTCTCCCCCCCCTCCGACCCACACAAAAAGACCTCGAAGGGGGAGATTCTCTACAGCAACACAAATGTTCATTGCACGTATCTGTCCCAGGGACCGTAGTTTGGGGACCCCTGATTTAGTGCAATATAAAAAAATGCAAATAATTTTTCTGTGGACCACCAAAATTTTCTCACGGACCATTAGTGGTCCACGGACCACCAGTTGGTGACCACTGTTCTAGTCCAACTTCCTGCTCAAGCGGGAGACCCCTGGTCCATTCCAGACAAAGGCCTGTCCAGTCTCTTCTTAAAAACTTTTTTAAGTTTAAATACAAGAAAAAGAAGAATTTGGTAAGGTGGCAGGGCTTAAAATAAAGAAAGAAAAGACCACGTTAATAACCAAAAATCTTACCAATAGCCAGAAAAAAGGAATTAGAGAGGAAGCTGGAAATACAGACAACCAAGAAAGTTAAATATCTGGGAATCTGGTTGACGGCAAAATGTTCATCGATTAAAGTGGATAATTCCAATAAACTACTCCAACAACTAAAAAAAAAAAAAGATTTGGATAATTGGGGAAAATTACAACTACCATTAATTGGAAGAATAGCCACAATCAAAATGAATATATTACCAAACATTTTAATATCTCTTTCAAACAATACCAATAAAATTAGGAAAAATTTTTTTTTGAAGAGTTAAATAAAGTAACAGCAAAATTTGTTTGGCTAGGGGAAAAAACCCTGAATAAAACAAAAACAGTTACAAAATCAGGATCCATCCTGTTCATCAACAGATCCCTCAGAAGGTCAGGCAGCTATTCCTCTGAATGGAGTTATCGACACTGGAAGCTTTTAAAGATTTTTAAAAACTTCTTTAAAAGCTTCCAGTGTCGATAACTCCATTCAGAGGAGCAGCTGCCTGACCTTCTGAGGGATCTGTTGATGAACAGGATGGATCCATTGGGAATCAGTTGCTAGGACAGATCCCGAAGGAGGTGGATCTTCAAAGTTTTCAGGTCTTCAACTCTCTAGAGCGGTTTATCATCAGAACTATTGCTTTCTTCCTTGACAATCCCTCTGAGATCCAAACATAGAACATAGAATGATAGAGTTGGTGGGACCTCAAAGGTCTTCTGGTCCAACCACCTGCTAGAGCAGGAGACCGTATATCATTTCAGACAAATGGTTGTCCAGTCTCTTTTTGAAAGCCTCCAGTGATGGGGCACCCACAACTTCTGAAGGCAAGCTATCCCGTAGGTTGATTGCTCTCACCATTAGGAAATTTCTCCTTAGTTCTAAGTTGCTTTTCTCCTCGGTTAGTTTCCAACCATTGTTTCTTGTCTTGTTTTTTGGTGCTTTGGAAAATAGTCTGACCCCCTCGTCTTTGTAGGAGCCCCTCTGTCACTGCGTTTTTGTATTTACCAGCTGAGCTCATTATTTCTGGACTATCAGACTTTCCGTAGCTTGCCAAGAATCCTTATCAGTAAGCTACGTGTATCCACCCACATTCTTTCACACACACTTTTCCTTTGTTCTCTTGCCAGGAAGGTCCGGCTGAGAAGCAGCTGGCACGAACCTTTATTCAAAATGTAACTTATTAGATCAGTTAGGTGTTTTATTTTTTAAAAAAATTTCTTTATAACAAATAAATTAGTTTTCTTAGAAAATATCTTCGGGTTTTATTTTCTTAAAGTATACTTGCAAGGAAAGGTCTCGATCCGCCCCTGGTAATCAAGGTGCGATTATCCCAAAAGCAGAATGGGATTAATCAACGCCCTGACACCCTCAAATATTGGAATATTGCTATCACATCTCCCCTAGTCCTTCCCTTCCCTTCGTTAGGCTAGACATACCCAACTCCTCCTGTTTCTTTTAGGCTCCAGCCCCGTAATCATTTTTGTGGCTCTTCTCTGCACTCTTTCCAGAGTCTCAACCTCTTTTTTTTTTTTATTGTGGACACCATGCAAGGAACCATCATGTCCATCAACAGGATCCGTCAACTCTTCAGCTGAATGAGATCTGGGAGAAAAGATAGACCCTAGAAAGAGTGCAGAGAAGAGCAACAGGGATGATAAGAGACTAAACCGTAGGATGAACGGTTAAGGGAACTAGGTATGTGAGAATAATGAACCGATGAAACAGCTAGCCTATGGGAGTTACCAGTGCTCCATCTCTGGAAGTTTTCAAGAAAGATTGAACATTCGTTTGTCCAGGATGGTATAAGGTCTCCTGCCTTGGGCAATGTTGTGGTCTGCCAGCGGCCAGCAGAGCTGGCAGCAGATTCGGACAGTGAGGAGGTTGGGGAGGAACGTGGGCCAGTCCTGGAGTCTGGGGAAGGCTCGGACGAGGGCTCTGAGACGGAGGCAGAGAGGTGGACGAGGCCATCTGGTAGTTCTTTGCTGCCTCCGGAGTCTGACATCAGCGAGACAGAAGAACAGTGTGAGCCTGTTCCCAGTGTGCGCATGTGCAGAGCTGCCGGAAGACAGGAACAATTAATAAAACAGGGTCGACTTGGGAGTAAGGCTTGGAGATGATTGGCCCCTCCCATAAGACATAAAAGAGAAGCGAACGGGACGTGAGCTTTTGCAGGAAGCAATGAGTTCATCTGGTCGGTAAAAGCTTTGGAAAAGTTCCATTTGACTCTGTGCTAAGTTTGGCCTTGCCCTGCGTGTGGCAATTAGTTCTCTGGCAGCATTCCAAGGGAGATAAGGTGGGTGTTTATAAACACTCCTCTGTAAGACTGTTTGAGGAGCCTTTCAGACTGGAAATGACAATAATTCACAGCCGTATGAATTAAAGAGGTTTGCCGGGACTAAGATTGTGCTGTATACTTTCTAAGGAAGCCTAGGTCATAACAGGCAGGGGGTTTGACTAGAAGACCTCCAAGGTTGCTTCCAACCTTACGACTCTATGATTCTTGCTGGGCATTTCGCTCTTTGTTCTTTCTGCAGCCTTCGAGATGATTTTCCTGCCCTATTGCTTCCAACTGCTTGCTGTCCCCTCAAAGAACCCTCTATTCTGGGCTATTTTTCTTCTCCATCTTTTGTGCCAATGAAAACTTGGTACCAGCAGCTCCCCTTTACGTTACCCTTCCAGGCACAGTTCCTGCACTGTAACATTGTGGGGGAAGACTTTGAACATTGCTGAAAATAGCAAGAAGCCATGGAAATCAGCCAGCATCCTTAATTGCACCGGGGAACAATTTGACTGATCCTGTAAGGGATTTGTTGATGAATATGCTGAAACGGAGTCTCAGAGAAGTCACTGCAGTCCTCGTCCCTTGGCAGAAGAAGGTGAGCTGCAGGCAAAGGTGGGGAAAGTGGGGAAATCAAGCTCTCTCTTTTGAGTTTGATCTGGTCTTCAGGCTGGGCAAGAATCCAACAGATAGCAAAATAACAGAATTGGAAGGGACCAGTGGTGAAATCCAAATTTTTCTACTATTGGTTCTGTGGGCGTGGCTTGGTGGGCATGGCAGGATACTGCAAAATCCCCATTCCCTCCCACTCCTGGGGGAAGGATACTGCAGAATCTCCATTCCCACCCCACTCCTGGGGGAAGGATACTGCAGAATCTCCACTCCCACCCCACTCCTGGGGGAAGGATACTGCAGAATCTCCATTCCCTCCCCACTCCTGGGGGAAGGATACTGCAAAATCTCCATTCCCACCCCACTCCTGGGGGAAGGATACTGCAGAATCTCCATTCCCTCCCCACTCCTGGGGGAAGGATACTGCAAAATCCCCATTCCCACCCCACTCCTGAGGGAAGGATACTGCAAAATTTCCACTCCCACCCCACTCCTGGGGGAAGGATACTGCAAAATCTCCATTCCCACCCCACTCCTGGGGGAAGGATACTGCAGAATCTCCATTCCCACCCCAATCCAGGGGAAGGATACTGCAAAATCCCCATTCCCTCCCCACTCCTGGGGGAAGGATACTGCAAAATCCCCATTCCCTCCCCACTCCTGGGGGAAGGATACTGCAGAATCTCCATTCCCACCCCACTCCTGGGGGAAGAATACTGCAAAAATCTCCATTCCCACCCCACTCCTGGGGGGAAGGATACTGCAAAATCCCCATTCCCTCCCCACTCCTGGTGGAAGGATACTGCAGAATCTCCATTCCCACCCCACTCCTGGGGGAAGGATACTGCAGAATCTCCATTCCCACCCCACTCCTGGGGGAAGGATACTGCAAAATCGCCATTTCCTCCCCACTCCTGGGGGAAGGATACTGCAAAATCTCTACTCCCACTCCACTCTAGGGGAAGGATACTGCAAAATCCCCATTCCCACCCCACTCCTGGGGGAAGGATACTGCAAAATCTCCATTCCCACCCCACTCCTGGGGGAAGGATACTGCAAAATCTCCATTCCCTCCCACTCCTGGGGGAAGGATACTGCAAAATCTCCATTCCCACCCCACTCCTGGGGGAAGGATACTGCAAAATCTCCATTCCCACCCCACTCCTGGGGGAAGGATACTGCAGAATCTCCATTCCCACCCCACTCCTGGGGAAAGGATGCTGCAAAATCCCCATTCCCTCCCCACTCCTGGGGGAAGGATACTGCAGAATCTCCATTCCCACCCCACTCCAGGGGAAGGATACTGCAAAATCTCCATTCCCACCCTAATCCAGGGGAAGGATACTGCAAAATCCCCATTCCCTCCCCACTCCTGGGGGAAGGATACTGCAGAATCTCCATTCCCACCCCACTCCAGGGGAAGGATACTGCAAAATCTCCATTCCCTCCCCACTCCTGGGGGAAGGATACTGCAGAATCTCCATTCCCACCCCACTCCAGGGGAAGGATACTGCAAAATCTCCATTCCCTCCCCACTCCTGGGGGAAGGATACTGCAAAATCTCCATTCCCACCCCACTCCTGGGGGAAGGATACTGCAAAATCCCCATTCCCACCCCACTCCTGAGGGAAGGATACTGCAAAATTTCCACTCCCACCCCACTCCTGGGGGAAGGATACTGCAAAATCTCCATTCCCACCCCACTCCTGGGGGAAGGATACTGCAGAATCTCCATTCCCACCCCAATCCAGGGGAAGGATACTGCAAAATCCCCATTCCCTCCCCACTCCTGGGGGAAGGATACTGCAAAATCCCCATTCCCTCCCCACTCCTGGGGGAAGGATACTGCAGAATCTCCATTCCCACCCCACTCCTGGGGGAAGAATACTGCAAAAATCTCCATTCCCACCCCACTCCTGGGGGGAAGGATACTGCAAAATCCCCATTCCCTCCCCACTCCTGGTGGAAGGATACTGCAGAATCTCCATTCCCACCCCACTCCTGGGGGAAGGATACTGCAGAATCTCCATTCCCACCCCACTCCTGGGGGAAGGATACTGCAAAATCGCCATTTCCTCCCCACTCCTGGGGGAAGGATACTGCAAAATCTCTACTCCCACTCCACTCTAGGGGAAGGATACTGCAAAATCCCCATTCCCACCCCACTCCTGGGGGAAGGATACTGCAAAATCTCCATTCCCACCCCACTCCTGGGGGAAGGATACTGCAAAATCTCCATTCCCTCCCACTCCTGGGGGAAGGATACTGCAAAATCTCCATTCCCTCCCCACTCCTGGTGGAAGGATACTGCAGAATCTCCATTCCCACCCCACTCCTGGGGGAAGGATACTGCAGAATCTCCATTCCCACCCCACTCCTGGGGGAAGGATACTGCAAAATCGCCATTTCCTCCCCACTCCTGGGGGAAGGATACTGCAAAATCTCTACTCCCACTCCACTCTAGGGGAAGGATACTGCAAAATCCCCATTCCCACCCCACTCCTGGGGGAAGGATACTGCAAAATCTCCATTCCCTCCCCACTCCTGGGGGAAGGATACTGCAAAATCTCCATTCCCACCCCACTCCTGGGGGAAGGATACTGCAAAATCTCCATTCCCTCCCACTCCTGGGGGAAGGATACTGCAAAATCTCCATTCCCACCCCACTCCTGGGGGAAGGATACTGCAAAATCCCCATTCCCTCCCCACTCCTGGGGGAAGGATACTGCAGAATCTCCATTCCCACCCCACTCCTGGGGAAAGGATGCTGCAAAATCCCCATTCCCTCCCCACTCCTGGGGGAAGGATACTGCAAAATCCCCATTCCCTCCCCACTCCTGGGGGAAGGATACTGCAAAATTTCCATTCCCACCACACCCCTGGGGGAAGGATACTGCAAAATCTCCATTCCTACCCTACCCCTGGGGGAAGGATACTGCAAAATCCCCATTCCCTCCCCACTCCTGGGGGAAGGATACTGCAAAATTTCCACTCCCACCACACCCCTGGGGGAAGGATACTGCAAAATCTCCATTCCCACCCCACTCTGGGGCCAGCCAGAGGTGGTATTTGCCAGTTTTCCCAACTACTCAAAATTACCGCTACCGGTTCTCCAGAGCCTGTCGGAACCTGCTGGATTTCACCCATGGGTTGATCCCCTCTTCTTTGTGGCAGCATATTGGAAGACTGCTACCATGTCAGAATCTTCTCTTTAGAATCTTCTGAAACTGCAACAAGCTCCTTAGATGAATGAGCTTTAGAAAACAGGCAGGTATTGCAGATTGTGGTAGGTGAGTCAGCCAAGCTACCCATGGCAAAGGGTGAGAAAAGGCTTGACAGATGCAAAGTGAAGAGATTTCCATCAGCAACCCAAGTTGTACCACCCTTCCTCTCCGCAGATCTCGAAGGATCACGTTATCATTTCCTTCATGGAAGCACCAAGCAGAGTGAGATTAACTTCCGTTATAATGAGCCACGGTGGCGCGGTGGTTAGAGTGCGGTATTGCAAGCTCCTTCTCCTGCCTGCCGGCTGCCTGCAATTTGGCAGTTCAAATCTCACCAGGCTCAAAGTTGACTCAGCCTTCCGTCCTTCCGAGGTGGGTAAAATGAGGACCCAGATTGCTGAGGGGGCAAGAGGCTGACTGTCAGACTACGTTGCTATCTCAAAATTAAATGAATTTCCAAACTGCCAATCTTTAAGGAAATCTTTCTTTAATTGAGCACAGCCACCGGATCATGACTCCGCGCGGACAAGACTGACCTTTTGCCCCCCCCAATCCCTCCCTTTCCGATCCCCAAATCTCTGCTTCTCATTGGGTATCTTCCAAGTCATTCTTCAGACTTCTTTTCTCGTCATCTCCCAGGAATGTGCCCCCTCCCCTCATTTCCACGACAACCCGACTTCAAAGGGATTTGGCAGGCAAAAGTTTCAGAGTTTATCTCTCGCTCTCCTCTGCTCTCTATGCCAGCGTTGAAACGCTGACACTGACTCTGTAAACCGCTTAGAGAGGGCGGTAAAGCACTGTGAAGCAGTATATAAGTCTAAGTGCTATTGCTATTATTCTCGAGATCGGTATTTCTCAACGTTGACTGCTTTAAGATGTGTGGACCTCAACTCCCAGAATTCCCCAGCCAGCAGGAATCCTGGGAGTTGAAGTCCACACATGTTAAAGTTGCCAAGGTTGAGAAACACGGATCTAGAATCTGTTTGTAGGATTATTATTTTTTTTTTTAAAAAATCCCCATTTGCTTCTTTAAACAAAGATCTGAAAATGACATGCCTTTGTGGCTGATGCTTTTCTGAGAGACGGTCTTTTGATTTGGTTTTTTAAAAAAATTTCATTGCATTTTTATATTAAAGGTGACAGTTATCAAAACTTGAGAAGCCAAGTGTGCCTTTTTTAATTGTTCCTGTGTGGTCGCTGCTGTCCCAGAAAAGTGTTGTGACCTAGGCTTACTGAGTCATTACAAGACACAATTAGTCCCAAACAAACCTATTTTATTGTAACAGCTGAGAATTACGTTCATTCCCAGCCGAGTCCCAATTAAGTCCTTCAGAAGAAGTCCTTTGGGATAATCACCAACCTTTATCTTCTTTGACACCCTGCCAAAGGCCTTACTTGGCAAAGCCCCATGAAGTTCAGAAACAAACAAGAGATGCCGACTGGAAACAGAGTTAGCAATGTTGCTTTCTTGCAAAAATGCCCAAGTGCCTTTGTTTCTCTTTTAAGACTTATGGGAGGGGCCAATCATCTCCTTGCCTTACTCCCGAATCGTCCCTTTTGCTTTAGCTGCTCTTGCCTTCTGGCAGCTCTGCGCATGTGTGCACTAGGAACAGGCTCCTCTTGTTCCTCTGCCTCTCTGTTGTCCGACTCTGGGGGCTCTGGAGTCTCTGCATCACTCCCAGATGGCCCTGGCCCCATCTCTGCCTCTGACGCAGAGCTCTCGTCCAGGCCTTCCCCAGACTCCAAGACTGGCCCATGTTCCTCCCCAGCCTCCTCACTGTCCGACTCTGCTGCCAGCTCTGCAGGCTGCTAGGGGACCACAACAGAAAAGCATCCTGTTTTTAGTCTTTCCCCCAAAAAGAAAATCCAAAATATTGAATACAATAATAGTCTCTATTCAGCAGAGGTATGATGCTAGACTTTTCTTCTTGGAGTCTATGTGAATTGGTGGGTGGATGAATGAAGCTTTAAGGACATGAAGCATCCATTGACAAACCTTTTATAGAAGCCCCCCCTCTCCATTGACTCCCCATTATACTTAACATCTCCCCCACTGGGGCATCTTCTAATTGATCAATAAAAAGACAGAAAACATCTGTTTTGTCATTTCTCCGGTCACCTGGGCTAGAAAAGGGAACCGACAATTGTCCATTTCATTTTTGAAATTGATTGTCAATTTCATTTTTGAAAGCGATCGTCAGTTTCATTTTTGAAATTGACTCTTGTGGATGCCATTTTGAAGTCGACTCTTGTCAATTTCATTTTTGAAATCGATCGTCAATTTCATTTTTGAAATCGATCGTCAATTTCATTTTTGAAAGCAATCATAAGTTTCATTTTTGAAATTGACTCTTGTAGATGCCATTTTGAAGTCGACTCTTGTCAATTTCATTTTTGAAATCAATCGTCAATTTCATTTTTGAAATAGATCGTCAGTTTCATTTTTTTTAAAAAAATAATCTTTATTTACATTTTCCATTAAAAAAAAACAAAAAATAGCAACACACCATATAAATAACATACAAGACAACATAACAAATAACAAACATATCTGCAAGTACATTATATTCCGAGGGAGACAGAACGACTTATATCTCTTTATACATCAATTAGGTCTATCCGACCTCACTTTGTTAGTATAATATAGGTTTCTCAGTAAATACCTTTCCTCTTTTCAATTGGGTTGTGGCTTTCTCTTCGCTAGCCAAGTATATAATTTTTCCCAGAATAAACATGTTTGAGTTTGATCTTTATCTTTTAATTTTTTAGTCAATTTATCTGCTTCTGCACAGTCCAAAATCTTTTTTATAATTGCTTCCTCCGATGGGATATTTTTATTTTTCCAAAATTGCGCGTATATCAATCTCGCCGCTGTGATAATGTGTAGGGCTAGGTACCATAAGTCATTTTTATATTATCAGTTTCATTTTTGAAAGCGATCGTCAATTTCATTTTTGAAATTGACACTTGTAGGTGCCATTTTGAAGTCGACTCTTGTCAATTTCATTTTTAGGTTAACTCTTGTCAATTTCTAAAACAATTTTTTTTAGCATTTTTACTGTGACAGGTCATGCTCCTGTCAATCTTATCCAGTTTTTTTTTAAAAAAAGAGTCCACCATGCTATTACTAAACTTGTAAAAAAAGAGGAAACTCCAAATTTTACCATTCCAAGAAATGTAGTTTTTTTTTTTAATGCAGCATTTCACTTATTTACAAATAAATCAAAGGAAGAGAGGAAACAGATTTACTGGTTGAGGTTCCTTAATATGGGGGATGGGAAGCCTAGCTCCTCCCCCCAGATTTAGGGCTGTGAGGGGCAATGAACAATGATGGGGGGAGAGGAGAAGGGGTGGTAGAGGATGAGGCCATTTTTATCCCGAGCTTCAGAAACAGAGCCCAAAGTCATACCCTGTTTCCCCCAAAATAAGACATCCCCTGATAATAAGCCCAATTGGGCTTTTGAGCGCATGGCAATAAGACCAAGCGCTTATTTCAGGGTTCAAAAAAATATAAGACAGGGTCTTATTTTCGGGGAAACACGGTATGTGGTGGCCACTTGATTCTGCTGATCAATTTTTTTGTGAAGGAATTTTTAGGAATTGTTGAGGATCTTTTTGGAAGGGTGAAGTGAAAGAGGGAACTTTTTTAAACCAAAAATAAAAAAAAATTAGAAGGACTGTGTCAGAATTGTGATCTCTGCATTTACTGTGGGATATGGTAGTGTTTACAAGGAACGCAGAGGCTCAGTGGCTAAGATGCTGAGCTTGTTGATCGAAAAGTCAGCAGTTCAGCGGTTCGAATCCCTAGTGCCGCGTAACGGGGTGAGCTCTCGTTACTTGCTCCAGCTTCTGCCAACCTAGCAGTTCGAAAGCATGTAAAAAATGCAAGTAGAAAAATAGGGACCACCTTTGGTGGGAAGGTAACAGCGTTCCGTGCACCTTTGGCGTTTAGTCATGCCGGCCACATGACCACGGAGACGTCTTCGGACAGCGCTGGCTCTTCAGCTTTGAAACGGAGATGAGCACTGCCCCCTAGAGTCGGGAACGACTAGCACACTTTTACTTTTATGGTAGTGTTTCTGGTTCTAAGGAGGCGCATTATTGTAAAACTCTTGTAAAAAAAGTACAAACACAGGTAGCCCCTGACTTATGACAGTTTGTTAAGTGACAGTTCACAGTTACAACAGCACTGAAAGAAGTGACTTATGACTGTTTTTCACACTTACGACCGTTGCAGCATTCCCCAGGATCAGGTGATCAAAATTCAGATGCTCAGCAACTGGCTCATATTTATGACAGTCGCAGTGTCCCTGGGGGGTGGATCAGGTGATCCCCTTTGTGCGACCTTCAGACAAGCAAAGTCAACGGGGAATCCGGTTTCACTTAAGGACTGAGTTATTAACTTTAACAACCGCAACCATTCACTTCGCAACTATGGCAAGAAAAGTCGTCTCATTGGGCTTAACCAGTGTCTCACTTAGTGACAGAAATGCTGGGCTCAATTGTGGTCGTATATTGAGGATTCACTTTGCAACTATGGCAAGAAAGGTCGTAAAATGGGGCATAACCAATGTCTCACTTAGTGACAGAAATTCTGGGCTCAATTGTAGTCGTAAGTTGAGGATTCACTTCATATCTATGGCAAGAAAGGTCGTCTCACGGGGCATAACTAATGTCTCACTTAGTGACAGAAATTCTGGGCTCAATTGTAATCGTAAGTTGAGGATTCACTTCATATCTATGGCAAGAAAGGTCGTCTTACGGGGCTAACTAATGTCTCACTTAGTGACAGAAATGTTGGGCTCAATTTTAGCCGTAAGTTGAGGACCACCTGTTTTTCCCTATATATATATATCACTAGGGTTACTCAACCGTGTGAGTTTCAAGATACGTTCACTATAAAATTTTGCAATGGGACGACGTGAAATTTTTCTCACTTCTTTACTCTCAGGAAAAGCCTACACGTATTTGAAGAACGAAAAGTCTACTTCAGTTCTTAGGACAAGACCATCCAAAATGGTTTTTTTCCTCTCTCTCTGTCTTTCGAAGAATTAGCAGATGAGATGAACATGTGGATACGATAAAAAAAAAAAAAAATTCCAAAGCTGGAGAAAAAAAATAATGCCACATCTGCAGATGTAGCTCGTGAGTCATTCATATAATCCTCGTCCACAAAAGATAAATACGCAAAACGAGGGAAATAAAAAAAAAAAAAAAAAGACAGTTTTATTCCAGAACGAGCGAAACAGCAGTTATGGAAATGAGAGAAGAACTACTTGAGCCGAATTCCCAAAAACTTTAATGGAAGAATTTAAAGATTTCTCTTTTAAAAAAATAAATAAATAGAAGATGATAATCTCTCATTTTGTTGTTGTTAGTCGCAAAGTCGTGTCCGACCCATCGCGACCCCATGGACAATGTTCCTCCAGGCATTCCTGTCCTCTACCATCCTCTGGAGACCATTGAAGCTCACGCCGACTGCTTCAGTGACTCCATCCATCCATCTCGTTCTCTTTCGTCCCCTTCTTCTTTTGCCCTCAATCGTTCCCAGCATTAGGCTCTTCTCCAGTGAGTCCTTTCTTCTCATTAGGTGGCCAAAGTATTTGAGTTTCATCTTCAGGATCTGGCCTTCTAAAGAGCAGTCAGGGTTGATCTCCTCTAGGACTGGCCGGTTGGATCGCCTTGCGGTCTCGTACAATTGGGTAAAGGGGGAATTAATTTGGCCCAAAGTTGGAAAAACAGCAGTCGACGTCAATGAATGATTATGGACAGAGGCCAGTGGTGAAATCGGAATTTTTTTTTTACTACCGGTTCTGTGGGTGTGGCTTGGTGGGCATGGCAGGGGAAGGATGCTGCAAAATCTCCATTCCCACCCCAATCCAGGGGAAGGACACTGCAAAATCCCCATTCCCTCCCCACTCCTGGAGGAAGAATACTGCAAAATCTCCATTCCCGCCCCACTCCAGGGGAAGGATATTGCAAAATCTCCATTCCCTCCCCACTCCAGGGGAAGGATATTGCAAAATCTCCATTCCCTCCCCACTCCAGGGGAAGGATATTGCAAAATCTCCATTCCCTCCCCACTCCAGGGGAAGGATATTGCAAAATCCCCATTCCCAACCGACTCCTAGAGGAAGAATACTGCAAAATCTCCATTCCCACCCCACTCCAGGGGAAGGATATTGCAAAATCTCCATTCCCAACCCACTCTGGGGCCAGCCACTCAAACTACTCAAAATTTCTGCTACCGGTTCTACAGAACCTGTCAGAACCTGCTGGATTTCACCCCTGACAGAGGCTTATTTTGCCTTTCCCAGGAAGCGAATTTGACGCCTGGCTGCGTTTGAAGGAAAAAGGATGGAGCGGGAAAAAAAGACCAGATCCAAAGTGGTTTAAACTTTTTGGGCGAAAGCGCATTTTTGAGCTGTTTTAAACATCCCGCAATCCTAATGAATTTCAAAGCGGCGTTGCCTGGAACATCACTTCCAGGAGAAAGTCTCTTTCTTGCTATGAACAATGGATGGTCATCGGACGATAATTGGATTTAACAGGCTCCCCGTTGTTCTGGGATGTGTGTGGGTGTGTGTGAATAAGACAGCAGGGGAAGGTCAAAGTGGGGGGTGGGAGACTAAATTTTGAAGGGCTCTGGGGAAAAAAAAAAAACTCCAGAAAAAGTCCACCCAAAGGACAGGATTCATTACCCTTTTAAATCTTTATAAATAAAGGAACCAGAAAGAAATGCAACGTGTTTGTTTATTATTGTGGATCTTCACCCTTAATTAATTTAAGGGGCTTAATTTCTGGAAAAAACGGGGAGGGAGGTGAGTTCAAGTTTCCTCCGGGACGCGTGGTTTAACAGTAACAGAGTTGGAAGGGACCTTGGAGGTCATCTAGTCCAACCCCTTGCTCAGGCGGGCTTGGTTGGTGATTCTCTTGCTGGGGGGAGGGGGGTGTCTCTCACCCCTGAGGCTGGACTCTGTCCCCCTCCCCAAGTTTCTCTCCTTTCCAACCCAGCGCCTTCAAAACTCAACCGGCCTTAGGCAGCGCCGGTGCGGACTCGGTCTCCCATTGCCCGCTTCCTCGCAGGGCGATCCCGAAGCCGGAGAAGATGCGGCTGCACCCCTCCGCGCGCCTTGGGCTGCCCAGAGGCCGTTCCCTTTGGCTGCCTTGGGGGGGGGGATTGCTTCGCTTCTCAGACCCCCTCCTCCAGTCCTAGGCGGCGGGGGAGTTCTCCAACTGGGGCGCGTTGGGAAATCCTCCGGTGGCTGCCCAGTCCCGAGCATGGGGGGAGGAGGGGGTCTCCAAATGGGGCGCGCTGGGAAGTCCTCCAGGGATTTCCCAGCGCGCATGGAGGGAGGAGGGATCTCCAACTGGGGCGCGCTGAGAAGTCCTCCGGGGGCTGCCCAGTCCCAGGCATGGGGGGGGGGGAGGAGGGGTCTCCAACTGGGCGCGCTGGGAAGTCCTCCGGGGGCTGCCCAGTCCCAGGCATGGGGGGGAGGAGGGGTCTCAAACTGGGGCGCGCTGGGAAATACTCCGGGGGCTGCCCAGTCCCGGGCATAGGGGGAGGAGGGGGTCTCCAAATGGGGCGCGCTGGGAAGTCCTCCAGGGATTTCCCAGCGCGCATGGAGGGAGGAGGGGTCTCCAACTGGGGCGCGCTGGGAAGTCCTCCGGGGGCTGCCCAGTCCCAGGCATGGGGGGGGAGGAGGGGTCTCAAACTGGGGCGCGCTGGGAAATCCTCCGGGGGCTGCCCAGTCCCGGGCATAGGGGGAGGAAGGGGTCTCCAACTGGGGCGCGCTGGGAAGTCCTCCAGGGATTTCCCAGCGCGCATGGAGGGAGGAGGGGTCTCCAACTGGGGCGCGCTGGGAACTCCTCCGGGGGCTGCTTCGCTTCTCAGCCCCCTCCCCGGTCTCCAGTTGGGGCTAGCGTTGGGAAATCCTCCGGGCTGCCTCTCCGCGGCCAATCCCTTGCGCGGAGAGGGCGCCCAGAGCTGCTCCCACGCTCAGCCACAGGGAATGCGCGATTCAATCCAAAACCGAGGCTGGTCCTCCTGGGGCGCGATGGAGACTTCTCTGCTTCTCCATCTCCAATGCGCGGGGAGGCCTGGAGACGCACCGGGGGAAGCGGACCGAAAGCAGCCTTCCTTCCTTCCCTCCCTCCGTCTCTCCCTCCTTCTCTCTCTCTCTCTCTCCCTCCCCGCCTGCCTCCGTCCCCTCCCCGCTTCGCTCGTCCGCCCGCCGGGGCGCTGAAGCGCAGCCTCCTTGACGTCAGGCGCGGGCGGTGCGCGGCATCTTCGGCGCGGGGTCCCCGGCCGGTGGCTTGCGCTCGGGCGCCCCAAGGAAAGGAAGGGCGTCGGGGCGGCTGGGAGCCGGACCCTCGCCGCCAAAGGCTGCCCAAGGACCACCGCCGGCCCCGCAGAAGGCGAGCGAGGCTGAGCCAGGGCGGACGAGCCGGAGAGCCTCGGCCTCCCTCCCTTCCTCCCGTCCCGGCTCGGCTCGGCTCGGCCTGGCCATGGCAGCCGCCGAGATGGAGAGCGCTGGGGAAGGGGAGCTGGCCGAGCGCGTCTTGCTGAACGTGTCGGGCCTGCGCTTCGAGACGCGCCTGGGCACCTTGGACCAATTCCCGGAGACGCTGCTTGGCGACCCGGCTAAACGGCTGCGCTACTTCGATCCTCTGCGCAACGAGTATTTCTTCGACCGGCACCGGCCCAGCTTCGACGGCATCCTCTATTACTATCAGTCGGGAGGAAAACTCCGCCGGCCGGTTAACGTCTCCTTGGAAGTCTTCGCCGACGAGGTGCGCTTCTACCAGCTGGGCGAGGAGGCCTTGGAGCGGTTCCGGGAGGAGGAAGGCTTCCTGCGGGAGGAAGAGAAACCTCTGCCCACTCATGAGTTCCAACGTCAGGTGTGGCTGATCTTTGAGTATCCCGAGAGCTCCGGCTCGGCTCGGGGCATCGCCATCGTCTCCGTGTTGGTTATCCTCATCTCCATTGTCACCTTTTGTTTGGAGACCTTGCCGGAGTTCCAAGAGGAGCCGGCGGAGATCCGGGATCCTACGGGCCAGACGCCACGTCCGGGCATCCTAGCCGACCCTTTCTTCGTCATTGAGACCACTTGCGTCATCTGGTTCACGTTCGAGCTCTTGGTACGGTTCTTCGCCTGTCCCAGCAAGCCGGAGTTCTCCAAGAACATCATGAATATCATCGACGTGGTGGCCATCATCCCTTACTTCATCACTCTGGGCACCGAGCTGGCACATGAGCAGCAGAAGGGAGAACCACAACCACAACAGCAGCAGCAACAACAACAACAACAGGGCAACAGTGGAGGCCAGCAGCAAGCTATGTCCTTGGCCATCCTGCGGGTCATTCGCCTGGTAAGAGTCTTCAGGATCTTCAAGCTGTCCAGGCACTCCAAGGGGTTACAGATCCTGGGACAGACCTTGAAAGCTAGCATGAGGGAGCTGGGCCTCCTCATCTTCTTCCTCTTCATCGGGGTCATCCTCTTCTCCAGCGCCGTCTATTTTGCTGAAGCCGATGACCCCGAATCCTACTTCTCCAGCATCCCGGATGCCTTCTGGTGGGCTGTGGTCACCATGACGACAGTGGGCTACGGTGATATGAGCCCCATCACCGTCGGAGGAAAAATTGTGGGTTCCTTGTGTGCCATTGCTGGTGTGCTCACCATCGCCCTACCTGTGCCGGTTATCGTGTCCAACTTCAACTACTTCTACCACCGAGAGACGGATCAAAGTCTTCTCCAAGATGACCCGGGAAGCGTTCACGGCAGCTCAGAGGAAGAGGCGAAGAGTAAAAACTCCTCCTGTAAATCCGTGATGCACTTGGAGCACCTCGACGAGACCCACAACGGGACCAGGTCGGTGGAGAAAACCAACCTCAAAGCCAATAGCACCATAGATCTTAGGAAGTCCCTTTATGCACTTTGTATGGATTCTACCCGGGAGACCGATTTGTGAAGGACGCAAGACTCCTGTTGTGATTTAATCAGGGAAGAAATGACTTTCGTTTTATTTATTTTTATTTTTTAAGTTGGGTAGCTTATCTAAAAAAAAAAAAACCATCTCAAAGTTAGTCAATTCTTTTTTTAAAAAAAACACAACAACAACCACGATTCATTGCTTTGGATGACTCAGCATATGCTGAGCAAAGATTTAAAACCAGCAAGGAGTTAGTTTGGCATCCGTTTCCCATTTATCCGAGGGACCTTTTGGGGAAAAAAAGGACTTTGCTTGTAGAGCAAATTTATTTTCATAAACAAACTCCAAAATGGTGGGGATTTCTTGTATAGTTCATTGGTAGCCCCCAGCCTCAAATCCCCTCCCTCTTATAACCCTGTCTTCTAAGGCCATTTTCCCCCCTCCCATGGATAGTTAACAAATTTTTGTAGATACCATCGTTTCAAGCTAAAATATTTCTATTTTTAATATGTGTATGATGAAAATAGCCATGTTACTGTGAGATACGAAACCCTGACCTCTATATAGACTTTTAGCTAAGGAATAGATTTCCTATTTTAAAGTTAAAAAAAAACCCACAGCAACCCTTTCCTTGTATGTGTGACAAAGTCCTATTTTCAGCATTCTCGTAGCATTGCGTTGTCTAAGTTTTGTACCTTTGGTGAGAATTAAATTACATAAATGGCAATCTTTATTCTGTAAACTGTGATCCATTGCAAGATTGCATCCTGTTTCTGGTCCTCGGTGAGGTCGGATGTCAGCAGCTGGCCTGCTTGAAGGACCTGGGTTTTTCTCAATAGGGGTAGTCCTTGACTTATGACTACAAACGAACCCAAAAATTTCTCCCGTTAAGCGAGATAGTCATAAATGTTGTTCCATGTTACAGAAAGTGTCACAGTTGCAAAGTGTATCACTGCAGTTGTTAAATTAGTAACCCGGTTGTTAAGTGAATCTGGCTTCCCCCATTTTTTTTTTAAAATTTGATTTATATGCCGCCCTTCTCCGGAGACTCAGGGTGCATTAAGCAATACTTTTGTATATTTATACAAAGTCAGTTTATTGCCCCCACAATCTGGGTCCTCAATTTACCTACCTTAGAAAGGATGGAAGGCTGAGTCAACCTTGAGCCTGGGGAGATTCGAACTTACAGTAATTGCAGACAAGTTTGATGTTAATAACAGTGCTTTAGTCTGCTGCACCACCAGGCTCCTCCTTTGAGTCTGCTTGTCAAAAGGTCGTAAAAGGGAATTATGTGACCCCGGGGACAATGCAACCGTCGTAAATCTGAGCCAGTGGCCCAATGTTTGAGTTTTGACCACCTGACCACGGGGATGCTGCAATGGTCATAAGTGTGAAAAACGCTCTTTTTTTTTTTAATTTTGATTTATATGCCGCCCTTCTCCGGAGACTCAGGGCGGCTTACAATGCGTTAAGCAATAGCCTTCATCCTTTTGTATATTTATACAAAGTCAGCTTATTGCCCCCACAAACTGGGTCCTCATTTCACCTACCTTAGAAAGGATGGAAGGCTGAGTCAACCTTGAGCCTTGGAGAGATTCGAACCAGCAGTAATTGCAGGCAGCTGTGTTAATAAAAGGGTGCTTAGACCACTGTACTATCAAGGCTCTTAATGTCACTTTTTATAGGGCCGTTGTAACTGGTCACTAAACGAACTATTGTAAGTCAAGGACTGCCTGCCTGCCTATCGAATGTTTCTGGGTTCAGTTTCATTCAAACAAATCCAAAGCTTTGGATGTAGTGCAAAAAAAAAAAAAAAACATTTTAGCAATTGTGGAGCTTTTCGGACGGAGTTTTCTGAAGGCGTTTTCTGATTGGGACCTAGACGAGATTTATGCCTTGAAGGAGCTGGTCACTGTTTTTAAATGACAGCGTCCAGTGATGGACTCTTGGGGGAGGAAAAAAAAAACTAATGGAAAAGGTAGAAGTTATTAAATAAAGCTTGTATGGATTCAAGTTTGTGCTAAGTGGGCATCAGATGACCTCAGAGTAGACAATCCATCCATAAAATGGATGGTTGCTTGGTAGATTATTGTTTGATGGCTGGCAGGAGTTTGTTCCTTAAGTTCAGCCCTCTCATTGTTCAACTTGGATCACAAAGAGAAAGAAGATGACCTCAATCACTAGGAGGACCTCTCCTTTCCTCTGGAGCTACTGAGACAGGAGATCTTCTTGGTTTGACTTCTCTCTGTCTTCTCTTTGTCCACCTTGCACAGCTAGGAAAAGAACGGTTGAATGTCTATGGAGTCTTTCTTCTCATCCAGGTCATGGTTGTCCCAAAGGTGCTTTTTTCAAAAGCATCTGGATTTTCTTGGGTTGTTGTTTCCCTCACCCTCCTTGAAAACAACTCATTTGTCATCCAAGCAGCTTCTGAACTTTCTAAACCGAGGAAGCTTCTTGGATGAGGAAGCAAAACCTTTTCAAGGGGGAAATGAAAAAATATCAAGAAAGTCGAGTTGTCCTTTGAAAAAAGCATTTTGGGAAAAAAATGGTTAATTCCTGCCTAAGGATACAGTGGCTCAGGGGCTAAGATGCTGAGCTTGTCGATTGAAAGTTCGGCAGTTCGAATCTCTAGTGCTGTGTAACGGGGTGAGCTCCCGTGAGTTGTCCCAGCTTCTGCCAACCTAGCAGTTCGAAAGCACGTAAAAAAATGCAAGTAGAAAAAATAGGGACCACCTTTGGTGGGAAGGGAACAGCGTTCCGTGCGCCTTTGGCGTTGAGTCATGCCGGCCACATGACCACGGAGACGTCTTCAGACAGCGCTGGCTCTTCGGTTTTGAAACGGAGATGAGCACCGCCCCCTAGAGTAGGGAACGACTAGCACGTATGTGCGAGGGGAACCTTTACCTTTAAGGATACCTATCCACAATATTCCTAACTCCTGTGCATTAATTTGATCTAAGAAGGCCAAAAAAACTCAAGCCAAGGTAATTTAAATCCTTCTTGCCCTGCCAATAAATCTATTTTTTTTTCTTCTCCTTTTGGTCTTCTGCTGAATGGATGAGATTATGTAGGTTTGGGAATGCAACCATCACAATCATGACAAGACTTTTTATCTTCCTTCCTTCCTTCCTTCCTTCCTTCCTTCCTTCCTTCCTTCCTTCCTTCCTTCCTTCCTTCCTTCCTTCCTTCCTTCTTGCTATAAGTTGAGTCCGGGAAATGAACATTTCTGCCAGACCCTGGGAGGGGGAAGGGAATATAGCCATAACGCAATTTTGCTGAATTTCTAATTAAGATTCTCTTTCAGGATTCCAGAGTCTCTCTTCCTTGCTTTAAGGCAGAGAGGAAATAAATAGACTGACCCGAGTACGTAAATTAAATTAAACTATGGCTTGTTTTTTTTTTTTTTTGAAGTAGGTTTTCAATTATTATTATTAGAAATGTGGTAGTGTTTTTTTTGTTGTTGTTGTTTGTTTGTTTGTTTTGGAATCTCAAATGCAGCAGCAAAGGTTCCTTTTTGGAGGATCAAGCATATTTGATTTTTAAAACCATGCAGAGGGAATTATCTTCATTATTTTCCGACGAGCAGCTGTGGGGAATGGCATCTGAGTACTTTATGGACTTTAAATCCACCCAGATTACTAGCTTTGAGACATAGATGGGCAAAGGGGTTGGTGGCTGAGCATTTCAGTGGAATTTCTGCCTGCCAAGAAGGAAATTCTTTTGTACATTATCTCGGGTTGACCAAGTCTAGTTTCCTAGAGCTGACAAGAACTGCTCGGTTGCCCGAAGAATTAAGGAAAACCCCTCGGTTGGAAAGGTAAATTTCAGAACATTGGATTCCAATCTGGAATCCAAAATTAAAGCCCCCTGAGACACAGGACTCTCTAGTCCAATGTTTTTCAATCTTGGTTGCTTGAAGATGAGTGGACTTCAACTTCTAGAATTCCCCAGCCATCATGAAGTCTGCCGCTCTTAAAAGCATGCTTGGCTGGGGAATTCTGGAAGTTGAAGTCCAACCATCTTCAAGCGACCAAGGTGGAGGAATTCTGGTCCAACCTCTGCTTGAAAGGAGTGACCAGCTGCTCCTTGAATTATTGCTTGGAATGAAGTTCTACCGTTCCATCAAAATCCAGCTTCTCATCTACCTGTGTCCTGCACTTTGAAATCTGAAAGGATTCCCTCAGCCTCCCATGGAACCTTCTGTCCTTCTCATCCTTTCTCCTCTTTATCTGAAGGCTAAACATTTGCAGCTCCTTCAGTCTCCTTCCAGAGATTTTTTTTAGTCAAAGCAAAATAGTGGGTATGTCAACTTGTAAAGCATCCTTGGCCTGCTCTTGAGTTGCCATAGGCAAGAGGGATGGGGAACCGACGAAGCAACACGGCACCCAAAGACAGGAGCACATTCCAGACATATCTTTCTCAAGGCTGTATCCCAGGGTTACCCACAGTGGCCGGAGGGGAGTGATCTCTAAAACCCATGAAATTGCTCCATTGGTGAATGTGATTGATGACACACCCTGGGAGGGGGCAGGGGGGAGAAAACAGGGTCATGATTAGGGCTGTAAATTATGTGGGGTCAGAGTTGGCTTCATTTGGGTGAACGTGTGGACATGGAGCTCCTAGCAAATAACTGGATTTCTTTTGAAGCTTGGCTCGAGGCTCATGATTTAATTAGGGCATCCGTGGGAACCCTGACAGGGTAGGCACTGAAAACTAGAAGAAGAGGAGAGTATAGTACAGATAGAAGTGAATATTTGTAGGTCAGGATTCAAGAGTGGGATCCTTGGTGCTCTCAGAGCTTGTAGACATTTTTCTTGTAGACATTTCATGGATTGACTAAATAATGTGTTGATCAGTGATGATGTGCCCTACTTGGGTGATGAAACATCTGCAAGAAAAGCACCATGCTCAAAGAGGACCAAGGACCTCATGGAGTGTACAGTATCTCAGGAGTCAAGAGGAAGGATTTCATTGCGGTGAAGCCAACCCATCTCAAAAAGTTTCTTTGTCCCAGGCCACTGTGCACTCAAATCTTCTCTGGCACCTTGAGATGCTTTCCTTGTTGTCTTAGTTTCTAGTTCCCCAAACCTCCTCGTTGCCTTGCTTTGTCTGAGTTTCTCTGAATAATTTAACATGCGATGTCCAGAATTGAATAGAGTACTCAAAATAGAGTTGGAGCTGAATGGAATAAACGGGAATTCCTTCTTCTTGTGATTTAGAAACTTCTGCTGACATCCTAGCTAGCGCATCTTCAAATCTTAATATTTTTGGCAGCCATCTTTTACACTGCTGACTTACATTCTGCTTATAGTCCAATAGGTCTCTCAGCTCAGGTAACGTTACCAAGTCATTATTCCCCCTCTCCACTTGCATTCCTGCACATTTTACTTTCGTTTCCTAGATGAATAATAATTAATCAATCAGAATAGAGTTGGAAAGGACCTTGGAGGTCTTCTAATCCAGCCCTCTGCTCAAGTAGGAGATCCTATACTATTTCAGACAAGCGAATGTCCATTCTCTTCTTAAAAGCCTCCAGTGATGGCGCATCCACAACTTCTGGTGGCAAGCTGTTCCATTGGTTAATTGTCCTAACTGTTAGGAAGTTTCTGCTTAATTCCAGGTTGTTTCTCTCCTTGATTAGTTTCCATCCATTGTTTCTTGTCCTGTCCTCTGGTGCTTTGAAAAATAGTTTGACCCCCTCCTCTCTGTGGCAGCTCCTCAAATATTGGAACACTGTTCATATCTCCCCTAGTCCTTCTCTTCTCTTCACTAGACTAGCCATGCCCAGTTCCTGCAACCGTTCATCGTATGTTTTAGCCTCCAGTCCCCTAACCATCTTGATTGCTATTACCGTCTGAAATCCTGAATCATTCTAGAATAATCATCAACGCATGATTATTCTAGATTATTCTATTCCCTACACACGGTCACTCAGGCACTCGTCACCTCCTGCCTGGACTACTGCAATGCTCTCTACATGGGGCTCCCCCTGGGGTGCACCCGGAGGCTCCAGCTGGTCCAGAATGTGGCCGCGCGGGGGATTATGGGAGTGACGCGCTCCCATGTGACACCTCTTCTGCGCGAGCTGCACTGGCTCCCGGTGGTCTTCCAGGTGCGCTTCAAGGTGTTGGTGACCACCTTTAAAGCACTCCATGGCTTAGGGCCAGGGTATTTACGAGACCGCCTTCTGCCACCAATAGTCTCCAACCGGCCAGTAGTCTCGCACAGTGTGGTCTTCCTCAGGGTACCGTCCGCCAGACAGTGTCGGCTGGCAACCCCCAGGGGGAGAGCCTTCTCTTTGGCGGCGCCCGCCCTCTGGAACAACCTCCCCCCAGAGATACGTACAATACCAGAACTCCGGACTTTTCGTCGGGCCCTGAAAACTTATTTATTTCACCTAGCCGGGCTGGCTTGATCCCACAGTTTTGGTTAAATTTAATTGATTTTAATTGGGTTGTTTTAAATTGCGGACAAAAATATTTAATTATTTTTAAACTGTTTTTAAATTTTGTATGTTCTGTTTTATTCTGGCTGTTCACCGGCCTGAGTCCTGCTGGAGAAGAGCGGTATACAAATTAAAACAAACAAACAAATAAATAAATAAACAAATACTGTAGCAAGCACTTTTGGAAACTATGGCCAGAAATGAGATTTTTTAATTATTGAGAACAAATCTTGGAAAATAAATTTATTTATTCCTCTTTGTAGTAACTTCTCAAATACTGAAATACTGCTATCATGTCCTCCCTCCTAATCCTTATTTTATTCAGTTTCATGCTGTTATTTCTCAACCCTTTCCCTCACTTATCAATATCATTTGGAATGCGATGGTTGCGTTCCAGAGCGTTAGCTATCTCACTCGGTTTGATTAGAATCTTCTTCTCCTCTCCATCCAAGCCATTAATAATAATAATAATAAAAATCTTGATTAAAAATGGACAACCCCAGGACTGATTCTTCAGTCAACCTGATCAATAGTTCCCTTCGGTTTGAGGAGGACAAACCGTGCTTTCGATGGGATTATCGATCTCGATTTCTGCTTATTTGTCATTCCATCTAGCCCACAATTAACTAGGTTGGCAATAACGGGCAATTTATCAAAAGCTGTGCTTGGAGTCAAGATGGTATATTATGTCGACAGCATCCCATGAACAGTTGGCATCTCCCATGATATATTAGGGCAATTACCAAAACAACCGAGGTAAGAATCTGGCAAGATTTGTACTTGATAAAAAAAAAAAAAATCTCATTTCTGGCCATTACTCCATGGTTTCCAAAGTGCTTCCTACAGTATTTGTTTATGATGATTCTAGAATTATTCAGGGCACCATTTCAGGCTGTAAAATGATTAGGGGACTGGAGGCTAAAACGTACGATGAATGGTTGCAGGAACCAGGCATGGCTAGTCTAGTGAAGAGAAGGACCAGGAAAGAAATGATAGAAGTCTTCCAATATTTGAGGGGCTGCCACAGAGAGGAGGGGGGTCAAGTTGTTTTCCAAAGCAGCTGAAGGCCAGACAAGGAATAATGGATGGAAAGTGAACAAGGAGAGATTCAATCTGGAAATAAGGAGAAATGTTCTGACAGTGAGAGCAATCAACCCGTGGAACAGAAGTTGCCTTCGGAAGTTGTGGGAGCTTCATCCCTGGAAGCTTTCAAGAAGAGACCGGACTGCCATCTGTCAGAAATGGTGTAGGGTCTCTTACTTGGGTATGGGGAGGTTGGACTAGATGACTTACAAGGTCCCTTCCAACTCTGTTCATCTGTTAAAATCTTCTTCCTTCTCCTTTCAACACTTAAAAGCAGATTTCTCCCAGGCAAAGCTAGGAGAAGATTCAAATCAGTTAGGACAATGACCTCAAGGAATTCGGAGCAGTTTTGCCCGTGGTTTATTTAAGAACTAATAAAAACATTATCACATAATTAATGGTTGGTTGGTTGCAGTCAGCCAGAGACGTAGATGAGATTTGGCATTTTTAATCCATCTTTTGGGTCTTTTCCATTCCACCTGGAATGGGCAAATGTTGATGGGTGGCGTCGGAAGGGCCCACGCAAAATATACGCTCTTCCAAGTAAAGCAATTGACTGATGGGAAGTTTGTTTCCTTTGGCCACAGTCGTTCTATTTCCATTTGCAGGTTTTTATAGGGTGTCATTTTCCCTCGTTCTTTCTCATCTGTTTTGCCGTCTCCAGGTGCTGCAACGCCCACTATCCAGACTTGTTTGTCTCTTTTTAATCTGCACCTTTTAAGTCTCATCTGTTGTGTGGCAGGGGCTGGCCTGAGTTTTAAAGTCCCAGAGAACTTTATAGCTTCTTCGTTTTCTATTCGTGGGTCTGTTGTTGGCAGGCAAAATGGCATTTCTTGCCGATCTTCCAATGCGCCATTGTTGCCGCTTTCTGTGCCGCTGTTTGTCGTCAGCCTGTGTGATCTTCTGGCAGCAGCTCCCGAGATGGTTCAGTGTTCCTACTTCGGCTTCTTTGCAAGAGATGGCATTTGCTGTCCGTTGGCTTTTCTTCTCAATTCTGGATTTGTATGCGTTTGGTCTTAAGCAGTGGTGAAATCCAATTTTTTTTTACTACTGGTTCTGTGGGCGTGGTTTGGTGAGCGTGGAGTGGCTTGGTGGGCTTGGCAGGGGAAGGATACTGCAAAATCTCCATTCCCACCCCACTCCTGGGGAAGGATACTGCAAAATATCCATTCCCTCCCCGCTCCAGGGGAAGGATACTGCAAAATCCCCATTCCCTCCCCACTCCTGGGGGAAGGATATTGCAAAATCCCCATTCCCTCCCCACTCCTGGGGGAAGGATACTGCAAAATCCCCATTCCCTCCCCGCTCCAGGGGAAGGATACTGCAAAATCTCCATTCCCTTCCCACTCCTGGGGGAAGGATATTGCAAAATCTCCATTCCCACCCCACTCTGGGGCCAGCCAGAGGCGGTATTTGCCGGTTCTCTGAACTGCTCAAAATGTCCACTACCGGTTCTCCAGAACCTGTCAGAACCTGCTGGATTTCACCCCTGGTCTTAAGGCTTGGTCTTGTGCAGCCCTCTCTATCTTCACTTTCTTGCTCCTAGCCATTGCCAGGTCTTAGGGTTATCTGCGTTGTCTGCTAGTTTGTGTGTGTGTGTGTGTGAGTGTGTATTGGCCATGCAATTTTTTTGTCTTGTCATATCTCTTTTCCATTTTTTTTTTTCCATTTGGTCTTTCTTGTAAGACAGTTTGGTTTCTCCGATATTCAGTAATTCTTCATGGTGTACTAGACTCCATGCCTCTTCCTCACTGGCCTTCAAGATATTCTTCTAATGCCCTTATTTGTCTTCAACTGTCTGATTTACTTCAATACCCCATGCCCACCTTGATAGGTAGCATCACTGCGTGGATGAAGGGCATCATTCAGGGGTGAAATCCAGAATTTTTCCCTCCCGGTTCTGTAGGCATGGCAGGGGAAGCATGTTGCAAAATCTCCATTCCCACCCCATTCCAGGTGAAGGATGCTGCAAAATCCCCATTCCCTCCCATCCTGGGGGAAGGATATTGCAAAATCCCCATTCCCTCCCCACTCTGAGGCCAGCCAGAGGTGGTATTTGCCGGTTCTCTGAACTACTTAAAATTTCCGCTACCGGTTCTCCAGAACCTGTTAGAACCTGCTGGATTTCACCTCTGACATGATTCCTTGTCATTGTTTTTCTAGCCTTCCTATCGAGGACTTTTTTAGTTCGGTTTGAGCCCAAAACACTATTCCAGTTATGTTTCTAATGACTGGTATTACGCAGATATCGGTTGCCTTCTTGGTATTTCCTCCATTAAGTTCGGACTTTAGGATCTTATTCATTCTAATGATGTACAGTATTCAATGCTAATCTTGAACACAAGTGAGCGGTCAGACTAGGAGGCCCGAACTCATTGGTACCCTCACTCTGCAATGACTAAGGACACACATTCAATTTTGCAGCTACTAAGATTGTTGGTAACAATCAAGGGATGCGGTGGCTCAGTGGCTGAAGACACTGAGCTTGTCGATCGAAAGGTCGGCAGTTCAGCAGTTTGAATCCCTAGTGCCGCATGACGGGGTGAGCTCCCGTTCCTTGTCCCAGCTTCTGCCAACCTAGCAGTTCGAAAGCACGTAAAAAATGCAAGTAGAAAAAATAGGGACCACCTTTGGTGGGAAGGTAACAGCGTTCCGTGCGCCTTTGGTGTTGAGTCATGCCAGCCACATGACCACGGAGACGTCTTCGGACAGCGCTGGCTCTTCAGCTTTGAAATGGAGATGAGCACCGCCCTTTAGAGTCGGGAACAACTAGCACATATGTGCAAGGGAAACCTTTACCTTTACCTTAAGATTGTTGGACGGGTAGGCACAAAAACAGCCAGGGAAATGATTGAAGCCTGGGAAACAGTCACAGGAGTGCTGATTTACTACCAGCCTATCAAGTACTTAGAAGGTGAGGGCTGAGCAGCGCAAGCAAATGACTTTTTCCAAGGCCAGACAAGGAATAATGGATGGAAACTGATCAAGGAGAGATTCAACCTGGAAATGAGGAGGAACTTTCTGACAGTAGGAACAATCAACCCATGGAACAGAAGTTGCCTTCGGAAGTTGTGGGAGCTTCATCACTGGAAGCTTTCAAGAAGAGACTGGACTGCCATCTGTCAGAAATGGTGTAGGGTCTCCTGCTTGGGCATGGGTGATTGGAGTAGATGTCTTACAAGGTCCCTTCCAACTCTGTTCATCTGTAATCTGACAGATTAATTAACTTAATCTGTAATCTGACAGATTAATTAATTTAAAAGCCACCATCGACACACCCCAATCAACATCTAAAAAGCCACTTACAATAGGCACTATAAATACTACACACAAAACAGCACACACTCTGTTAGAGTAAAAGTTCCCTGAAGATGGGCTCCAGTAGAAGTCCGAAAGCTCGGAAGACAAATCTTCTGGTCGCAGGGACCAACCTAGATTGGATCTAACCTTCCTCTTGATTTCAATATACTTGATGTTGTCAGCTTGAAGGATGGCCAGGTATATGTAGTGAGCTTCTTCATTCAGATTCTTGTTGTTATTTCCGTATGGCATCTTGATTTCTTCTTGTTGCTAGTTGCGAAGTCGTGTCCGACCCATCGCGACCCCATGGACAACATTCCTCCAGACCTTCCTGTCCTCTACCATCCTCTGGAGTCCATTGAAGCTCACGCCGACTGCTTCAGTGACTCCATCCAGCCACTTCGTTCTCTGTCGTCTTCTTTTGCCCTCAATCGTTCCCAGCATTAGGCTCTTCTCCAGTGAGTCCTTCCTTCTCATTAGGTGGCCAAAGTATTTGAGTTTCCTCTTCAGGATCTGGCCTTCTAAAGAGCAGTCAGGGTTGATCTCCTCTAGGACTGACCGGTTGGATCACCTTGCAGTCCAAGGGACTCGCAGGAATCTTCTCCAGCACCAGAGTTCAAAAGCCTCAATTCTTTGGCGCTCAGCCTTCCTTATGATCCAACTTTCACAGCCACACATTGCAACTGGGAAAACCGTAGCCTTGACTATACGCACTTTTGTTGGCAGGGTGATATCTCTGCTTTTTAGTATGCTGTCTAGCTTTGCCATAGCTTTCCTCCCCAATTTCTTTAATTTCTAGTTTTCACAATTTTTCCCTTGTTGATATCTTGGCTGTATAGATGGACAGAGCTGAGCAGTGATTCTATTTCAGATGGTGTTTCTCCGTACAGCTTCAGATCTTCAGTGAAAGAACTGGGATGGCTTGGCAGATGTTTTTGATGTTTTCCAGCCATGGCCTGACTTGGTTAGTGTTGTTAACACAAGAATCAATACAATAACGAACAGTAGAGGTGATAATGAGTCTCCTTGAAAGTTTCCTCTCTTGATGTTAACTGTAACCTGTGTACCTAGAACAACAGAACAATAGAATAGCAGAATTGGAAGGGATCTTGGAGGTCTTCTAGTCCAAACTTCTGGTCTGGCAGGAAACCCTACGCCACTTCAGACAAATGGTCGTCCAATCTCTTCTTGAAAACGTCCAGTGTTGGAGCATTCACAACCTCTGGAGGCCAGTTGTTCCACTGATTGATTTTTTTCTAACTGTCAGGAAGTTTCTCCTTAGTTCTAAGTTGCTTCTCTCCTGGATTAGTTTCCACCCATTGCTTCTTGTCCTACTCTCGGGTGCTTTGGAGAATAGCTTGACCCCCTCTTCTTTGGGGCAGCTCCTCAAATATTGGAAAATTGCTCTCATGTCACCCTTGTCCTTCTTTTCACTAGACTAGACATAGCCAATTCCGGGAACTGTCCTTTATATGTTTTGATATATGTATCATATATCTTCCATTATGCCATTCATCTTTGCACAAAGCTTCTGATATTTCTACTGACTCCTGCTCACAGTAGCCATTTTTTTTTTGGAGATAGGTTGGATGTGTGTGTGTGTGTGAGAGAGAGAGAGAGAAAGAAAGGGAAGGAGGGAGAGGGAGAGAGAGGGGGGGAGAGGGAGAACGGGAGAGAGAGGGAGAGAGAGGGAGAGGGAGAGGGAGAGGGGGAGAGAGAGGGAGGGAGAAAGAGGGAGAGAGAGGGAGAGGGAGGGAGAGAGAGGGAGAGGGAGGGAGAGAGGGAGAGAGGGAGGGAGAGAGAGAGAGAGGGAGATGGAGAGGGGGAGGGAGAGGGAAGGAGAGAGAGGGGAAAGAGAGAGAAAGGGAGAGAGGGAGTGGGAGGGAGAGAGAGGGGAAAGAGAGAGAAAGGGAGAGAGAGAGAGAGGGAGAGGGAGGGATGGGAGAGGGGGAGAGAGAGAGAAAGAAAGAGAAAGAGACAGGGAGAGACAAAGATGGAGAGACGGAGGAAAAGGGAGAGGGAGAGATTAGTCCAAAGTCACCGAGGGAATGTCCATGGCCAAGACTGAAGTTGGGTTTTCTCACTCTAAGTTCAATACCTTGATCATCGCACTAAATTTTTAATATGCTTATTTTCTCTGGACATTCAGACAATGGTCACTTGAGGGACAGCTAGGATCTACCTGGCTGATTCAGTTCCGAAGACTGGTGTGCTTGGGTTCCTTCAATTATCAATATTTTCTACTTGGAGCCCCCAAAGGATGCCTTCTCTCCAGCAGCACATACCCTCAGGAATGAGGCTCCCCCCAAGATACAGATGTCCCCTCCCCCACCCGGCAGTTGTTCAGAAGAGCCATGAAGGCCTTTGGTGTGTGAGAGAGAAGCATCCCATTGCCCATCTTTTTATGCGTTTAATGATTTTATTGCTATTTCTTGAGTCAACGTTGTTAGCCGCTCGAGATCCTAATTCTGATTTTAACCCTAGAAAACGATAGGTAGAGATGCTTTGATCTGTTTGGACGAGAGCTTCTGGACCTCAGCAACCTTTGAGAGGCGTGACGCTCTTCAACTCCCAAAAGTCTTCCACTTGCTCATGCTGGCTGGAGAATTCTGGGAATTGAAGTCCACACACAGGGGTGGGCTTCAAAAATTTTAGCAAGGGGTTCTCTGCCTGGTTGCTGGGTGGGCGTGGCCATGGTGGGCATGGCCTAGTCGGCCTCCTGCACCAAGGGGGGGAGCACGTTTTTGCCCTACCCAGGCTCCAGAGGCTTTCCTCAACCCTCCAGGAGGGTGAAAATGGCCTCGCCAAGCTCTGGAGGCCAGAAACAGGCCTGTTTCCGGCCTTCCTGAACTTCCGGTAGGCCTGTTTTTCACCGTCCCCGAGCCTCCGCACGCACCCGGCATCCAAAACAGGCCGCATGGGGCAGGGGTGGGTTCTAAATTTTTTTACTACCGGTTCTGTGGGCGTGGCTTATTTTGTGGGTGTGGCTTGGAGGTCATGTGACTAGGTGGGCGTGGCTAGCTGGTCAGAGTCATTTCTGGAAGGTCCTCGCACTTATGACCAGTCCTCGCACTTACGGCCCGACACATTTGTTTGCTTTTAACACTGATCAGCTGTAGGACGGCCCTTTGAAGCCCCGCGGCAAGAGTTTAAACAGTTTTTTTTCCCTCTAGTCCTCAGCTGGGACTCAGGAGGCAGCAATAGATTGGGGGTGGGGCCAAATAAAAGGTAAGAATAATGTGGGGGGTGGGGGGGGTGGGAGGGCGGGGAGGGGAGAACTGGTTCGGTGACATCATATCGTCACCGCTACTGGCTTGGCCGAACCGGACCGAACCGGGAGGAACCCTCCACTGGCGTGGGGACTCCTGGGAGGGGTGGGGTGGGGTGGGCGGAAACAGCCAGGAGTGAGATTTGGGGGTTCTCCGAACTGCACAGATTCTCCCGAGCCCCTGCCAACCCCCAACAGCCCACCCCTGACCATACACCTTGAAGTCGCTGGTTTAGACAACCACAGGAGGGAGAAACCAATTCAGCCGTTATCGATTCTGCTGGACATTTTTCCTGTGGTAGCTGAAACGGACCAAGCTTCCTCCATAATGGTAAGGAAGCAAGAAATTACAAGCTTCTGTGCTCTGGAATGATGAAATAACCCAGGTTATTGGCTCGGTGCCTTAAAAGTAATTTGAGTAAAAGCCACTAGCACAGTGGTTAGGATGCAGTATTGCAGGCAAACTCGGCCCGCAGCCTGGAATTCGATTCTGATCGTCTCAAGGTTGACTCAGCCTTCCATCCTTCCGAGATCGGTAAAATGAAGACCCAGATTGTTTGGGGGACAATAGGGTGACTCTATAAACCGCTTAGAGAGGGCTGTGAAGCACTGTGAAGCGATATATAAGTCTAAGTGCTATTGCTATTCCTTCCTCCCTCCCTCCCTCCCTCCCTCCCTTCCTTCCTTCCTTCCTTCCTTCCTTCCCTCCTCTCTCCCTCTCTCCCTCTCTCCCTCCCATATTCCCTTTCTTATTATCCTTCCTCGAGGCTCAGTGGTTAGAATGCTGTATTGCAGGTTGACTCTGCCCACTGCCAGGAGTTCGATCCTGACCGGCTCAGGGTTGACTCAGCCTTCCATCCTTCTGAGATGTTTGTTTGTTTGTTTGTTTGTTTATTTATTTATTTATTTATTTATTTATTTATTTATTTATTTATTTATTTATTTATTATATTTCTATACCGCCTTTCTCCCGTAGGACTCAAGGCGGTGTACAGTCAAGAAAAATATAGACACACAAACATCATAAAATCGCTAATTAAAATTATTACTTAGTTTGGTCAATTAAATAAAACCCAGAATTAGATAACATTTAAAAAATCATTCACATGTTTGTATGTTTAACCCCGCCTGTTGGAACATCAGGGTCTTGAGGGCACGGCGGAAAGCACGGAGATCAGGGATATTCCGTATCTCCGGGGGCAGTTCATTCCAAAGGGTTGGAGCCCCCACAGAGAAGGCCCTCCCCCTGGGAGTCACCAGTCGACATAATTTGACTGAGTAGTCCCTCCCTGTGAGAACGAACTGGTCGGTGGGAGGCTATTGGTGGCAAAAGACGGTCTCGTAGGTACCCAGGTCCTAAGCCATGGAGGGGCAAGAGGCTGACTCTGTAAACCGCTTAAAGAGGGATGTAAAGCACTGTGAAGCGGTGTATAAGTCTAAGTGTTGGTGCTATAAATATAATATAAGCTATATAAAATATATAAATTGTAAGAGCCATGCAGGGGTGAAATCTACTTACCTTCCCTACCGGTTCGGAAGTGCGCTGGCGAGGATCTTATTACAAGGTACCACAAAATCACAATGGTAACAGACCAGTGGTGGGATTCAAATTTTTTTACTATGGGTTCTGTGGGTGTGGCTTGGTGGGCGTGGCATGGCTTGGTGGGCGTGGCTTGGTTGGCATGGAAGGGGTAGGATACTGTAAAATCCCCATTTCCTCCCGATCAGCTGGGACTCAGGAGGCAGAGAATAGATGGGGGCGGGGCCAGTCAGAACTTTTATTACCGGTTCTCCGAACTACTCAAAATTTCCGCTACCGGTTCTTCAGAACTGGTCAGAACCTGCTGAAACTCACGTCTGTATCAGACTCTTTAAGGATCCCAGTCTGAATTTCGAGGGGATGTCACAGTTTCGAACCTACAAATGAATGTTAGTCTTGTCACAGGTTCTTTCTGGAAGAGGGGAGAAAAAAATGGGTTGAAGCAAGATAAGCACGGCTCCCTGAGTAGACAGACATCTGTGCATTGACTCTGTTTCCATTAGGATTTAGTAGGTGCTTGTCCAGTGTCTTCTCTAACGTCCACCTTGCCAAGGCCAACTTTCACAATTAGACACACACACGAACACACAAAGTGGAATTCCTCAGGTCTTTTTTTTTTTTTTTTTTTTGAAAAGGGGGTCTGGTTATACCATCAGTAATGGGGAGATAGGATGGAAACGTGAAATGGGTAGACACAGAATAGGACTTTTTTTTTTTTTTTTTTTGGAAGGGAATGAGTTGTATCCTTGGTTACCGAAGGAACTAGTTGATAATCTGGCTGAATTTTCTTTGTTTTCTTGGAAAAACCATCTGTGGATGACCAGATGATAGAAAGAATCCTTGTTCTTTTTTTAAAAAAAATAAAACAATTACCCTGACATCACGGGTGGACTGCTGGAGGTTCGCAGGGGTTCGGGAGAACCTCTAGTTAAGATTTGGTGCAGTTCGGAGAACCCCCAAATCCTACTCCTGGCTTGCCCTGCCCATCCCAGGAGTCCCCACGATGCCCATTTTGGATGCAGGTAAGTGCATGGTGCGTGCGGAGGCTCAGGGAGGGCGAAAAATGGGCCTACTGGAAGTTCAGGAACTGGCCCTTTCCGGCCTCCAGAGGGCCTCTGGAGCCTGGGGAGGCCATTTTCGTCCTCCCGGAGGCTCAATGAAAGCCTCCGGAGCCTGGGGAGGGCAAAAACGCCCCCCCCCCCGCGCCATGGTGCAGGAGGCGATTAGGCCACGCCCACCCAGCAACCGGGCAGAGAACCCCTTGTTAAAATTTTTGAAGCCCACCCCTGCCTGACATAACATTCTGAGAAGATTCCAGGCAGATCAGAAGAAGATTGGTCGGTGAACCCCTCGATGACCATACCCTAAGACAGTGATGGCTAACCTTTTTGCCGTCGTGTGCCAAAAGCGGGGGGGAGTGCAGGGGGGGTTGCACACATGCGTGCCCACACCATAATTCAATGCGTCCTGCCCCCGTACATGCATGCGTGACCCCCCCGACACTCCCACTGCTTTTGGGTCTGGTAGGCCCATTTTTCGCTCTCCCCAGGCTCCCCAGCCTTTTTAGGAGCCTGGGGAGGGCGAAAATGGCCTTCCCCACCCACCTGGAGGCCCTCCGGAGGCTGGAAATGGCCTGTTTCTCAACTTCCGGTGGGACCGAAGGCCCATTTTTCACCCCCCCAGGCTCCAGAGGCTTTCTAGGAGCCTGGGGAGGGCAAAAACAGCCTTCCCCACCCCGCTGGAGGCCCTCCAGTGGCCGGAAATGGCTCATTTCCCAACTTCTGGTGGGCCTGGAAGGGCCAAAAATCAGCTGGCTGGCATGCTCATGCGTGCTGGAGCTGAGCTAGGGCAACGCTCACGTGCCCACAGATATGGCTCCGCGTGCCACCTGTGGCACAGGTACCATAGGTTCACCATCACGGCCCTAAGACTTGATCCATTTACAATGGGATGGCTTCCCTTTGAAATGGCAGAGCTCTTGCCCATTCCCTCATCAAAGTGTTTGTCAAAGCACGCCTGGCTGGCATCGTGATGACCAAACTCGCTGGCTGTTTCTTTTGTCAGCAACCAATTTTAAATCCTGGTCCCGTAAATTTAACTGTTATCTGATCCAGCATCTTTTCCCCCCTTAGCGTTTCCGCAGAAGTGCCATTAAAAGGCAAGGTTGAATGTCTTCCAGTTGTTGTTTTTTTGACAGCAAGGACTGAAGTACCGGTCCGGTGGGACTACAAAATCTGCTCCAAGATGTGCTTGTTTGCAGCTGCGAGATGCCGGTACGTGACTTCCTTAAAGAAATACCAGTCAGATCGGAAAGGAACTCTGCTTCCTCCACAATTCCTTCACCTAAAACTTGGAATAGCAGTTTTGTTCCACTTGAAGAAGAGATTCTGGTGGTGGGTTTCTTTTTTTCCTAGCCCTGCCCCAGTTTAAAGTTATTTTAGATTTTAATCTGGCGCAAAGTGATCTTCCAGATTTGTTGCTCCACCACTGATGGACCTGTCCAATAGGCATTGTTTATTTATTTATTTATTTAAACCAGGGGTGACATGTAAAATTTGTTACTACCAGTTCTGTGGGCGTGGCTTGGTGGTGGTGGTGGTAATGTTATGGAATGATGAGACCAAACAACATTCCTGGTCAGCCAGAGACAGTTTTATTGCGCAGTTTCAGAATCAGATTTGTATCTGCAGTTCTGAACCAAGAAGAGCTCTGATAAAACTGCTTTTATACATCTCCAAGACAAAGGATTTTGTGAGCACAGCAGTTTTCCATATATGGTTAACATACATTTGTTACATGATAATTGATACTTTCTAAATTACTAAATTCCTACATTATTTTCTAGTCCATAAGATTATCTTAGCTAAACAACCTTCCTCAGTTCTGTGATTGCTGATGCGTAGATTCATGGTTGCTTTGGATAATAAGTAACTTTTGTTTCGTATGGATGTCCTTGCATTCTTGACAACTAGGCCCCTCAGAAGATATATATATATTACCAAGAATGGAATTTAGCTGACTTAGTGTAATCTCTAAACAAGCACATTTCTTTCTTATAATAATGTGAATAAAGAGGGTCCTTCAGTGTTCATACAGCTGACCCTGTACTATTCCTACATCATTCACATTAGTAATGTGACTGGGTGGGCGTGGCCAACTTTTTTTTTAAAAAAACTTTTCAAAGCCTTTTTTCTAATGCTTTGAAAAGCCTCCGCCGATCAGGCAACTCAGCTGGGATCGTCAGAGATTTTTCAAAGCATTTTTTTTAAACCACCTCTTTGGCCAAGAGGTTGCAGAAAAAAATGCTTTGAAAAGCCTCTGATGATCCCAGCTGAGCCACGCGATCATCAGAGGCCTTTTTTTTAACTTTTAAAAGCATTTTTTCGTCGGAGGAGGTGGTAGAAAAAATGCTTTGAAAAGTTAAAAAAAAAAAGCCTCTGTTGATCGTGCGACTCAGCTGGGCATGGTGGTGGTAGGGGGGCGCAGGGATTTTTGCTACTGGTTCTCCGAACCACCCACCGCCATCGCTACCGGATCGGGCGATCCGGTCCGAACCGGGAGCATTTCACCCCTGATTTAAACCCTTTCTAAGTCTTATGGCAAACCAAGGGTGGCAGCTGCCGATCAAAAATTGAAAAACACACACACACATAAAAACCATATTTCTTAAGTGGTTAGCAGAAGGGGGCGTGCATAAGTGCACTAACGTGCCCATCGTCCCTGTCAATGTATTTTTATTCTTTTATTCTTGTTCTAGTTTTTGTTTGACAAATTCTAATAAATAAATCAATATTAAAACTATAAACTATTAAACTACTACAATCCAATGCACCAAAAAAAATTAAAAATAATAATGTTGGTGCCAAGCGAACCTTCTGTTGTGCACTCACTCATCTTATCCCATAGCTTGATGGCAAATCCAAGTCTTTGGTGTTTTACAAAAAGATGGAATGGAATGGAATGGAATGGAACGGGACAGGACAGGACGCGACGGGACAGGACAGGACAGGACAGGACAGGACAGGACAGGACAGGACAGAAGAGAAGAGAACAGAATAGAAAATATGGGATGGGATGGGGTGGGGTGGGGTGGGGTAGGGTAGGATAGGATAGGATAGGATAGAATAGAATAGAATAGAATAGAATAGAATAGAATAGAATAGAATAGAATAGAATAGAAAATATGGAATGGAATGGAATGGAATGGAATAGAATAGAATAGAGTAGAATAGAATAGAATAAGAAAATATGGAATGAAATGGAATAGAATAGCCTTTATTGTCATTTTCCTGTATACACAATGGCACCCATTAAAATGAAATTCTGATGCACTGCTCTCAAAAATAAGAAAACGCTATCCACCAGACAATGTCACCAGCCCAAGGGTAATAACAACAACAACAACAACAACAATAATAATATAATTACAACAGCAACATCCAAAAATCATCCTCAGGCGAACAGAATCAGCAGCACAGAGATGGGAGAGCCCATTTTTCTATCTCAATTTAAGTAGACCTTCTGGGCTTTCCTCCTTTCCAGGAATTGCAAGTCCTGTTTTTAAAATACAGGGAGTCCTCGACTTACAACAGTTTGCTTAGTGACCATTCAACGTTACAACGGCAGTGAAAAAAAGTGACTGACGATCATTTTTCACCCTTACGATCATTGCGGCATCCCTGTGGTCAAGAGAGTTCCGTTCGGATGCTTGACAACTGATTCACATTTATGACGGTTGCAGCGTCCCGGGGTCACGGGATCCTCTTTTTGTGACCTTGCGACGAGCAAATTCCATGGGGGAAGCCAGATGTACTTAACAACTGCTGTGACTCACTTAACAACTTCAGGGAGTCACTTAACAAATGTGGCAAGGAAAGTCGTACCATGGGGGCGAGACTCGCTTCACAAATTTTCTCACCTGGCAACATAAATTTGGGCCTCGGTTGTAGTCGTAGATCGAGGACTGCCTGTATAGATCTAACAAAACCTTTCTTTAACAAACACGTCTAGCAGTGTTTCCCAAATGTAATAAACCAGGGTCTAGCAAGAACAAGCAGAAGGTTTCGCGAGCAGGTGGGAAAACAATCCGTCGGGCAGAATCTCCCGTGGAAGGCAAGTCACCCATCGCTCCGGCAGCCCACGCCAAGAAGGACCACGGAACCACGTGTCCAGCAACTGGGAAGGAAGAAGGGGCAGAATCCAGGCTGCATCACAACCACGCTGTCAACGTGGCGCCCCCCCCACCCCCCAGTCACCTGTATCACCCAAGTTGTGCAGGAGAGAGCCTCTGTAAGGCTCGCGTAGGGCACCCGTAGGGCAAGGCTCTCGTAGGGCACCCATAGGGCAAGGGTGTCAAACTCAATTTCATTGTGGGGCGCATCAGGGCTGTGACTGACCTCTGGGGGGGGCGTGGCCAACTGGGTAGGTGTGGCTGACTTGGTGGGCGTGGCCAACTGAGTGGGCGTGGCCAGCTTGACGCCATTCCCCAAACTGCTGGCATGTTTCCTCTTCGCATTAGGTAGACCAGGATACGGCTCTGCGGGCCGGATCCAACCACATCGTAGGCCAGATCCGGCCCACGGGCCATGAGGGAATCTTTCATTTAAAAGCACTTTATGAAGTATCTTGTGCTGTGTTGTCATGAGGATGAGCCTGTGATCCATCCACAGGGAGATTGCCCTTCAGGGTGGAGGGAAAAACAGAATTTATCTGATAAATATATGCAAACATTCCCTGAATTTCAATTCTGACATGCCTCTTGTGTCGATTGAAGTCTATCCCTCTTGATAACACGCAAGCAATTCTGCTGTCTTCGTCTCTAATATCCAAATGCTAATTTCTCAATCGCTTCATAGTCATAGGCCTACACAGGAGGAAACGAAGAAAAGACTGGTTTAACTCAGCTCACCTACACACCATAGTCCTCCAATTCTAAGGATCAATCAACTTTAAGCCCTTACGTTGACTTAAACCCCCCACCCCAAGATTATAGAACAGAGTTGACCACTTGACCACTTGAAGATGTGTGGACTTCAACTCCCAGAATTCCCCAGCTGGCTGCAGTCCATCCGTGTCGCTTGGGGAATTCTGGGAATTGAAGTCTATAGATCTTAAAGAGCCGAGGTGGCGCAGTGGTTAGAGTGCAGTACTGCAGCAGTGGTGGGTTCCTCCCGGTTCGGCCCAGTTCTCCCGAGCCGGTAGCGGTGACGATATGACGTCACCGAACCAGTTCTGCCCTCCTGCCCCCCGCGCCCCACCCACTCACCCCCCACGTTATTCTTACCTTTTATTTGGTCCCACCCCCAATCTATTGCTGCCTCCTGAGTCCCAGCTGATGGCTAGAGGGAAAAAACCTGTTTAAACTCTTGCTGCGGGGCTTCAAAGGGCTGCCCTACAGCTGATCAGTGTTAAAAGAGAACAAATGAGTAGACCGGTGCCTGCAAAAATACATGAGTAGATCAGTGCCTGCAAAAATAAATGGGTAGACCAGTGCCTGCAAAAATACATGAGTAGATAAAGTAAAAATTTTTAGAACTCACCCCTGTACTGCAGGCTACTTCAGCTGACTGCCTAGCTGCAGTTCGGCAGTTCGAATCTCACTAGGTTCAAGGTTGACTCAGCCTTCCGTCCTTCCGAGGTGGGTAAAATGAGGACCCGGATTGTTGCGGGACAAGAGGCTGACTCTGTAAACCACTTAGAGAGGGCTGTAAAAGCATCATGAAGCGGTATATAAATCTAAATGCTATTGTTATTAAAGTGGCCATGTTTATAGATCCCTTCTTCCTCAATCTGAAATGGATTATTTTATCATCACCCTCAATGTTGGGCTAGTTTGTGTGGAAAATAAAAAGCAGGGGGAAAATTTATTTATTTTTATTTTTTTTTTATTTTTTTTTTATTTAATCAAATTTCTATACCGCCCTACTCCCGAAGGACTCAGGGCGGTGAACAGCCAAGATAAAATACAGATAATACAAATATTAAAAATCCCTTAAAATTATTAAATATTTTGGCCGAAACACAGAAAATAAAACTTTTCAACGTTTATGGTGAAAAGAAATATATTAAACAGCAGGAGGACTATTATTATGATGGTGATGGTTATGATTATTATTATTAACAACAACAAAACAAGGACGATCATAATAATATCCCAGGTCCTTGGTAAGGATATGATAGGTACACAAAACTGCCAAACCCAATCTGAACATCTGGCTGACTGTGCGATGATCAATAACAACAATAACAACAACAACAACAATAATTTATTTATTTATTTTTCAGATTTCTATACCACCCTTCTCCTTTCGGACTCAGGGCGGTGAACAGCCAAGATAAAAAACATTTATACACAAAAGTTAAAAATAGATTTAAAATAATTAAATAAATTTGGCCCGTAATTTAAAACTTTTCAATTAAAATCCATATCAGATTTTAAAACCAACTGTAAAATCAGGACAGCCCGGCTAACTGAAAAAAAATAGGTTTTTAGGGCCCGACGAAAAGTGCTATTATTATTATTATTAAAATAATAATAGCAGCTGGAAATAATAATATTTTTTTTTAAAAAAATTAAAAATTGTACATTTTAAGAAGGTACTTGGTTCATACCTAGGATGCTGGCAGCAACCCATATCAACCATCAGGGCCAGTCAATGGTATTTGTGATACGTTGTTAAATGTTCAGTTGACTGAGTTTCATGTTTAATGAATAAAAGAGAGATAATCGCAGCTAGAAAAAAATAAATAAAATATCACAATTTGCAAACTGAAGTTGAACGATTGTGGAGGAAGAAATCAATGGTTGGGCCAATAGAAATAGGAGCCCCTGGAGCAATATCCAAAGGGTTGCCTAGATACAAGGAAATTTTGAATTTATCAATCCTGAATAGTCTGACTTTTCAAAGAAAGTCCATACTCGGAACTCCCTATATCTGTAATGGCGAACCTATGGCACACGTGCCACAGGTGCCACACGGAGCCATATCTGTGGGCACGCGAGCGTTGCCTAGCTCAGCTCCAGCGTGCATGCGTGTGCCAGCCAGCTGATTTTTGGGCCTTCTGGACCCACCGGAAGTCAGGAAACAGGCTGTTCCCGGCCTCCGGAGGGCCTCCAGGGGGGTGGGGAAGGCCATTTTCGTCCTCCCCAGGCTCCTAGAAAGGCTCTGGAGAAAAATGGGCCTTATGGTGCCACTGGAAGTTGAGAAACGGGCCGTTTCCGGCCTCCGGAGGGCCTCTGAGGGGTGGGGAAGGCCATTTTCGTCCTCCCCAGGCTTCTAGAAAGGCTCTGGAGAAAAATGGGCCTTATGGTCCCACTGGAAGTTGAGAAACGGGCCGCTTCCAGCCTCCAGAGGGCCTCCGGGGGATGGGGAAAGCCATTTTCGTCCTCCCTAGGCTCCTAGGAAGCGTCTGGAGCCTGGGGAGGGCAAAAAACAGGCCTACCGGGCCCACCATGCCATCACGTGCCAAAAGCGGGGGGAGCGCATTGAATTATGGGTGTGGGCACACACGCGCACGACACCCCCCCCGTGCTCCCCCCACTTTTGACACGCGACGGCAAAAAGGTTAGCCATCACTGCCTTATATAATTAGACATTACCTTAACTGCTCTTAGGTCTTCAGTTAGGAACTGTTAATATTTTTTAACCAGTCCCAGACTGTGAATCAAAGCGAAGATTAAATAATCACAATAAAAGATGAGAAACGAAAAGCAAAAAAAAAAAAAATCCAAGTTTCAAAAGTGAGGTTTTTCTTTCTTTACTATTGATTTTTGTATTGGTTTTTTTTTCTGTTATTCTTTAACAATAAAAATACCATAAAAAAAAAAAAGTGAGGTTTGAGTTAGCTAGAAATATTACCTAACAGTATCATCGCAGGCTTTCTTCTCAATTTAAACGCCCCCCTCCCCTTTGCACAGTTCTGTGTAAAAAAAAAAAAGCATTTGTCCCATTTAAATATTCTGACTTTTGCCGTATCTTTGCAACGGAGTGTAATTAGAACCTCCCGTGAGTCTTACTTATTCATAAATGGAATCCGAGCAAATGAATAACTCCAGAATGCTCATCCCCTTGAATTAATAAATAAATAAATAAATAAATAAATGCCCTGTTAGATCAAGTTATTGGTTGTTAGGCTTGTTCTCTGTAATGAGTGTAACGCGACACTTTTTGTAACACGATCAGCCTCTCAAATTGCTATGCAGGAGTGTTGAGATATATATATTCCTGCATCTTTCAGTTCAAGACTATTTTAAGGTTTCTAACCTGACCTGCTCCCTTGCAGGTATCAAAAGTGGGAGGGGAAAAAAATGTACGTGCAGAATGGTAGATAAGCCTGAGTGGCGTAGGAGGCTAATGCCTCCTACTAAGGCAGCATTTAACATCCAGCTGCCTGCAATTACTGCAAGTTCAATTCTCCCCAGGCTCAAGGTTGACTCAGCCTTCCATCCTTTCTAAGGTGGTTAAAATGAGGACCTGGTTTGTGGGGGCAATAAACTGACTTTGTATAAAATATACAAAAGTATGAAGGCTATTGCTTAACGCACTGTAAGCCGCCCTGAGTCTCCAGAGAAGGGCGGCATATAAAAATAAATAAATAAATAAATAAATAAATAAATAAATAAATAAATAAATAAATAAATAAATAAATAAATAAATTTAAGGAATTTCCTCCGGAACGTTATTGTTGGATATAGATCAATGGCTGAAGCATCCACCTCATTTCTTTTCCTCAAAAAAAGACGAAAGCTGAAAATGATATTTTTTCCCCCTTCGTTTCATACATACAGATGGGCGTCTCTCGAACTGAAATAAATAATATTTCAGTTATATTCAATTATACACACACACACACACACACACACACACACACACACACACACACATATGTTTTCTGAGGTTTTTGCGGGTGTTTGTATGTAGGTCTTTGGTTATTCGGGTTTTCTCCCGCGTAAGATTGGAGGTGTCTTGGCAACGTTTTGACGAAGTCTCATTCGTCATCTTCAGGCTCTTGTTTTCAGCTTCGTGCTTCTAGGAGCAATGAGCAATCTAGGAGCATTGCTCCTAGAAGCACGAAGCCGAAAACACCAGCCTGAAGATGACGAATGAGACTTTGTCGAAACGTTGCCAAGACACCTGCAATCTTACGCGGGAGAAAACCCGAATAACCAAATATATATATATATATATATATTTTCATCCGGTATTCGGTCTGCGTTGACTCATTTCCCGGTTTTGGTTTGCTTCGTTTCTCCCCATAAAAACTGCCATCTGCCAATGTCGAACTGAGTCAGCTGTATTGTCCTGCCAGATGTGGATGGAAATCTCAGCACACACCTGCCTTGTAGGGTGCTGAATCAAAAGGAAAACGCGAGTTCCGGCATTTTCATTTGTAACAGTTTGTTATAGAAGTGGGAATCGCCTTTTTCCACCCTGCATCTTGTCGTCTATTTTTGCACGCGAGTAAGTATTTCTGCCAAGCAGTAGGAGTTGTTTTCCTCTTATGAGGAATGAGTTTGCACCCTGCAGAGAACATAAACAGACATTAGTAACTCAAGAAGCATCACCACGTAAGAGGAAACCTAAGATTCTCCTTGAAGCATCCAAGAATTTCAAACAAAAAGACTGAGAGCTGAGCAGTTATGAATTCTGAATTACCAAGCCTATTTGCTTGTCCCACCATCTACAATCTATTTACATCAGAGATGGGATTCAGCCGGTTCAGGCAAATCAGTAGTAGCGACTGCGGGAGGCTCTGCCCACTCGCCCGGACGTAATGTACGAGCAAAGAGCTCCATTTGCGAACCGGTAGGGAAGGTAAGTGAATCCCACCTCTGATTTACAGGTAGTCCTCGACTTACAACAGTTTGTTGAGTGACCGTTTAAAGTTACCACGGCACTGAAAAAAGAGACTTATGACCAGTGGTGAAATCCAATTTTTTTTACTACTGGCTTGGTGGGCATGGTGTATCTTGGTAGGCATGGCAGGAGAAGAATACTGCAAAATCGCCATCCCAACCCTACTCTGGGACCAGCCAGAGGTGGTATTTGCCAGTTCTCTGAACTGCTCAAAATTTCCGCTACCGGTTCTCCAGAACCTGTCAGAATCTGCTGGATTTCACCCCTGCTTATGACTGCTTTTCACAGTTACCACCTTTGAACCCTTCCCGGTGATCGTGTGATCAAATTTTAGATGCTTGGCAACCGGCTCATACTTATGACTGTTGCTGTGTCCCAGGGTTAGCCCCCAAATTTCTGTTGTAAATTGAGACCTGGGCAAAGTGTGTTTTGCTCAAATTTTTACGACCTTTCTTGTTAAGTGAATTACTGCAATATCACTTCAATTGTTCAGTTGGTCACACGGTTGTTAAGTGAATCTGGCTTCCCCATTGACATAGGCTTGCCAGAAGATCGCACAAAGGGATCACGTGGCCCCGGGACACCGCAACCGTCATAAATACGAGTCAGTTGCCAAGCATCTAAATTTTGATTTGCGACTGTGGCGGAAGCTGCAACGGTCTTAAGTGTGAAAAACAGTCATGACTCATTTTTTTCAGTGCCGTTGTAACTTTGGTCACTAAGTGAGCCGTTGTAAGTTGAGGACTACCTGTAGCTGCTCCAGACTCAGATTGGTATGAGTGGGTCCTAGCACCAAATATCGTAAGGTTGAGGAATCAGAAATGAAGAGGGGTTTAAATGTACGGAGCTATTCGTTTTTCAGGGAGTCGTTCTGTCACATGGATGCCATCCAATGATTTGATTTCAGTAGACTGAGGTGCAACTGGCAATTCCATTGACATCTTCACACTGCAAATGTGTGCCCCGATATTCCAACTAATGTTTGGTCAAGATGATGTGCCACTTAGGGGAAGAACTGTTAGTGAGCACAGTCCCTGGAGGTGTTGTGGCCCCTCCAACAGCCGAATCGAGGAGGAGAAGGAGGGATGGGAGTCAGGCTCAGCATCAGGGCAACCTGAGAGCTCCGAGGGGGAAGAAGGAATGGAGCTGGCAGAGAGAGAGAGACAGAGGTGGAGCCTGGGCCGTCCATCAGCCCTCAGATGGAAACTCAGCAGCCCCCAAGTCTGGAGGTGGCTGATGAGGAAGAGGAGGAACAGCTGGGTCTGGTGCCTGACGCACGGATGCACAGAAGGCAGAGGAGAGGAGAGCAGTGGAAATCTATGGGCCGGTCCTTGGGACGGAAAAGCCACCGCTGCTAGCAAAGCCCCACCCTAGCTCTGGGGATAAAAGGCAGGGGGCGGAGATGAATAGGTATGGCAGACAACTATTATCTTCTGGCCAGACAGGTTTATTAGCCTGTGTTGAGAGAGAAACTATTTGCCAGGGCTGCCGGCACTCCTAATTAAAGGAATCTTTGAGTTCACTTCAGAGGGTTGGTCATGTTTGGGGAACCGGGTCAGAACAGGAGGTTGAGGTGACATCGGTAAAGGAGCCACATGGGGTGGAGACAGAGGCTCTGTCTACTGGGGCTTCTGTTACCTTGTCAGATGGTTTCCTTTTATCAACCTGGAAGAAACTTCTGTGAAGAAAGGCCTCTGAAATCTGTAGGTTGCGAAGTGGCTGAGACGTCAACTGTGTCCCACGATGGAGAGAAGATTCTTCACAAACCGAAGTCTCTGGAAGTTCTCCTGATTGTACAGATGGTAAGCGGTTGACTTATAATAAAGTTCAATAAAGGCGTTTTGATGTTCTCCTCTTCTTGGATGGAAGCAAAGGCGTTGCCTTTGATCGCTTGTCTTAATATTAAGTGTCTTTTCTAAGTCCATAACTGGTTCCAAGCAAGGATCCTGGATTTAATTAGGACTTCTGTCAGAACCCTGACGCCAGGCTAAGTCCAACTGGACAACACCAGGTTCAGTCAACCCTGCTCCTCAGATGTTGGCTTGTTTGACATCGTGTCAACCTTTTCTACTGGCTGGGATGAGTTTTCACACAAAGCCTCCTCAGCTGGGGCATCAAAAGGCAGAAGAGGCCGCGGAAAGATCTGGCTGCTTTATTCTCTGCTTCGGGTAAGCCCCACCGGGGAATTGTGACACCGCCTGTGTTGTGCAGGCAGGCGATTCCCCAGCTCAGCAACAGCCCCATTGGGAGAGAGGCCCAGCATTCGACCACAGCAGAGGGAAGGAGGAGGTGTCTCAGCTGGGAGGCCAAAGCTGATTGTTCGTCTTTGGAAGAAACTGATGCAATTGACATTCGCTCCTTTTACACAAAACAGGGGAGGAGAGGAATGTTTTGGCAAAGAATAGCCCGTTACTCTGGAAGGAGGGGAAATGAGAGCTGATGAAATTCCCTTTCATCCAATTCTCAAAAATCCAAGAGCCTCACCGTTGTTTTGTAAACTCAGGGCCAGTCAATGGTTACAATCTCCCTCTCCCTCTCCCACCCTCTCCCTCTCCCTCTCCCTCTCCCTCCCTCTCTCTCTCTCTCTCTCTCTCTCTCTCTCCTATGTCTCTCCACTTCTCTCTCTCTCTCTCTCTCTCTCTCCTATGCCTCTCCTCTCTCTCTCTCTCTCTCTCTCTCCCTCTCTCTCTCCTATGTCTCTCCACTTCTCTCTCTCTCTCTCTCTCTCTCTCTCTTATGTCTCTCCACTTCTCTCTCTCTCTCTCTCTCCTATGTCTCTCCACTTCTCTCTCTCTCTCTCTCCAATGTCTCTCCACTTCTCTCTCTCTCTCCTCTCTCTCTCCTCTCTCCTTTCTCTTGCTCTCTTTCTCTTTCTCCTCCTCTCTCTCCTCTCTCTCTCTCTCCTCTCTCTCCTCTCTCTCTCTCTTTCTCTCTCTCTCTCTCTCCTATGTCTCTCCACTTCTCTCTCTCTCTCTCTCCTATGTCTCTCCACTTCTCTCTCTCTCTCTCTCTCTCTCTCTCTCTCTCTCTCTCCTATGTCTCTCCACTTCTCTCTCTCTCTCTCTCTCTCTCTCTCTCTCTCTCTCCACACAAACACACCCCAGATAGAAGTGAATATTTGTTGCATAGGGTTGAACTGTGGGGGTCCTTGGTGCTCTCTGGGCTTGTTAGTTTTCTTGCAGATGTTTCATTACCAAACTAGGTAACCTCACCAGTGCTGGAAGGAAGGGGGAGTTTGATTCTAAGCACTCCTCTTCTAGCACTGATGAGGTTACCTAGTTTGTAATGAAAGGTCTACAAGGAAACAAGGAGCTCGGTGGAGCTCTGGTGGCTCAGCGGACTAATTACGTCTGCTGCCTGCAATTACTGCAAGTTCAAAACTCACCAGGCTCAAGGTTGACTCAGCCTTCCATCCTTTCTAAGGTAGGTAAAACGAGGAGCCAGATTATGGGGGCAATAAGCTGACTTTGTATAAATATACAAAAGTATGAAGGCTATTGCTTAACGCATTGTAAGCCGCCCTGAGTCTCCGGCAAGGTCAGAAAAAACAGGAAGAGATACTGCTTAAACACCAGCCAAGCTCAGGTGTTACGCTATACAGAACAACAGAGTTGGGAGGGACCTGGGAGGTCTTCTAGTCCAACCCCTTGCCCAGGGCAGGAAATAAATCCTATAATATTTTAGACAATGCCTGTCCAGCCTCTTCTTGAAAACTTCCTGGGATGGAACACGTCCAGCATCTGGAGGCAAGCTGTTCCGTTGATAAATTGGTCTCGAAGTTGGATCTCTCTTTGACAACTCTCCATCTGTTACCCCTTGTCCTGCCTTCAGGTGCTCTGGAAAATAAATTGTTCCTCTCGTCTTTGTGACAGCTTCTCAAATATTGCAAGACTGCTATTATGTCACCCCTAGTCCTTTCTTCGTTAGATTAGACACACCCAGTTTCTGCAAAGTAAAGTTCTACATTTGGGCAAGAAAAACCCAAATGCACAGGTACAGTATAGGTGGTACTTCACTCAATAGTAGTAACTGTTTAGAGGGATCTTGGAGTCCTGGTGGACAATCACTTCAATGTGAGCCAACTGTGTGCTGCAGCTGCCAAAAAAAAAAAGCCAACACAGTTCTAGGCTGCATAAACAGAGGGATGGAATCAAGATCACGTGAAGTGTTAATACCACTTTATAATGCCTTGGTAAGGCCACATTTGGAGTACTGCATCCAGTTTTGGCTGCCACGATGTAAAAAGGATGTTGAGACTCTAGAAAGAGTGCAGAGAAGAGCAACCAAGATGATTAGAGGACTGGAGGCTAAAACATATAAAGAACGGTTGCTGGAATTGGGTATGTCTCCTTTAATGAAAAGAAGGATTAGGGGGTGACATGATAGCAGTGTTCCTATATCTCAGGGGCTGCCACAAAGAAGAGGGAGTCAAGCTGTTCTCCAAAGCAGGATAAGAAGCAATGGATGGAAATTAATCAAGGAGAGAAGCAACCTAGAACTAAGGAGAAATTTCCTGACAGTGAGAACAATGAATCAGTGGAACAACTTGCCTCCAGAAATTGTGAATGCTCCAACACTGGAAGTTTTTAAGAAGAAGTTGGATAACCATTTGTCTGAAATGGTGTAGGATTTCCTGCCTAAACAGGGGGTTGGACTAGAAGACCTCCAAGGTCCCTTCCAACCTATTCTATTCTATTCTATTCTATTCTATTCTATTCTATTCTATTCTATTCTATTCTATTCTATTCTACTCTACTCTACTCTACTCTACTCTACTCTACTCTACTCTACTCTGTTCTGTTCTGTTCTGTTCTGTTCTGTTCTGTTCTACTCTACTCTACTCTACTCTACTCTACTCTACTCTACTCTACTCTACTCTACTCTACTCTACTCTACTCTACTCTACTCTACTCTATTCTATTCTATTCTATTCTATTCTATTCTATTCATTCTTCATATGTTTTCACCTCCAGACCCCTAATCATCCTTGTTGCTCTTCTCTGCACTCTTTCTAGAGTCTCCACATCTTATTTTTGTAGCTTAAGGCTGCCTTGTTCATAGGCTGGTGATGTAATGAGGGCCACATCATGAGACCTTGACAGAAAAAAAAAAAAAAAAGGTGATTCAAGGATACGTTTGGGTCATGCACAGGTGGACATCAGCCACTGACTTCACCTCTATCAAAGGCCCACCTCTCCATCTCAGCCACTTCCTCCCATTGTTATCCTTCCTCACGCCAAAAATGAGGGCTGCGTGTGGACGAAACCAAGAACTTGGGCTGGGGGGTTGGACTAGATGACCTACAAGGTCCCTTCCAACTCTGTTAATCTGAAAAAAACCAAACCAAGTTCTGAGAGGCTCAGAGCAGAGCAGAGCTCCCTACCACCCCCAATCCCCCAATCTCTGACAGGCAGAATTTGCAGAGGTGAAAGATTTGTTGCATCCTCAAGCCAAGATTATTATTATTTTTTTAAATTTGATTTATATGCTGCCCTTCTCCGGAGACTCAGGGCGGCTTACAATGCACTAAGCAATAGCCTTCATTCTTTTGTATATTTATACAAAGTCAGCTTATTGCCCCCACAAACTGGGTCCTCAATTTACCTACCTTAGAAAGGATGGAAGGCTGAGTCGACCTTGAGCCTTGGCGAGATTCGAACCTGCAGTAATTGCAGGCAGCTGGTCTTATTAACCAGCTTAATAACAGGCTGCCTTAGACCACTGTACTACTAAGGCTCAAGATTAGACACCTTGCCCGCCCCATCACCAACAGTTTGACCCGTTTCTGGAAGGAAACCTGCCTCAATGTTTACGAAGTTCTGCAAAATTACCTGTTTAAATATATGATTGGATCCCTGCAATGGTTTGAATCAAACACAACCAAGGTTACGTTTGAAGATTCTGTGAGATGATCCGATCAAATCTCCCTCACCTTGAATGTTGTCTTTCAGGCAGGGGTGGGTTCTAATTTTTTTTACTACTGGTTCTGTGGGCGTGGCTTATTTTTGTGGGCGTGACTTGGGGGGTAATGTGACTGGGTGGCCGTGGCCAACTTTTTTTTTTTTTTTTTACTTTTAAAAGCATTTTTTTCTACAACCTTAAGAGGTTGCAGAAAAAAATGCTTTTAGGAGCCTCTGACGATCAGGCAAATCAGCTGGGATCGCCAGAGGCTTTTAAAGGGATTTTTTTCCCCCCTACAACCTCTTCAGCTAAAGAGGTTGCAGAAAAAAATGCTTTCAGAAGCCTCTGACGATCCTAGCTGAGCCGCACGATCATCAGAGGTTTTTTTAAAAAAACGTTTAAAAGCATTTTTTTTTCAGCCGAAGAGGTTGTAGAAAAAATGCTTTTAAAAGTAAAAGAAAAAAAAAGCCTCTGATGAGGTGGGCGACCAGTAGTAAACACTTTTACTACCGGTTCTTGCGAACTGGTGCAAACCAGGAACAACCCACTACTGCTTTCAGGCATCATATAGATTCCCCCCACCCCACTTTCAAATCAACCAGGAAATGTCTGCCGATTGTTTGGGCAACATAATTCCCCCATTTAAATAAAAAAAAAAATCATTTTCAAAAATTCAAGAGCAGATAAACAAAATAGCAGAGCAAGTGAGAGGAAGAGAGGTTTTGTGGCATCAATAAGTAACCCAGAAAGTTATCTTCTGACCTAGGCTTCCCCAAAAAGCACGAAGCAGAATCCTGGTCCCGACAAAACCCCTTTTATTAAACAAACAGTGAATTCCTCTCATTCACCTTCAGCAAAGTCTTTCAAGGGAGAATTTACAGTCACAGACCTTATCTGGCTTGGAAAGCTGCCAGGCCGATATTTTCAAAACTTGGCAAAGAGTCACAAGCCAATTAGGTGAACTAATTGTCTCCTGCAAACTCTCCTCCGCTTTCGCTCCTCTTTTATTCCCTCTGGGAGGGGCCATTTGTCATCCACCAGTGGCCTTACTCCAAAGTCGACCCTTGTTCTTTAGCTGTTCCCTTCGTCTGGCAACTCTGTGCACGTGCACGCTGGGAGCAGGCCAGTGGTGGGTTCCTCCCGGTTCGGTCCGGTTTGGCCGAGCCGGTAGCGGTGACGATATGACATCACCGAACTGGTTCTCCCCCCCCGCCTTCCCACCCCCCCCCACAAACGTTATTCTTACCTTTTATTTGGTCCCACCCCCAATCTATTGCTGCCTCCTGAGTCCCAGCTGATGACTAGAGGGAAAAAAACTGTTTAAACTCTTGCCGCGGGGCTTCAAAGGGCCGCCCTACAGCTGATCAGTGTTAAAAGCAAACAAATGAGTCGGGTCGTAAGTGCGAGGACTGGTCATAAGCACAAGGACCTTCCAGAAATGACTCTGACCAGAGAGTAGCCACGCCCACCTAGTCACATGACCTCCAAGCCACACCCACAAAATAAGCCACACCCACAGAACTGGTAGTAAAAAAATTTAGAACCCACCCCTGGAACAGGCTCCAGCTGTTTGTCTGTCTCACTGATGTCTGACACCGAAGGCAGCTGATAACTGTCAGACGGCCCTGGCCCCCTCTCTGCCTCCGACGCAGAGCCCTCGTCAGAGCCTTCCCTAGACTCCAGGACTGGCCCAGGTTCCTCCCCAACCTCCTCACTGTCAGACTCTGCTGCCAGCTCCACTGGCGGGCCACAACAGGTTATTTTTATGAAGCCTAGCCTACAACAATATCTGGAAAAGGGCTCCCTTGGTTGGGGTTGTTCTGAACTAGTTGTGAGGATTACACAGCAAAGTGTATTCACGAAGGTGGAAAATGGTACCACGCATGCAGATATGCGGAGGATCAAAGCAGAAGATCAAAGCAAAGACAAGGTAAGGAAATGTGTGTGGCCCATCTCAGGGCTCATGGGGTGGAATCTGAGCAATGATCCAGGAATTTCTCCCGATCCAGGGTTTTCTCACAAGGGGGTTTTTACAAGGAAAAAAAAGGAGAAGAAACTTTCTGTTGTTGTGGTGGTTAGTTGTGAAGTCACGTCCAACCCATAACGTCCCCGTGGACAACGTTCCTCCAGGCCTTCCTGTCCTCAACCATCCCCTGGAGACCATTTAAACTCATGCTGACTGCTTCGGTGACTCATCCAGCCACCTCATTCTCTGCCGTCCCCGTCTTCTTTTGCCCTCAATCTTTCCCAGCATTAGGCTCTTTTCCAGTGAGTCCTTCCTTCTCATTAGGTGGCCAAAGCATTTGAGTTCCCTCTTCAGGATCTGGCCTTCTAAAGGTTTGCTTTACATATATTCCAGGGGAAAAAAAGTGGGATGCAATTGCAATCTATATATATATAAAAGCCAAATACCACTCACTCATCACGAAATCTCCAGAAGTCTACAAACGTGAAACTTGGCAGGTATGTTCCTCTTGGCTTCTAGGTGCTTGCTAAGAAAGGATTTTTCGAAATGACCATCAGATCATTAGTATTTCTTATTATACAGTATTATTATATTAACACACTCTGATGCTAAGGAGCTAGACATTCTACTCCCCCTCCCCACCTGAAAAGAACTCTGTTCCAACTGCTAGTTGCCTTTATATTAACATGCTCTGATGTTAAGGAGCTAGACATTTTACTCCCCCTCCCCACCTGAAAAGAACTCTGTTCCAACTGCTAGTTGCCTTTATATTAACACGCTCTGATGTTAAGGAGCTAGACATTCTACTCCCCCTCCCCACCTGAAAAGAACTCTGTTCCAACTGCTAGTTGCCTTTATATTAACACGCTCTGATGTTAAGGAGCTAGACATTTTACTCCCCCTCCCCACCTGAAAAGAACTCTGTTCCAACTGCTAGTTGCCTTTATATTAACATGCTCTGATGTTAAGGAGCTAGACATTTTACTCCCCCTCCCCACCTGAAAAGAACTCTGTTCCAACTGCTAGTTGCCTTACATTAACACGCTCTGATGCTAAGGAGTTACACATTCTACATAAATTTTCAAGCTTTGAGAGTCAATGTATCAAGCCCGATCGTAACTACTCATTAATTTTCAAGCTTTAACTGTCAGTTTATCAAGCCCGATCACACAGCTTCGTAGAGAAGCATGGGTATCCAGCTACTAGTAAATAAATAAAGTCTTAGGCTGTTGTGTGTGTGTGTGTGTGTGTGTGTGTGTGTGTGTGTGTGTGTGTGTCTGATGTTCAAAGGAGAAGATCCTCATTCCAACCAACCTCCAAGGCCAGATTCAGAATGAGTGTTGGCAGAATCAATGCAAGCTGATGCCCTTCAGGAAGCCCTCCATGGGCGACAGTCTAAGTCTCTCCTGAAGGATGGTTGCTGCAGGGATGCTGAGGTCCTCTGAAGTCCTAGCACCGCCCATCTCGGAAATTTTAACAGAACAACAGGGACCTTGGACGTCTTCTAATCCAACCCCCTGCTCAAGCAGGAGACCCTATTCCATTTCAGACAATGGTACAAACGTGTCCTGCAAACCTTCTGGAAGCCCAACCCCTTTTAACTCAAGAAGGGAAGACTCTTGGCCAAGGGACTGAACCATACACTGTCCCGCATGCCTCGGTTTTCCAATGCACACGTTCAAATATCAACTGGAAAGTTTGGGGTGAGACTTTTGATTGGGAGTTTAGGACCACAAGAGACCACTCTGGCTCCACTCCTTTGACCACTGCTCTGTGGGGAACCCTGGAAGGCAGAGCTGCACCACATCTATCATTTCTCTTTCTCTTTCTCTTTCTCTTTCTCTTTCTCTTTCTCTTTCTCTTTCTCTTTCTCTTTCTCTTTCTCTTTCTCTTTCTCTTTATCTATTTATCTATCTATCATCTATCTATCTATCATCATTTCTCTCTATCATGTCTCTCTCTCCTCTATCTATATCTCTCTATTTATCTTATCATCTCTCTCTCCTCTCTCTATCTGTCTGTCTGTCTGTCTATGTCTATCTGTCTGTCTGTCTAATCTATCATCCTTTATCTATTATCTATCATCTATATCTAGCTATCTCTTTCTCTCATCTCTCTGTTGATATCATATCATATCTATCTATCTATCTATCTATCTATCTATCTATCTATCTATCTATCTATCTACTATCTCTCTCTATCATGCCTCTCTCTCCTCTCTCTCTCTCTCTCTCTACATCTCTTTATCTATACCTCTCTATTTATCTTATCATCTCTCTCTCCTCGCTTATCTATCTATCTATCTATCTATCTATCTATCTATCTATCTATCGTCTCTATCTATCTATCATGCCTCTCTCTCCTCTCTCTCTCTCTCCATCTCTTTATCTATACCTCTCTATCATCATCTCTCTCTCCTCACTCATCTATCTATCTATCTATCTATCTATCTATCTATCTATCTATCTATCTAACAAACTACCATCTATCAATCACTATCATATCTATCATTTATCTACTATTTTCTATCATCTCTCTCTCTCATCTCTCTCTCTCTCTCTCCCTCTCTCCTCATCTGTATCTAATGGAAAAGGGGTTTACTTCCCCCTTTTCTTCTACTTGGATCTCCCAAAGGTTGACCTGTTCTGCAGGCATATTTGTAAGTTCTGGCTGTTTGCGTACCCCCTCCCCATCCTGACATTCAGCGGTAGCGCTTTCAATCCAGAAGGTCAATCACACAGCCCACCAGATTGCTCGGAGGAAGACACAGTCTGGGCGTAACAAATATCTCAAAGTACTTCTGTCTCTGTAACAGCCCAAGACTGTCCTGATCTATTAATATCTCCCTCCTGCCTCCATTTCTCTCTACGATCAATTAAAAGCACACGTCTTCCCTTTAATAGCAAGGAATCATCCCTCAGCTGTCAAGAGATTGACCCAGGTGGAAGGCTGGGTTCTCTCCATAGGCTAGCTAGGCAGTTTTTTCCAATTCCCCTGTTCTTGTTCTTCAGGATCCTTAACATATTTATTAGCAAAATAAACAGGAAACTGGTGCATTCTACATTTAGGCAAGAAAAACCAAATGCCCAGGTACAGTATATGTGGTACCTTGCTCAATAGTAGTAACTGGGAGAGGAATCTTGGAGTCCTAGTGGACAACCATTTAAATAGGAGCCAGCCGTGTGCAGCAGCTGCCAAAAAAGCCAACACAGTTCTAGGTTGCATAAACAGAAGGATAGAATCAAGATCACGAGAAGTGTTAATACCACTTTATAATGCCTTGGTAAGGCCATACTTGGAATATGGCATCCAGTTTTGGTCACCATGATGTAAAAAAGATGTTGGGACCCTAGAAAGAGTGCAGAGAAGAGCCACAAAGATGATTAGAGGACTGGAGGTTAAACATATGAAGAACGGTTGGAGGAACTGGGTATGTCTAGTTTAATGAAAAAAAGGACTAGGGGAGACATGATAGCAGTGTTCCAATATCTCAGGGGCTGCCACAAAGGAGAGGGAGTCAAGCTATTCTCCAAAGCACCTGAAGGCAGGACAAGAAGCAATAGGTGGAAACTAATCAAGGAGAGAAGCAACTTAGAACTAAGGAGAAACTTCCTGACAGTGAGAACAATTAATCAGTGGAACAACGTGCCTCCAGAAGTTGTGAATGCTCTAACGCTGGAAGTTTTTAAGAAGATGTTGGACAACCATTTGTCTGAAGTGGTGTAGGGTTTCCTGCCTAAGCAGGGGGTTGGACTAGAAGACCTCCAAGGTCCCTTCCCACTCTGTTATTCTATTCTATACTGCAGATCAGTGGCCACTCAGAGCTGAGTCTTGGACAGTTGTCAGGAGCCTCTAAATCTTTAGAAATAAGTAAGGACCAGGTGCTGCTTTCTGACCGCCCTGAGTAGGGTGGTCTCTTTTTTGGAGAGAAAAATAGGGGAGGAGAAGTAATAAAAGAAATTAAGGTGACCATATGCTGGTGGCTGGGAGGAGTAGTGCGGTGGCCTAGAGGTGGAGCTCTCGCCTCACAATCAGGAGTCTGTGAGTTCGATCCTAAGTAGAGGCAGATAGTTCTCTCTCTGGGCACAATGAGAATACTGTATGCCTGCTGAACAAAACTCCACATTGGTGACAGGAAGGGCATCCGGCCATTAAAACCCTCAGCTCCGTTCAGTTGCCCAGACTTCACCCCGCAAGGGATTATGAGGTCATTAAAGGAAGATGATGATATGCCGGTGGCTGGGGAATTCTGGGAGTTGAAGTCCACAAGTCTTAAAGCTGCCAAGTTTGGGGGAGCCCTGTATTAGCCGTTCTGAAGCCATAAAGCAGAAAATTTAAGAATAATCAGCTCTTGTTTCTAGAGACATCAAGGCAGACGATCTGAATTTCTTCAGTTCTAGACAGGATTGGAAATATATCTGTTGTTTTGCTATCTTTAAAACAGCCATCAGAGTGATACGAACTTGAGAGTCTGGTTTATTGCTCGAATAATAAAAGTAAACGACGGCAGATATATTGCAGTTCTCTTTGGAATCTAACACGACGCCTACGCATCAGGTCTAAGAAGACCGAATACGGTTTTAAAAATGCCGCAGGCGACTTTTTTTCCCCCAAAAAATGCCGTTTTCTTTTAAAAACATCGGCCTAATTATGAGCGCCGCCATTTCCTTCCGACAAAAGTAGCGACGGAAAGTTACCTATAGAAGTCTGGCCTTTTCCTTCCCGAGGAATCTTTCCAGAGTGGTCTGTATCATTTTTCAGAGGTATTTTTAGAGAAGGAGCCATCAATTATTCATGCATTTTAAATTGCATTGTCTTTTGTCTAGTTAAGAACATAACTCAGTAATCCTCCAGCTATGTGATTCTAAACAGAACAGGCTCGTTGCAAAGAACTGAAAGGAGCAGATGGCTTGTGGGCTTGAGAATGAGCCTTTGAGATTTTTTCAGATTGTTTACCGGTTCCGATCACATTCCATAGGATGGGAGTGAGCTTGATATCGGTCACAGGAGCCCAGGGCTGCTAAAATCACATAGTTAGCTCATGGAACTGGGTGTTTTACTTTAGGCTTCCCCAAAAAAGCACGAAGCAGAATCCTGGTCCCGACAAAACCCCTTTTATTAAACAAACCATGAATTCCTCCCATTCACATCCAGCAAAGTCTTTCAAGGGAGAATTTACAGTCACAGACCTTTATCTGGCTTGGAGAGCTGCCAGGCTGATATCTTCAAAACTTGGCAGAGAGTCTCGGAGAGTCACAAACCAATTAGACAAAATAATTGTCTCCTGCAAACTCCACTCCCCTTTCGCTCCTCTTTTATTCCCTCTGGGAGGGGCCATTCATCAGATGGGCATGAGATTTACTGAGCTTTTCAACCACCCAGTAGGCCAACCATGGATAAATCCAAGAAAAGCCTGCAGTACAGTGGACTAAACACTGTTATTAACATCTGCTGCTTGCAATTACTGCAAGTTCAAATCTCACCAGGCTCAAGGTGGACTCAGCCTTCCATCCTTTCGAGGTAGGTAAAATGAGGACCCGGATTGTGGAGGCAATAAGCTGTCTTTGTATAAATATACAAAAGTATGAAGGCTATTGCTTAACACATTGTAAGCCGCCCTGAGTCTCCGGAGAAGGGCGGCATATAAATTAAAGCCAAAAAAAAAAAAAGAAAGAAAGAAAGAAAGAAAAGTTTCAGAAGAAAACAGAACATTTAATTCAACTACATATGCTAGTTTTGTGGCCGCTCAAGAAATCGTCAGGCACGGGAAGGGTTTTTGTGACTCCCAGTGTTTTCTTTTCTGTGGGATACGGGTCCAAATGGCTCTTTGAGTGTTTAAGGTTGCAGACCCCTGATCCAGTGAGTGGCCATGGACATCTCATCTCAGCTATGGGTGAGTCGTGTCCAGCATGTTGATATGCAGCTGTCCATGTCTCATTCTGCCTCTGCACCATGGAAAGTGCTGGAGACAGGTCTCTTCCTCCAGATCTGTGGAGAGACAAGAAGTACACCTTCAACTCAACCTGGGTTATGAATGGAAGGCTGACGATGAATGAGAAGCATCAGTTGGGCAAAATCTCTGTTGTTGGGAGTTGCTGCTCTTGAGATATTCAATAGCCACTGATGTTCTGTCCCCGTCTCACACACATATGCAAACAGACAGCCAGGGGTTAAATAAACTGGCAGACAACCAATTCTTCCGATAAGAAGCTTGGCAGCAACCCAGTAGCTGCTTGCCAAGAACTTTTACTCAATAAACAAAATACCCACAGTCAAGAATTGTCCAGTTCGTAAAATAAATCCAAGGCCGATAATGTTGTTTCCAAAGATGCAATGTGACTCGATAGTAGTTAGTTTTGTCCGTCACAGAGTCTGAATGGCCACCTCACCCCCTTTTATACCCTGTGGGGTGTGGTCCAGTGACTCAGCCTAATCTCTGGCACGCCTTTTCTTCTGTTGCGCACGCTTATCTCTGCGACGCTGTCGAGGATCCAGCCAAGACTCATTACCCTCATCACTGTCCACCTGTGGCTCCGTGGACGTGCTTGGCCCCGGCCCTATCTCTTGACCTTCGGCGGACACCGAAGGCATTGCCAGAGAGGAGGGTCCTGGAGAGGGAGGCCTTGCCAACTCCTCTCCTTCACTCTCAGAGTCCTCTCCTGCCGATGACACAGGCTCAGGTAACGGAGCCACAACAACTGGTTGTGCTTGGGCAGGTGTCTGGTGCTTTGCTTACCATGATTAAAGTAGTAGACTCATGCTAAACTATACCCTCCTAGCTCTCAAATTGGGCATGGGAACATTTGCAAAGGGACCGAGCAACAGGATAATCTTTAATAAATGAGAATTTATTCATTTATCAATTTCACCCCTAGTTTTAGAAGGACTGATACGATAGCAGTCTTCTACATAGTACTTTATGGATTGTCACAACGAAGAAGGGATCGACTTATTCTCCAAAGCCCCTGAGGGCAGGACAAGAAACAAGGGATGGAAACGTATCAAAGAGAGATCCAATTTAGGACTAAGGAGAAATTTCCTGACAGTTAAGAAACAATTAATCAGTGGTTTCAGGCTTGCCTCCCGAAGTTGTGGCTGCTCCATCACCGGAGGTTTTCAAGAGATTAGAAGCCATTTGTCCAGAATGGTGTAGGAAGTTAGCACCCGCCCCTCTCCTAGAAGAATGAAATATTCTAGGAAATATTAAAAAGGCAGAATATTATATTTCCCTGGATGAGAAAAGGAGAAAGACAAAGAGCAGCTCCCTGAAGCTCCCTGCCGCCAGCAGATATTTGGTGCCCATGGAGAAAGACTGGGCCAGCCTACCTACAAGACAATTAGATCTTCAGCTCCAGGGTGATGGGATTAAGACATGACCCTCCAGGACATAATAGGATTATCTATCAACAGAGCTCACCACATGGCACAATCACTTGGCGTCACTCATTACATCACCCAGCACAGTTCAACCAAACTTATCTCAGACAAAAGCAGCTAATAGAAAACATGCCCTTGCCACAGGAACAGGAAGCTCAAGGGCAAGGCTCGAGAGAGAGTATAAATAACCCTCTCTCTCCACTCCGTGTGTTTCAGCTGCCCAGGACCTCAAACCCACGTGGTTACGTCCATCAATAAACCATCTTTCCAATCAGCATTCCATCATTTCACCATGTTTCCAGGGTCTTTCTCCCCACTGAACCCAGATGGATATTTCTTCCAACAATTGTATAGGGTCTCCTGCTTGAACAGAGGGTTAGACTAGAAGATCTCTAAGGTGCCTTCCAATCCTATATTTCTGTATGATTTCCTACCACTGCATGGGTTGTAAGCAGGGGCGGGCTTCAAAAATTTTAGCAAGGGGGTCTCAACCCGGTTGCTGGGTGGGCGTGGCCATGGTGGGCATGGCCTAGTTGGCCTCCTGCACTATGACCGGGAGGGGAGGGGTGTTTTTGCCCTCCCCAGGCTCCAGAGGCTTTCCTTGAGTCTCCGGGAGGGCGAAAAAGGCCTCCCCAGGCTCTGGAGGCCCTCTGGAGGCAGGAAATGTGCCCATTTCTGGCCTCCCTGAACTTCTGGTAGGCCTGTTTTTTGGCCTCCCTGAGCCTCGGCGCGTGCCCTGCACTTACCTGCATCCAAAATGGGTCGCGTGGGGATTCCGGGGAGGGGAGGGGAGGGGTGGGCAGGGCCAGCCAGGAGTGGGATTTGGGGATTCTCCGAACTGCACAGAATCTTAGCTAGAGGTTCTCCTGAACCCTTGCGATCCCCGAGCAGCCCCACCCCTGGTTGTAAGCCAACCTCAGTTTTTTCCTCTAATGATGGCTAATGGAGTTGCTCAGTTCCAAAGAACATCCGAAGAACCTCCAGCCCATCTAGTACTCTATAGTTAACAAAGAGGGATTTGATGGGCCACAAGGTCAGCGGAGAAACAATAATTTATTGAAAAGAAAGACGAAAGAGCCGGGGAGATAAACAAGATTGATAAGTAGCTATCTCTTTTAAGGGTGATCTCTACAGGACTCATTTAGCCAAAGACCAGAGTTATTTGTTTCTTCACTTCTTTAATTGCACCCAGTGTGAAGTCTTCGCTTTCTTTCTTTGCTGTTTCTCCTCACCTCCTCTTAAGTAAATCACTCTTTCTCCTTTCACCCCACGAGTGATGCTTTTTTTACCCTTTCCATTCCTTTATTACCTAAAATCCGAGAGGATGCGCACAAGTTTTCAGCAAGCATCTTCCGCCACCTACTGGTGTGTTTGAAGTTTGCACTTTTTTTCCCCCCTCTCCTGCGACACTGGATCTTAACAACCAGCTCAGAAAATAGAATAGAATAGAGACTGGAAGGGACCTTGGAGGTCTTCTAGTCCAGCCCCCTGCTCAAGATCCTATGCCAGTGATGACTAACCTTTTTGCTGTCGCGTGCCAAAAGTGGGGGGAGCACGGGGGGGTCATGAACGTGTGTGCCCACACCCATAATTCAATGCACCCCGCCCCCCACGCATGCGTGCGTGACACTCCCCCCGCGACCCACAATTTTGGCACATGATGGCATGGTGGGCCTGGTAGGCCTGTTTTCACCCTCCCCAGGCTCCAGAGTCTTCCTTGGAACCTGGGGAGGGCGAAATCGGCCTTCCCCACCCCCTAGAGGCCCTCCGAAGGCTAGAAATGGCCCGTTTCCCAACTTCTAGTGGGCCCGGAAGGATGAGCTGATCTAGGGGAATGCTCATGTGCCCACAGATATGGCTCTGCATGCCACCTGTGGCACGCGTGCCATAGGTTCGCCATCACGGCAGTGGTGGGTTCCTCCCGGTTCCTCCTGGTTCCGCTGAGCCGGTAGCGGTGATGATATGATGTCACCGAACCGGATCTGCCCCCCCCCCCGTGTTATTCTTACCTTTTATTTGGCCCCACACCCAATCTATTGCTGCTTCCTGAGTTCCAGCTGATTGGCTAGAAGGAAAATAACTGTTTAAACTCTTGCCATGGGGCTTCAAAGGGCCGCCCTACAGCTGATCAGTGTTAAAAGGCAGTGTGGTGGTAGACCAGTGCCTCCAAAAACAAATGAGTAGACCGGTGCCTGCAAAAATAAATGAGTAGACCGGTGCCTGCAAAAATAAATGGGTAGACCGGTGCCTCCAAAAACAAATGAGTAGACCGGTGCCTGCAAAAATAAATGGGTAGACCAGTGCCTCCAAAAACAAATGAGTAGACCGGTGCCTGCAAAAATAAATGAGTAGACCGGTGCCTGCAAAAATAAATGAGTAGACCGGTGCCTGCAAAAATAAATGGGTAGACCTGTGCCTCCAAAAACAAATGAGTAGACCGGTGCCTGCAAAAATAAATGGGTAGACCGGTGCCTCCAAAAACAAATGAGTAGACCGGTGCCTGCAAAAATAAATGGGTAGACCAGTGCCTGTAAAAATACATGAGTAGATCAGTGCCTGCAAAAATGACTGGGCAGACCGGTACAGCTCTGCAAGCAGTTAAAAGCCTGGTAGACCAGTACCTTTGTTAAATCCTAAATAATTGTCACATGATCATCAAGCCACGCCCACAAAATAAGCCACGCCCATAGAACCGGTATTAAAAAAAATTAGAACCCACCCCTGCATCACGGCCCTATCCCATTTCAGACAATCTCTTCTTAAAAACCTCCAGTGATGAAGCACCCACAACTTCCGAAGGCAAGCTGTTCCACTGCTTAATTGTTCCCACTGTCAGGGAATTTCTCCTTATTTCTAGATTGCTTCTCTCCTTGATTATTTTCCATCCGTTGCCTCTTGTCCTGCCTTTAGGTGCTTTGGAGAATAGGTTGAACCCCCCCCCTCTTCTTTGTGGCAGCCCCTCAAATACTGGAATACTGCTTAAGATCTCCCTGTTTACGAACGACAGAATTTAGCAATCCCGTGGCTCCAAAGAGGCTTTGCAGCCACTCAGTTTTGTAATGGGAGAAACGTTTTAAGGATAAATTAAACCTTTGTAAACCTAGGGTGCATCTCAGACATCAATCGTCTTGCCAGCTAATTCTGAGCTTAACTAGAAACTAAATTTATCTTCAAAAAGACTCGGGATGAAAAGTTTCCATCAGTTCTGCCTCTGGCATAAATGAGGGAGGAGGGAGCTGTTTTCAAAGCCAGGAGCCAAATAATTCCATTTATTCAGGCCTCTCTGCAATTGGTCAGTGCAACCAGTTAGTGTAGGATAAAAGTCTTCAAACGTGTCCAGTGTAAGACTCGTGGATTTCAACTCCCAGAATTCCCCAGCCAGCATGGCCGGCTGAGGAATTCTGGGAGTTGAAGTTCCCAAATCATAAAGTTGTCAAGTTTGGAAAACTCGCCCGCCCACCTGGATGTAATGCAGTGGTGAAATCTAAGATTTGTTACTACCGGTTTTGTGGGTGTGGCTTGGTGGTGGGGGTAATGTGACTGGGTGGGCGTGGCCAACTTTTTTTTTTTTTTTTTTTACTGATCGGCAGAGGCTTTTTTTCTTTTAAAAACATTTTTTTCTACAAACCTCTTCGGCCGAGGAGGTTGTAGAAAAAAAATGCTTTTAAAAACCTCTGACGATCCCAGCTGAGTTGCCTGATGGCAGAGGCTTTTTTTTTTCCTTTTAAAAGCCTCTGACGATCAGGCAACTCAGCTGGGATCGTCAGAGGCTTTTAAAAGCATTTTTTCCTACAACCTCAAAAATGCTTTTAAAAACCTCTGACGATCCCAGCTGAGTTGCCTGATGGCAGAGGCTTTTTTTTTTCCTTTTAAAAGCCTCTGACGATCAGGCAACTCAGCTGGGATCGTCAGAGGCTTTTAAAAGCATTTTTTCCTACAACCTCAAAAATGCTTTTAAAAGCCTCTGACGATCCCAGCTGAGCTGCGTGATCATCAGAGGCTTTTTTTTTTTTTTAAGTATTTTTTCGGCAGAAGAGGTTGTAGAAAAAATGCTTTTAAAAGTAAAAAAATAAAATAAAAGGCTCTGATGATCACACGGTTCAGCTGGGCATGGGGGGGGGGGGGTGGAGGACGGGCAGGGATTTTTGCTACCGGTTCTCCGAACCACCTGCCTCCATCGCTACCTGATCGGGTGATCCAGTCCGAACTGGGAGCATTTCATCCCTGATGTAATGCCATCCTATTTAGCCATGTTTCCGAGGCCGGGACATTCGTGGAAGACCCATGTGCGAGCAAAGCACATGCACGGGAGGCCGAACACATGTGTGGAAGGCGCGCACGGCGAACTGGTGGTAAGAATATGTGAAACCCACTGCTGACTATTATTAGTGCTAAAATGAAGAGTCTGTCACACCACGGTCTCCATCTTTCCAACTCTCGGCCAGGGCATGAACTGCAGATAGTCCTCGACTTGCAACAGTTCGTTTAGTGACCGTTCAAAGTTACAACGGCATTAAAAGAAATGTGACTTATGAACATTATTCACTTTTGCAGCATCCCCATGGCCACGTGATCAAAATTCAGACGCTTGACAACTTGTTCATTTTTATGATGGTTGCAGAACAGAACAGAACAGAACAGAAAATATGGAATAGAACAGAACAGAACAGAACAGAACAGAACAGAACAGAACAGAACAGAACAGAATAGAAAATATGGAATAGAATAGAACAGAACAGAATAACAGAGTTGGAAGGGACCTTGAAAGTCTTCTAGTCCAACCCCCTGCTTAGGCAGGAAACCCTACACCACTTCAGACAAATGGTTATCCAACATCTTCTATTGAGCAGGGGGATCGTCTAGTTCAGCGGCCCCAACCTTTTGGGCTCCAGGGTTCTGGAGAGAGGGGTTTTTCCATGGAATGGAGGGGGTGGGATTTCGTGTTGTTGGGAGAAACGTCCATCTGGGTTCAGTTCCAAGTGGGGAGAAAGACACTGGAAACATGGAGACTGCTGCTTGAAAAGATGGTTTAATGGTGGACAGGACCACATGGTTTTGAGGTCCTGGGCAAAAAAGCACATGGGAGAGAGAGAGAGAGAGAGAGAGAGAGAGAGAGAGAGAGAGAGAGAGAGAGAGAGAGAGAGAGAGAGATATTTATACCCTCTGTTGGGCTTTGAATTTGAGCTTGTCTTCTGATTGGTTGTCAGACTCCCATGGGGACATGCAGGGGTAACTTTGTAGGCTGTCTTTTGAGTCCCAAGCTTGGTTGAATCTTGTTGGGTGATGTAATCTCCCCAGCACGTCCCGCCGGCCAGCTGATCTTTGGGTCTCTGCTGTGCATGTGCGAGGGATACATTCAAGGGCACCCCCCTGCACCCCGTTTTGGGCCTGGAAGGCCTCCTGCACCAACCTGGAAGCCAGAAATGGGCGAGGGGAGGGGGCACATGCCCCAGGGATTCATGGCATGCATGGGAGGGGCGGGGTGCATGCGTGTGGGGGCGCTCGCACTGCATTTTGGGGTTTCGTGCACGTGCTTTGGGTACTCGGCACCAAAAAGGTTATTCTGTTACCGTTGGAACTCTCCTCTTGGACCAATCTGAAAGGAAGGGAAGGAAGGGTTTTACACCAGATCAAGGACCCCTTGGGGATCTAATCATCAGATCTCCGAGTCGGAGAGCAGCCTGGCCTTGTCCAGGGGCCAGAGAGCTCAATCGCCTCTTTCTCATCCTCGTTGGAAGCAATCTGTCCATTCACAATGAGTTATTTTTACAGCAGGGATGCCTGTTCCGGCTTCAAACCCCCTGCTGGGAGCCCAACAGTCATTGACAGATTGTACTCTCCATCCCCCACCCCCCCCACCCCTCCTCTCTCCCGGAAAGAAGGTCACAGCCAGAGGGAGGAGGAAACAAGCTGGCCCTCTTTGTTTACCAAAGAAGCAAGCAAAACTCCCATTTCTCTTCTTGCTGTTATTTTTAGTTTAATTCTATTCAAAGAAATATCCTTCTAGGTCAGTGGTGGGTTCTTCCCGGTTCAGTCCGGTTCAGTAGAGCCGATAGTGGTGACGATATGATGTCACCGAACCGGTTCTGCTCCCCGCCCGCCCCCCGCATTATTCTTACCTTTTATTTGGCCCCACCCCCAATCTATTGCTGCCTCCTGAGTCCCAGCTGATTGGCTAGAAGGGAAAAAACTGTTTAGACTCTTGTCGCGGGGCTTCAAAGGGCCGCCCGACAGCTGATCAGTGTTAAAAGGCAGTGTGGTGGTAGACCGGTGCCTCCAAAAACAAATGAGTAGACCGGTGCCTGCAAAAATACATGAGTAGACCGGTGCCTGCAAAAATACATGAGTAGACCGATGCCTGCAAAAATACATGAGTAGACCGATGCCTGCAAAAATACATGAGTAGACCGATGCCTGCAAAAATACATGAGTAGACCGATGCCTGCAAAAATACATGAGTAGACCGATGCCTCCAAAAACAAATGCAAGCAGTTTAAAGCCTGGTAGACCAGTACCTCTGCTAAATCCTAAAGAATTGTCACATGACCATCAAGCCAGGCCCACAAAATAAGCCACGCCCACAGAACCGGTAGTAAAAAAATTTAGAACCCACCCCTGTTCTGGGTTCAGTTCCAAGTGGGGAAAAAGACCCTGGATTCATGGAGGTTGCTTAGAAAGAAGGTTTATTGATGAACAGGGTCACATGGCTTGAGATCCTGGGCAAAAAAAAAAAAAAAAAAAAAGGCAGAGATGCTGAGAGTGCCTGGGTTTTATGCCCTCTGTTGGGCTTTGCATTCGAGCTTGTGTTCTGATTGGTTGTCCGACTCCCATGGGGTCATGCAGAGGCAACTCTGTAGGCTGTCCTGAGTCCCGAGCTTGGTTGACTCTTGCTGGGTGATGTAATCTTCCCAGGTGCTATGTGGTGAAATGGGTAGAGGGATAATCCTATCATTGTTGGAGCTTGGGTGAGGGCAATTCCTACTATGGCTCTGCCTGCAGGAGGTAGATCTTTATTATGTAGAAGTAGCTTCGCTACGAAACTATGTGATCGGGCTTGATAAATCGACACTTACAGCTTGAAAATTAATGAGTAGTTACGATCGGCCTCTCCTCTCCCCTTCTCTCACTCAGCCTTTCCCCACAGAAGCCTCCCCTATCCTATCCCCTTTTCTCCCTCAGCCTTGCCCCACAAAAGCCTCCCCTATCCTATCCTATCCCCTTCACTCCTCAGCCTTGCCCCACAGAAGCCTCCCCTAACCTATCCATTTCTCTTCCTCAGCCTTGCCCCACAGAAGCCTCTCCTATCCTATCCCCTTCACTCCCTCAGCCTTGCCCCACAGAAGCCTCCCCTATCCTAACCCCTAGTTGCTGCTGTGAAAGTAAAACTGAAAGTGAAACTTCTCTCCTCTGCTTGTGTTTTGCATTTGGAACAGATTTCTTTTCAGGTGGGGAGGAGGAATAGAACTCCTTAGCATCAGAGCGTGCTTATCATAATATAGGAAATACTAATGCTCTGATGGTCATTTCAAAAAATCCTTTCTTAGTGAGCACCTAGAAGCCAAGAGGAACATATGTGGCAAATTTCACGTTTGTAGGCTTTACGGTTCTGGAGATTTTGTGATTACAGCGTGAGTGGTTTTCGCATTTATATATATAGATAGACTGGGCCAGGCCTTAATGGCCCATTGACAAGGGTCTGCCTCCCCTTTTAGGAGAAATATTCTGCCCTTTTAATATTTCCTAAAATATCTCATTTTCCTAGGAGGGGGCTAACTTCCTACAATTTTTACCAACAAACCTTGAAGTTGCATTCCACCAAAAGAGGATAACATATTTAAAGAAAACACCACATTTGGGGCAAGCAAAATTCATGCTGTGTGAGAGCCAGTTTGGTGCAGGGATGAAGGCACAAAGCCAGCAGAAACTGGGAGAAGGAGAATTCAGTCGTGGCTTATGGTAGTTACAAAGCCAGCTGGGGTTCCTTGAGCCAGTCTCTCTCACCAAGCCCTGGGAAGAAGGCAACGGCAAACCACTTCTGAAATCTTGGCAAGACTGCGGTGTGGTGGAATGTAGTCTGAATTCCCAGAAGGGAGGGGCTGCATTCCAGACAACCCGAGAGGCAGTGAAGTTTAGATAGTTTGGTTGGAAGGAAGAGAGTCAAGACAGCTCCTTCCCTGGAAGTTCTCAGGGTGTATTTTAAATGTTGCAAGTAATTTGCTTTAGTTTGGCAAGATTCTGTCTGTCGGCAAGGAACAATAAAAGGAAATTATTTTGAAATAACCCTGTGTGTCTTTCTTGCTTTTTGGTTTCCTGATATCGGGACTTGCCCAGGGGGCCATCATGAGCCAACACTGATTTAAAGCACACTCTCCCTCGATTTAAAAAGAAAAAGATATTATCTGAATTCCTGGGGGGAAAAAAAGGAAAATGGAAGATAAAGGCTAGGTTGATTTTTCAAGCATGTAAACTCCACAATATCGGTGTCCCAACTCTGCTCATTAGCCAATAGCCAACCTTCAGATAGGGATGCGGTGGCCCAGTGGCTAAGACGCTGAGCTTGTCGATCGAAAGGTCGGCAGTTCAGCAGTTTGAATCCCTAGTGCCGCATGACGGGGTGAGCTCCCGTTCCTTGTCCCAGCTTCTGCCAACCTAGCAGTTCGAAAGCACGTAAAAATTGCAAGTAGAAAAATAGGGACCACCTTTGGTGGGAAGGTAACAGCGTTCCGTGCGCCTTTGGCGTTGAGTCATGCTGGCCACATGACAATGGAGACGTCTTCGGACAGCGCTGGCTCTTGAAACGGAGATGAGCACTGCCCCCTAGAGTCGGGAATGACTCGCACATATGTGCGAGGGGAACCTTTACCTTTACCTTAAGATTGTTGGACGGGCAGGCACAAAAACAGCCAGGGAAATGGTTGAAGCCTGGAAAACAGTCACAGGAGTGCTGATTTACTACCAGCCTATCAAGTACTTAGAAGGTGAGGGCTGAGATCGGGGAAGACACAGGCAGCAGAAATGGAGTAGAAAGGTAGGGCACCCGGGGGGTGGGGGAACCTGCAGAGATTGGGGAAGGCACGGGCGACAGAAATGGAGTAGAAAGGTAGGACGCACTGGGGGGGGGGAACCTGCGGAGATTGGGGAAGGCCCAGCCCCCCACGCATATGCTGCAGAGACCTGAAGACCAGCTGGTCAACGGGAGGCATGCACATCAGGGGTGGGTTCTAAAATTCTTTATTACCAGTTCTGTGGGCGTGGCTTATTTTGTGGGCATGATTTGATGGTCAGGGGACAAACAATTCTTTAGGATTTAGCAGAGGTACTGGTCTACCAGGCTTTTAACTGCTTGCAGAGCCGTACCGGTCTACCCATTTGTTTTTGGAGCATTCCAGTCTACCCATTTGTTTTTGGAGAGCACTGGTCTACCACCACACTGCCTTTTACCGCTGATCAGCTGTAGGGCGGCCCTTTGAAGCACCGTGGCAAGAGTTTAAATAGTTTTTTGCCCCTCTGCCACCACCGAGAGCATCGGAAACCGCTTTCAGGCAGCTTGCCCTCAATTGCCAATCTACCACCACCGAGCGGTTTACAAGGAGCGGATCAGTTCTAGCCGATCAGTTGGGAGGCTTCTTGGCTTCTCAATTTAAAGCTACGGTGTCTTGTTTTTTTTTTTCCTTTTCTTTGTCAAATGAACCCTGATTTTTTCCTTCTAGCCGATCAGCTGGGACTCGGGAGGCAGAGAATAAATGGGGGCAGGGCCAGTCAGAGGTGCTATTTACTGGTTCTCCAAACTACTCTGTTCTGTCCCCTCCCATGAGTGGCCTTGCAGAGGCTCAATTAGCCCGGCAGTAACAAACGCAGGCTAGAGAGACTGAAGCTGGCCCTTTAATAAATAGTTCTCTTCCAAAGCGTATATGAGTCCAATAGTTACCGGGCAATGTTCCAAAGGTCTTGGCAGACGGCCAGCAGGCTAATGCAGGAATGCAGACTCTTGTCAAAAAACTCCAAACTAACAGTTGTAACTCCACTGCATCCAAAACTCCAACAAATTGTTCACCACGCCTTTCCAGCCCAGTCACACCTCTTTTATACTTTGTAGGATGTGGCCCTACGTCTCCTGACCACACCTCTTAGGACGTGGCAATAGCTGTTCTCTACGACATCTCCTACGTCTCTCTCTTGCATCCAATAGGGGCTCCCCCTCGTCGTTACCGGCCTCTGTTTCCTCCTCAATTTGGCTGGGGTCCATAGGCACGTCAGCACCTGTCAGTTCTTGCTGACTCACCAGTGAAGACGGCCCCTCCGGCACATAGCTCGGGACAGCTTCCTCCTCTTCCATATCATCCTCCGAATCAGCATGCGAAGATAAATCAGCCTCTGGGGCCGGGGTCACAACATACTCAAAATTTCCACTACCGGTTCGCAAGAACCGGGGAGAACCAGTAGCAACCCACCACTGATACACACGTGGTGGAGCTGGGCTGGGGCAACAGCTGGTGTGCCCACAGAGAGGGCTCTGTGTACCACCTGTGGCATGTGTGCCATAGGTTCGTCATCACAGGTATAGGATCTCCTGCCTGAGCAGGGGATTGGATTAGAAGACCTCTAAGGTCCCTTCGAACTCTGTTAATCTGGATTCCATGAAAAAAAATTATAAGGAAAGTAAATGAAACCTGAGTCCAAATGAAAAAGACCAGGGCAGAATTAAACTCCAAACTCAAATCTCTGGTTTACAATGTGTTATATCTGTCACCTGTTGTGGCTCCGTTACCGGAGCCTGTGTCATCATCAGGAGAGGACTCCGAGAGTGAAGGGGAGGAGTTGGCAAGGCCTCCCTCTCCAGGACCCTTCTCTCTGGCAATGCCTTCGGTGTCCGCCGAAGGACAAGAGATAGGGCCAGGGCCAAGCACGTCCACACACCCACAGATGGACAGTGATGAGGGTAATGAGTCTTGGCTGGACCCACGCCAGCATTGCAGAGATAAGCGCGTGCAACAGAAGAAAGGGCGTGCCCGAGATTAGGCTGAGTCACTGGACCACACCCCACAGGATATAAAAGGGAGCGTGGTGGCCAGTCAAACCTTGTGACGAACAAAGCTGAAAGCTTCCACGCCATTCTGCATTGCCGGACTTTTGCTTTAAGACTTTGCTGGAGTATCTCTGGACTTGATTTAATTCCATAATTATTGGGCTGCTTTCCTTTGATGTATCAGAAGTGGGGAGAAGTTATCTCTCCTCTTTGTAAATAATAAACTCTTGGCAGGCAGCCACTAGGTTGTTGCCTAGTTCCATTATCATAAGGAAAAGGATTTTGCCAGTTGGTTTAGTCTTTAACTCCTGAACGTCTGTTGGTGTGTGTGCGTGTGGGACGGGGACAGAACATCACCAAGAAAGAACAAGAGGTTTAGCTCAAGCCATAAGACCCTGAAACTGACCCCTCCAAATCTCCACATTGAGATAAATTGCAAGGGAATGCACTGGCTACGTCCATCGTGTTTTCAAATGCCGAGCATAGGGCCTGAAATGATTGTTTAATCCCCTTAAGAAGTTTAATTTTAATCCAGATCGCTCTGATGTAGTAAAGCCTGAATTACGGCTGGAAGACTCCCAAAGAGGATGAAAGAAAAGAAAAGAAGGCCTGCCGAGCAAGATAAAATAAAATAAGATGGAAAATTAGAAGAGAATGCCCAGACAGACTCTCTAAGAGATCTGATGTCGAATTCACTTGCAGATCAAGACATAATCCCCAATGAAGAGTAAGAGACTTGCTGTTTGACAGATTTCTTTGCATTTCGGAAGGCTTCGTAGGGAGAATTTTTACAGCTACAAAAATAATCTTTTTTTGGTATTTAATATTCAGAAAGGACTTCGGTCTTATTACAACCCCTTTGCTATAAGGAGGTATCATCATCATCATCATCATCATCAGAGTGGTGCGGTGGCGTAGAGGATGAAAGAGCCACATGTGGCTCCAGAGCCACGGGTTGCTGACCCCTGGTCTAGTTCTTCTCCAGATATATATTTTTTTCTTTCTGTAATGGCCCCAAAGGTGCTTTTTCAAGAGGCAATTGGACTTTCTGGTTTTTCTTTGAAGACCTTTCATTTCTCATCCAAGAAGCTTCTTACCAGCTGTCTGCAAGGAATATAAATCCTTCCATTCCCCACTATCCTGTCAGTGCTAAAGAAGCTTCTTGGGATCTGAGTCCATTGGAATTGGGCAGCTAAGAATTTCAAACAAATAAATAAATCTGTCTTGAGGAACTGGGCTCCCTTCCTGCCTTGGGCATAGGATTGGACTAGATGATCTTCAAGTGTTAGAAATTCTGTTTATATATAGCACCACCAATCAAACAAAGAGTACAGTCACCATGTGCTTTACTGCTTAACTGCTTAACTATAACAGGAAACAGGAAACTCGACTTAAGAACATAGAGTATATACCATAGATCCAAACTTGTAAACACTGCCATCTACTGGCTGAATGCTACTGTAGTTGTTGCATAAAAATATATTCCAGCAAAATGTATTCCGACACCATGGTCCCATCCAGCATTATGATTCAATGAATATGTTCAGTCAGGAATGACAGTTTGTTCCCATGAGATGTCTGCACACTCACAACCCTCAGGCGTGTGACCTTCCTCTTAGTCTTTCTTCTGAAGCACTCTTCTTGTGTTTTTTCAGCCTCAGGAGTTTCAGGAAGAATTTTACAACTTGACTAATGTAATTCTTGTTGTCACCAATAACTGGGCAGGCAGCAACAGGTCCTCCCAGTAAATGAAAGATGGGTGAGATGCTCTCCGTAAAACCTCATCCTCCATAGGACCCCTCTTTCCTTGCTACCAAGTACATTTTATGGAAATCCCAATTAAAAGCATTTATGAATGAGGTCCAGTGGTGGGATTAAGCCAGTTCTCTGCGGATCGCACGAACCTGTAGCGGCAACTGCGGGAGTTTCCGCCCACCCACTCGGACGTAATGCATGACTACTGCACATGCGCAGAAGACCGTGTACATGCACAAACATGGCACATGTGAGCAAAGCGAGTGCACGTACACGCGTGCTCACATTTGCAAACCAGTAGGGAAGGTAAGTGAATCCCACCTCTGGTGAGGTCATGTGAATATTTTCAGTGCCATGGTTTATTGAGATAGCAGCGTAATGGCGAACCTATGGCACGCGTGGCCCTCTCTGCGGGCACGCAAGCTGTCACCCAGCTCAGCTCCACTCCGCATGTGCACGTGCCTCCCGCCAGCCAGCTGATTTTTGGGTCTCTGGTGCGGGGATGGTGCGACTGTGGGAGACACACGCTCATGTGCGGGGGCAAATCTCATAGGCAGCCCTCTCTGCGGAGCCCTCTCTGCGGGCACGCAAGCTGTCACCCAGCTCAGCTCCACTCCGCATGTGCACGTGCCTCCCGCCAGCCAGCTGATTTTTGGGTCTCTGGTGCGGGGATGGTGCGACTGTGGGAGACACACGCTCATGTGCGGGGGCAGATCTCATAGGCATGCATGGGGGTGGGGGGAGCACAGGGGGAATGGTGCGCCCTCCGCACGAAAAAAGGCCACAAGGGGTGCAGTACATGTTTTTGGTCCCAGGAGGCTTCAGGGAGGCTTGCCAGGCCCAAAACGGGCAACGGGGGGGGGTGCGGGGGGTGTCACACGCGCATGCACAGGAGGGCAGGGGTCATGCAGGGGGTCATGGTCATGCAGGGTGTCGCGTAGGAGCACTTCATTATGGGTGTGGTCACATGCATGCGCAACCCCTCACTCTCCCCCTGCTTTTGGCATGCGACAGCGAAAAGGTTAGCCATCATTGAGCTAGCCCATTCGCAGTGTTAAGCTTTTAAGTTTTATTTTTTAAGGAGTAAAATCCTTATCCCGATCAGATCGTTCTTAACTGAGCCATCAAAGACTCTTTGCTCTTTAGGGGCATGATTTCAAATTCACATTTTCACAACCATTCCAGAATATATTTGCATGATATTATAACCCTAATTCCAGAATGTATTTATCATCTATTCTGGAATTAGGTAGACCAGACAAGAGCAAAACTGATCAAGGAGAGATTTTTCAACCTGGAAAGAAGGAGAAATTTTCTGACAGTGAGAACAATCAACCCATGGAACAGAAGTTGCCTTCAGAAATTGTGGGAGCTTCATCCCTGGAAGCTTTCAAGAAGAGACTGGACTGCCCTCTGTCAGAAATGGTGTAGGGTCTCCTGCTTGGGTGTGGAGTTGGACTAGATGACCTACAAGGTCCCTTCCTACTCTGTTATTCTGTTATAACTCAGCAAATTGGTGGCTGAAGCAGTCTGAATCATGGATTTTCCCTAATCTAGTTGTTGTACAGTAGTGGCCAAAATTGTGGAAACCTTTTGGGAAAAGAGTATTTTTGAGGTTTGATGGCTAATAACACCACTTTTTTGGGGGAGAGTTTCAAGATAATCCTATTCCACTGCTGGAATGGCCTGGGAATAGCTCAGACCTTAACCCAGTGGTGGGTTGCCCCCGGTTCGGACCGGTTTGCAAGAACTGGTAGTAAAACCGGCAGGAGGCTCCGTCCATCGCCCCGGATGTTGTCATAGGCCTGTGATGGCGAACCTATGGCACGCGTTCCACAGGTGGCACACGGAGCCATATTAGTGGGCACGCCAGCTCAGCTCTGGGGCGCATGCACATGCTGGCCAACTGATTTTCGGGCCTTCTGGGCCCACCAGAAGTAGGTAAACAGGCTGTTTCCTGCCTCTGGAGGGCCTGGGGGGAGGGGGAGGCCCGTTTTTCTTTCTTACCTGGCTCCAGATCCTCTCTATTTATCTGCGAAGGGCGAAAACAGCCTTTCCCACTCCTTTGGAGGCCCTACGGAGGCTGAAAGGGCCCATTTCCCGACTCCCAGTGGGACAGGAAGTGACTTTTTTGCTGTCCCCTGCCTCCAGAGACTCCTAGAGAGGCTCTGGAGGCAAAAAATGTCACTTCCTGTCCCACCGGGAGTTGGGAAATGGGCCCTTTCAGCCTCCGTAGGGCCTCCACAAGGGAGTGGGAAAGGCTGTTTTCGCCCTTCCCAGATAAATAGAGAGGATCTGGAACCAGGTAAGAAAGAAAAATGGGTCTACCAGGCCATCATGTGCCAGGAGTGGGGGGGGGGAGGAGGAGGGAGGGTTGCGCATACATGCGCGCGGACACATGCACACGTGACCCTCCCCCGCCCCCCCCCTCTCCTGGCACGCGATGGCAAAAAGGTTAGCCATCACTGTCATAGGCGATCTGCGCAGAAGCTTGGCATACGCATGAGAGAAGCAAGCCGTTGTGAACCGGTAGTAAAGGTAAGTAGAACCCACCTCTGCCTTAACCCAATTGAAAATCTAGGGAGCAGCTGACTAAAGAAACTTGTTAGTCAGAAGCGACCCAGCAATAAAATCCAGTGAATAGAAGCCATCCTTCAATCTTGGTTTCACATGATAACAGACTAAACAGATAACAGATAAAAGACTTGGTTCACTCCATGGGAAGATGTTGTAAGGCCGTCATTCATGCTAAAAGTTACCCAACTGAGTATTAACTGACCAGGTGATAATTTTTGTATATCTCATTTTTTCTACGGTGTTTCGCTTTTCTTCTTTATACCGCAACTGCTATTCTAATAGCAAATCCTTCATAAAAGCTATTGCATTACATTCGTGATTAAATTATCTTTTCATTGATGTATAATTTTATGGTACTACTCCAAAACACAGTGGTGTTATTAGCTAGTTTTAGAAAAAATACACTTTCCCCAAAAAGTTGGCCACTACTGTACAAGTGAATACCGTGAAGTGGGAAAGGTTTCACCAACAGGGGGCAGCATCAGCCTGGCCATGGCTGAAAACAAGGGGTGGGGGGAGGGGGGGCAAATGGGAGGTCCGATGCTCTCTTCTCACTAATTCAAGATAGACTTTAGTGAGAAGATTAAGAATGCATTTTGGACTCTTAAGATTCAACCCTCTCTTCTGAAGAAATATAGGAATAACATGATTATTCATTTTAGTCTTAGTTTAGAGCCTGACAATTACAAAAAAATACTCTTTTCTTAGGTGAAAGAAAAGCCAGAAGTTGTGCATATAAAAATGATAAAGGATTAGTATTTTTTTTAAAATGTGCATTGGAAAAAGTATGGATAGATTAACTTTAAAATTAAACGATAAGGAAGACTCACTGTATTTCCAAATATGGGACAGATGGTATGAATGGATTAATAGATGGGGAAAAAAAGTAAAGTCAAATACAGAAAGAAATTAAAGGAAACAAATATACACCGTCATTAAGAAATTAAGGTTAATGTATATATATATATTCACATGTTTAAATATTATGGCTAGATAATCCTGTTTGTTAGTTTTAATATATATGTAATTTAGAACTGTATTTTCTTTTTTAGAGTTAAGAACGTTCTGTACAATTTTTATCTTTTTATATTGAATAAAGTTTGTTTTTAAAATTAAAAAAAAAAAGGAAAAAGTATTTGGGGGAAATAGGTTGAAAGGATTCAAACAGAGCAAAATGTGGGGAGTGAAATGTGGCTTTATGATAAGCTGGGGACAGGGCCAGATTTTTTTTTTTTTTTTTTTTACTCTTTAGTTGATTCCTGAGAAATATTCTGTATGTATGAGAGAAAGAAAATTTACTGAACATTTGTTGAAAGTGAGGCTGAGGGCTTGTTCTCCAAGCTTGTGGATTGGTTTCAGAGATGGGTTTCAGCAGGTTCTGACCAGTTCTGGAGAACCGGTAGCGGAAATTTTGAGTAGTTCGGAACTGGCCCCACTCCCATCTATTCGCTGCCTCCCGAGTCCCAGCTGATTGGGAGGAAATGGGGATTTTGCAGTAATCTTCCCCGGGAGTGGGGTGGGAATGGGGATTTTGTAGTATCCTTCCCCTGCCATGCCCACCAAGCCATGCCCACAGAAGATAGAAAGGAGAGAGGAGGAGAGGGTAGGAAGAGGAGAGGGAGGGAGAGGAATGGAAAAAAGGGAAAAGGAGAGGAAGGAAGGGTAGGGGACAGGAGTAGGAGAGAAGGTGAGTAGGGGGAAAAGAAGAGAGGAGTGGGGGAAAGGAAGGGGAAGTAGGATGAGGTAGGAGAGGAGGGAAGAAAAAGTAGGAGAGGAGAGGAGGGAGGGAAGGGAAAGAGAAGAAGAAGGGTTGTTGCGAAAAGAGGGAAGAAATGGTAGAAGAGCAACTCCGAATGTAATTAAAATGCCCTTATTTTAATGCTTTCTTTAAGGAAAACATTTATATGTAGGATTAATTATGTATAAGAAAATGTACATTTTATATTATGTGTATAAGAAATACAACTGAAAAATTTTTCCAAAAAAAAAAAGAAGAAGCAGCTTTTGCGCATGTGCAGATCACACATGATGACATCATGGCGGGTGGGCGGAGCCTCCTGCCGGTTTTACTGCCGGTTCTATAGAATCGGACCAAACCGGGAGCAACCCACCACTGGAGCAGGTCGCAAAAGGGGAACATATGACCCCTGGGACACTGCAACCGTCACAAATACGAATCAGTTGTCAAGCGTCTGAATTTTGATGACGTGATTGCTGGAATGCTCCCACAGTCATAAGTGTGACAAATGGTCTCGTACGTCGCTTTTTTCAGGTCTGCTGTAACTTTGAATGGTCACTAAACGAATTGTGGTAAGTCGAGGGCTATTTATAGATGATAAAAGCAAAGCATGTGTGAGAATCAGCGAAATGAATTAGTGAATGGCTTAATAAGGATGTGCGGCATTCCTTAGTTTAATGTGTTGATGGATAAATATCTAAGAATGTTGGAGATCTGTTGTATTGTTGGTTCGGTTCATATTTAGCAGAGACCAAAAATCTACATCAATCAGGAGAGAGAGAAGGTGGATTAATAATTATTATTATTTAACTTTTCCCCCTAAAACTTTTTCTTTATCCAGTTGCTACCCTGTTTTCCCCAAAATAAGACATCCCCTGATAATAAGCCCAATTGGGCTTTTGAGCGCATAGCAATAAGGCCAAGCGCTTATTTCAGGGTTCAAAAAAAATAAAATAAAAATAAGACAGAGTCTTATTTTTGGGGAAACACGGTATCTCTTTTTGTACAAAGCTTATGTGATAATACGACTTCATATAAATGCTTTACTGGCATCGAGTAGTGTAACCGATTCCATTAATTTGGAAAAAAAATTCCTCCAGTATTTCCTGGTCTTTGACATCAATACCGTTTCCCATTATCTCATTTGTAACATTTACGGTTCTATTTCTTTCGCAAAAAATCTTTCAACAAGGATAAATTCAAGGTATGAATGTAAAGCTTCATGAAATAGTTATTCACATAGATTATTCACATGTTTTAATTTCAGACACTGAGAAATTAGGAAATAACTGAGCCCAACACACTTCCTGTGTGTAAAGGAGAAATATATATATATATAACCCAACGAAGAAGGATTTTCATCAGTGATGAAAATATTATGTATCTGAGAATATGATTTCATTGTGGAGATATTAATGATGTAAGACAGGAGCTGAAATATGAAACAAATCACTTCCAATTATTGTTTGTTTATCTATATCAGAAGCATCACAATTAAAATAAGGTATACTGTATGACGTAAAATTTAGAATATAAAATTATATTCTAAAATTAATAAGTGGAACAACTTGCCTGCAGAAGTTGTGAATGCCCCAACACTGGAAGATTTTTAAGAAAATGTTGGATAACCGTTTGTCTGAAGTGGTGTAGGGTTTCCTGCCTGGGCAGGGGGTTGGACGAGAAGACCTCCAAGGTCCCTTCCAACTCTGTTATTCTATTCTATTCTATTCTATTCTATTCTATTCTATTCTATTCTATTCTATTCTATTCTATTCTATTCTATTCTATTCTATTCCATTCCATTCCATTCCATTCCATTCCATTCCATTCCATATATTCTACTCTACTCTACTCTACTCTACTCTACTCTACTCTACTCTACTCTACTCTACTCTACTCTACTCTACTTACTCTACTCCATTCCATTCCATTCCATTCCATTCCATTCTAAAACACAAATTAAAATATGTATAAATTAAACAGATCTTGCGTAGAAACTAGCAACATTCACTGGTACCTCCAATTATTATGAAGTTGACTGAAAATAATATCTATTTATACTGAAGAATCTGTATTTGGAGTTGTATGTTTACATATTTAAAAATCCTAAGCAATGATCATATAATGTCAAGTACAAATTACAGAACAAGCACTGTTCTTCACCTGGTATTTTTGCATTTAATAATCAGTTTAGATAATCTAATTAAAGCAGCTTTTCTGGACTGTTTAAAATCATCTCTTACATAAATCCTGCCCACCCAAGTTTTCTGGAACAGCTATCTCCCTTTAACAGAAATTTAAATTATTTGCAAGGAAAAAAAAATCCTCATGGTTTTATTTCCCATCTCTTTAAACGTAGTCTATGCTTGACAGAAGATTCCAGAACTTAAATTTGCATGTTATAAAGGACATTGCCATTTGATATCATCAGTACAAGAACAATATCTGGATTGCATAAAAAAAAAATAACCATTCCCCAGGAATTAAAAGTAAAATAATATAAATGATATTATAACGATGCAGTCAAAATTAAAATCTCTAAACCCCAATCCCATCTTATCTGCTGCAGAAATTACCAATATTTTTACTGTTAGTACTATATGAACCAATGAGAAAAGAAAGGAAAGGAAGTTTGGTAAAGATTAACTACAAAAAAATGGAGGGAAAAGGGGAAGAGGGGAAGAAAGGGAGAGAGGGAGGACAAGAGAATGAACAGAACGAAAAAGAGATGGTAAAAAGCTGAATACATAGGATATGCATAAATACATACATTTTCTCTTATGTAACCAGATCATAGAGGAAAACAAAACTGTAAAACCAGAAAATCTAACAATGAATAAAAATAATCGAAAAAGTCTAGAATGTAGAGAATAAATGATACTCATCTTTCATCAATAGAAGTAAGATTTTTTCCCCCACATTTCCATCCAACGAATGCAATGATTCCCGAGTAGCAATTGGTATTGTCAAAAGATGGCCAGAAGAAACCAGATCAAATTCTTTTCTTGAGTAACAGTTTTCCCCCCGTAAGTTTTGGATTTTATGAGTAAACCCAAGGAAAAACATGTTAGAGAGCAGTCCTGTAAAATTTCATTTCCCACTGCAAATCTAAGGACTCGCAATAAACTTCTCAGGTTATTGTATGAAGGAAAAGTTGGAATGCAGCGAAACATCTCCTTATCCAATCTTTGTCAGAGGCTTCTGAAGGGTGTGGTAGAAAAACGCCAAGATGGTGACCACACAGGTTCAATGGAAGCTCCTCCCATTTTTTTTTTTTTTAAAAATGTGTGATACACAGAAAACCAGGTGGAGATTTAATCATACCCTTGTGGCTCTCATTACAATCAACCTTCAAATTTCTAGGTTCTACCATATCGCAAGATCTAAAATGGACAGCTGACGTCAAAAACGTCATCAAAAAAAGCACAACAAAGAATGTTCTTTCTGCGCCAACTCAGAAAGCTCAAACTGCCCAAGGAGCTGCTGATCCAGTTCTACAGAGGAATTATGGAGTCCGTCATCTGCACCTCTATAACTGTCTGGTTTGGCTCTGCAACCCAACAAGACAGACTTCAGAGGATAATTAGAACTGCAGAAAAAACAATGGCTACCAACCTGCCTTCCATTGAGGACCTGTATACTGCACGAGTCAAAAAGAGGGCTGTGAAAATATCTACAGACCCCTCACATCCTGGACATAAACTGTTTCAACTCCTACCCTCAAAACAATGCTATAGGGAACTGCACACCAGAACAACTAGACACAAGGACAGTTTTTCCCCAAATGCCATCACTCTGCTAAACAAATAATTCCCTCAACACTGTCAAACTACTTACTAAGTCTGCATTACTATTAATCTTCTCATCGTTCCTTTCACCCATCTCCTCCCACTTATGATTCTATGAATGTAATTTTGTTGCTGGTATCCTTACAATTTACATTGATATTGTTTCCTGATTGCTTATTTGTACCCTTTGACTATCATTAAGTGTTGTACCTTATGATTCTTGATGAACATTTCTTTTCTTTTATGTACACTGAGAGCATATGCGCCAAGACAAATTCCTTGTGTGTCCAATCACACTTGGCCAATAAAAAATTCTATTCTATTCTATTCTATTCTATTCTATTCTATTCTATTCTATTCTATTCTATTCTATTCTATTCTATTCTATTCTTCATTCCAATGTCTATTCTATTCTATTCTATTCTATTCTATTCTATTCTATTCTATTCTATTCTATTCTATTCTATTCAGAACATCCTTGATCTACATTCAGAGCCAATATTCTTGAATTACAATTTGGACAGTGGAAACTGTCTGGACTTTTTTGGGGTCCCTCTGGAATCCCAAGAACATCTAGGACAATCCAGGCCACCTGAGAGTCCAAAGATGATATTTAAGCCTTTAAATTATTTACATCTTAATTTTAAAAAACTCCCTTTCAACGACCATGTGATAGCTTCATTCGAAGTAGAGTGGGGGGCGACTAAATGGAGCTGAGCATTTATTGGCCGGATGCCCTTCCTGACACCTAGGAGGAGTTCACAGCAGATATTTTTGTCTTTGCGATCTGTCACTACCTAGGATTGAATTCTCAGCCTTATAAATGGGAGGCGATTGTCTTCACCACTAGGCCACCTCGCTGGCTGCATTTACATTTTAATTACCTTCACTAAATCAGTGATAGACACTTTTCATAGTCTTCTTTTAAAATTCTGCGTTCTGTGGGACATTAAATGTGGACATTAAATGTCTATGGAGATTCTCAGTCATCCAGGTCATGGTTGTCCCAAAGGTGCTTTTTCAAGAGGCAACTGGACTTTCTGGTTTTTCTTTGAAGACGTTTTGCTTCTCATCCAAGAAGCCAATTCATCCCTGGAAGCTTCTTGGATGAGAAGCAAAACGTCTTCAAAGAAAAACCAGAAAGTCCAGTTCTTCAAAAAGTACCTTTGGGATATGGACATTATAGTGTTAAGAGAATTATCTTTCTCTCTGTACAGGCCCGAAAACAGCTTGAGGTGCAAAATGTCTTCTATCTTTGTTGTTCTTGGTTGCCGCAATCATCCTGTACCTTTCTCAGGAAGGTAGCTTCCTGTCAACTCTGCCAAGTAAACAGATCATACGTTATTTAGAGCTTCAAAACTGAACAGAATTAAATCTTCAGCCAGCATATTGATATATTACAAGCATGCTATAAATCAGTGTTGACGTCTTTTTCAGGTGTCAAAAGGAAGTGAAATAAAGGGCCAAATTCTCTCAAGGTCATGAGCTGTCAAATCTTGAAAAAGTGTGGTGATCTCATTCCCAAGTTCTCATATGCCAAGTTTTGAAATGTCAAAACTTCATAAGAACTTGCCCAAATGAAGGAGAAGAAGTGGGAGCACCTGAGAGGGGAGTTAAAAGAGGGATCAGCCTAGAATTTCTACATAGTCACAAGCGAACTAAATCCAACTCTCCTTGGTGTCCATTGACCCAGTGGTGAAATACAATTTTTTTTCCTATCGGTTCTGTGGGCGTGGCTTGGTGGGGGCGTGCCTTGGTGGGCGTGGCAGGGGAATGATACTGCAAAATCTCCATTCCTACCCCACTCCAGGGGAAGGATACTGTAAAATCTCCATTCCCACCCCACTCTGGGGCCAGCCAGAGGTGGTATTTGCCGGTTCTTCGAACTGCTCAAAATTTCCGCTACCAGTCCTCTGAACTACTCAAAATTTCCGCTACCGGTTCTCTGAACTGCTCAAAATTTCCGCTACCGGTTCTCTGAACTGCTCAAAATTTCCACTACCGGTTCTCTAAACTGCTCAAAATTTCCACTACCGGTTCTCCAGAACCTGTCAGAACCTGCTGGATTTCACTCCTGCGTTGACCCTTATCAAACTCCAAGGAGGTGCTGAGAAGATTCCTATGGATAGACTTTTAGCAACTAAATCAACTGAATTGAATTTTCACGTATGGATCTGGTCTTTCACGCCTGACAAGAAGAGCTCCAAAATTTCATTGATTTTGAAAGATCTTCGTGAACTTGCAGAGATTTATTTATTCGTGTACACATGGTTCTCGGCTTACGACCGTCATTGGGCCCCAAATTTTGGTTGCTAAGTGAGACATCTGTTAAGTGAATTTTGCCCCATGTTGTGACTTTTCTTGCCGCGTTTGTTAAGCGTTATCACTGCAGTTGTAAAATGCAAATCTGGTTTTGCTCGCCAGAAACTTGAAAAAAGGGGGATCATGTGACGCCGGGACACTGCAGCCATCATAAATGTGAGTCAGTTATCAAGCATCCGAATGTAAATCATGTGACTGTGGGGAATGCTGCAATGGTCATAAGTGTGAAAAATAGCCATAAGTCACTTCTTTTAGTGCTATTATAACAGTCGAACGGGTCACTAAGCAGACTGTTGTAAATTGAGGACTATCTGTATTGGGATAGATTTGATCCTGGGGTCCCCACCCTTAAAAAAAAATCAATCATTATTCGTAATTAGCGGCAACAACTTTTAGTTTTCACTGACTGTATGAACGCAAACCACAACGGTGGGAAACGAGGAATGTGTGCACGCACACCAGCGTGGCGTCGATCAAGATCATACAAGCAGCAAATTATTTGTTTTGCATATTTAGCTTCCAGCATTCCTTTGCTCGTATATCTTACTCTAGAGTTGGCAAGTTAGCTTGTTTCCCGGGGCTCTTCAACTCTGAGCAAAACTTTTCTTTGTTGCTTTTGCTGTTCTCCAACAGCTGAACAGCCTTGGCTCCCAACTGGAGTTTCCCAAGAAGCAGGGGTGAAATGCTCCTGGTTCGGACCGGATCACCCGATCCGGTAGCGATGGCGGCGGGTGGTTCGGAGAACCAGTAGCAAAAATCCCTGTGCCCCCCCACCCCACCATGCCCAGCTGAGCCACAGGATCATCAGAGGCTTTTTTTTTTTAACTTTTCAAAGCATTTTTTCTACAACCTCTTCCGACGAAAAAATGCTTTTAAAAGTTAAAAAAAAAATAGCCTCTGATGATCACGCGGCTCAGCTGGGATCATCAGAGGCTTTTCAAAGCATTTTTTTTCTGCAACCTCTTGGCCAAAGAGGTGGTCAAAAAAAATGCTTTGAAAAGTCTCTGACGATCCCAACTGAGTTGCCTGATTGGCAGAGAGGTATTTTTAAAAAAGCCTCTCTGACGATCCCAGCTGAGTTGCCTGATCGGCAGAGGCTTTTCAAAGCATTAGAAAAAATGCTTTGAAAAGTTAAAAAAAAAAAAAGTTGGCCACACCCACCCAGTCACATTACCCCCCCCCCCCAAGCCACTCCTGCCAAGAAGGCCGAGAGATGCTGGGCAAGAGATGGTGACTTGATGGTAGGCATGAAATTCTTGTTTTTCTTGCCCAAGACAGTGGCCCGTTGAACTCTTCCAGCTCATGTTAAACCACCGCTAAGGCTCAGTAATGGGGTGTTATTCTGGGGCCCCAGGATGCAGGAAAAACCCCAAATAACACCCAGGAGTAGTGCCCAGGGAGAATAAAGTCACCCTATACCTTGAATATATTTGAGGGATTGGCAGCAGCGGTGGTATTCAGCCGGTTCGGATCAGTTTGACTGAACCAGTAGTGGCGCCCTGCGGGTGGAGTGGGCCCGCCCTGCCCCCGGATGGGTGGACCCATCCTGCCCCTGGCACTATGCCATCCTATTTAGCTACATTTTCTAAGCTGGGTGCATCCGTGTAAGCCACGTGCATGCGTGCAAGCCGTGCACGCCAGCAAAGCACATGCACTCACATTTTCGGTGTGTGGTGAACCGGTGGTAAAATTATGCGAAACCCACCTCTGACAGGCAGGACAGTCTCTGGTCTAAGAAGCTAGGCATTATCAATTCCAAAAAAGCTAATAACATCCTAGGTTGCGTCAACAGAGAGGTAGCTTCAAGCAGTGGTGAAATCCACATTTTTTTACTACCGGTTCTGTGGGCGTGGCTTGGTGGGCATGGCAGGGGAAGAATACTGCAAAATCTCCATTCCCACCCCACTCCAGGGGAAGTATACTAAAAAATTCCCATTCCCTCTCCACTCTGGGGCCAGTCAGAGGTGGTATTTGCCAGTTCTCCGAACTACTAAACATTTCCGCTACCGGTTCTTTCAACTGCTCAAAATTTCTGCTACCGGTTCTTTAAACTGCTCAAAATTTCCACTACCGGTTCTCCAGAACCTGTCAGAACCTGCTGGATTTCACCCCTCGCATCAAGATCAGGTGAAGTGATATCTCCGCTTTATATTGTATTGGTAAGACCACACTTGAAATACTGTGTACCGTTCTGGTCATCATGATACAAAAAAAGATATTGAGATCCTAGAAAGAGCGCGGAGAACAGCAACAAAGTTGATAAGAGATCTGGAGGTTAAACCATATGGTGAACAAATGAGGGAAATAGTATTGTCCAGCCTAACGAAGAGAAGGATGACAAGATAGTTGTCTTTCAATACTTGAGGGACTGTTATAGAGAAGAGGAGGTTGGCTTATTCTCCAAAGCACCTGAGGACAGGATAAGAAATATCCGGTGGAAGACAGTGGTGGGATTCAAATAATTTAACAACCGGTTCTCCGCCCTACTGACTGGCTGGGTGGGCGTGGCCATGGTGGGCGTGGCCAGGGGGTGTGACAGGCAGCACTCAGCCTCCTGCACCCCCCTGGGAGCAAAAATGGGCCACAGACCCCCCCACCCCCTCGGGCCCTGTTTTGGGCCTAGTAGGCCTCCCTGTACTTACCTGGGAGCTAAAATGGGGTGCGTGGGGACTCCTAGAAGGGGCGGGGCAGGGCGGGGCCAGCCAGTAATTTAACTACTGTTTCGTCCGAACCAGCTGAATGCCACCACTGATGGAAGGTCATTAAAGAGAGATCCAAGTTAGAATTGAGAAGAAATTTCCTGTCAGGGAGAACAATTGATCAGTGGAATAGATTGCCTTCAGAAGTTATAGGTGTCCCATCACTGGAGGTTTGACAAGAATAGACTGGACAACTTGTTGTCTGGAATGGTAGAGGGTCTCCTGCTTGAACAGGGGAATGGACTAGAAGGGTTCCATCCAGCCCTATTATTCTATGTTCTACTTAGTTCATGACAGGTGCTGAAACAGTCAATAATTTTAGTTGTGACTCACTAAAACTGGGAAATTCGATCAATAGCTTTGATTTAATTCTTACCTGTTTAGATCATCTTGGAACACGACTCTCTTCCCTGGCAAGCAGAGCGAGAAATTAAGAACGTAAAATGGAAGGGAGCAATAAATCAGTGACCAACGGAAGAGAGTCTTTGAGTTGCAGCTTTGACCGCTCAGTAGAACCTCCATACTTCGAAGCAATGCCTCTGGGAAGAGCTTGTAGGATACCCTATTGGTTCCTGTGCTCCTTTGAAGACTGCTTTGGGCAAAGCACAAATGATTTATCAAGAGTCTCAACCAGGGGTGGGGCTGCTAGGGGTTCGCAGGGGTTCGGGAGAACCTCTAGCTAAGATTATGTGCAGTTCAGAGAACCCCCAAATCCCACTCCTGGCTGGCCCCGCCCACCCCTCCCCTCCTAGGAGTCTTCACATGGCCCGTTTTGCATACAGGGTACATGCAGAGGCTCAAGGAGGGTGAAAAACAAGCCTACCGGAAGTTTGGGAAGGCCTGAAAAGGGGCCCATTTCCAGCCTCCATAGGGCCTCCAGAGCCTGGGGAGGCTGTTTTCACCCTCCCGGAGGCTCAAGAAAAACCTCCGGAGCCTGGGGAGGCTGTTTTCACCTTCCCGGAGGCTTGAGGAAAGCCTCCGGAGCCCGGGGAGGCTGTTTTCACCTTCCCGGAGGCTTGAGGAAAGCCTCCGGAACCTGGGGAGGCCGTTTTCACCCTCCCGGAGGCTCGAGAAAAGCCTCTGGAGCCCGGGGAGGGCAAAAACATCCCACCTTCCCATGGTGCAGGAGGTTGACTAGGCCATGCCCATCATGGCCACGCCCACCCAGCAACCGGGCAGAGAACCCCTTGCTAAAACTTTTGAAGCCCATCCTTGGTCTCTACCATGTATCTGGAGAGAGAAACAGGGCAGGCGGTGCCACCCAATGCAAGAAGAGACTCAGATTAGTCCAGGGTGGCAAAAAGAGTCTGAAAAAAGCCCGGTAGCATTTTCTCTGCCAACAAGTTTTATTAAAAAAAGCTTTGTGAATTTGCAAACCGGAGTCAGAATAACTGTCACCAGATTCGTCGAGATGAAGGGTGCCCAAGGAAGGAGAAATTCTCCAACCCTTTTTTCAAATGAGGACTTCTCTGCGTTGCTGTCCAGAAGCTATTGAGTTGATTTCTGATGCCTTCTGGGGAAGGGGAGAGGAGCAGGAGTTGCTAACATTGGGAAAGATGCTTGTAGGAATTGGGTAGGTCTAGTCTAATAAAAAAAGGACTAGAAGCAGTAGTGAAATCCTATTGGTTCTGTCCGGTTCACACGAACCGGTAGCGGTGGCAGCCCGAGGCTCCGCCCATCCACCCGGACATCGTTACTTCCTGGTTCAAACCTGTTTTTGACCCTCTGCGCATGTGCAGAAGTCTTTGTGCATGCGCAGAGGGTCAAAAATTGCACGTGACGATGGCGCGTGCACTTCTGAACCAGTAAGGAAGGTAAATAGATTTCTTTTTTTTTTTTTGGAAAATTTTTTTATTTTTAAACAAAACTTAAAACATAAAACAATTATCATCCATTACAATTACAGAAAGTGTATTGATCGGTTACAAATCTTTTGTGCTTAATCCTCTATCCCACATTTTCTTATTTAACAGTTTATTACATTATTATTCTCATTTACCAATTATTTAACAGTAAATTGTCCTCTATAAGGGGGAAAAAAAAAACCCTTTATATGTTTTATTATCTTATCCATTTCATATTTCATTTCCATTCTTTCTTGTCTAACCATTGATAAAATCAATCCCATATCAAATAATATTGTTTATCTTCTTGTTCCCTAATTTCAAATGTCAATTTATTCATTTCAGCACACTCCAAAATTTTCTTGATAACGTCGTCATCCGTGGGTATCTTCTCACCTTTCCAGTTTCTAGCAAATACAATTCTAGCCGCCGTTAAAACATTCACAATTAAATATCTCATTTCTCTATTGTATATTTCTGGTAAAATCCCCAATAAAAATGTCTCTGGTTTAAAGTCAATATGTTTCTTTATCATTTTTTCCAGCCATTTGTGGATTTTAGTCCAATATCTTTTAGCTTCTGCACATGTCCACCACATATGGTAATATGAGCTCGGAGTCTGATGACACTTCCAACATTTCTCCCATTTATTCTTGTACATTCTGGCTATTCTCGCTGGGGGTAAATGCCAAGGAAGGTAAATAGATTTCAACCCTGATTAGAAGTAACATGATAGCACTGTTCCAATATTTGAGGGGCTGCCTCAAGGAAGAGGAGGAGTCAACCTATTTTCCAAAGCATCAGAAGGCAAGAAACAATGGATGGAAACTAATGAAGGAGAGAAGCAACCTAGAACTAAAGAGGAATTTCCTTACAGAATCAAAACAATCAACCAATGGAATAGCTTGCCTTCAGAAGTTGGTGGGTGCTCCATCACTGGTAGCTTTCAAAAAGAGACTGGACAACCATTTGTCTGAAATGATATAGAGCAGTGATGGCGAACCTTTTAGGGACCGAGTGCCCAAACTGCAATCCAAAACCCACTTATTTATCGCGAAGTGCCAACACGGCAATTTAACCTGACTACTGAGTTTTTTACTACCTAAAATAATGATAAACAACGCAGAGTTCAGCTAATTGTTCTAAGAAAAACGTGATAAATGCACTTTTATGCCCCTTCATTTTTTCTTCTTCTTTTGAAATATTACGTTTAGCAATAAAAAAGAAAAACTTTTTGTAATATCATTTCTCTTTCCCTCCCTCTCTTACCCTTCCTCTCTCTCTCTTTCCCTCTTCCCCCCTCTCTTTCCTTCCCCCCTCTCTCTTTCCCCCCTCTCTGTTTTTCTCTCTCTTTCCCTCCCCCCTCTTTCCCTCCCTCTCTCTTTCCCTCCCTCCCTCTCTCTTTTTTTCTTTCCCTCCTCCTCCCTCTCTTTCCCTCCCTCTCTCTCTCTTTCCCCATCTCTGTCTTTCTCTCTTTCCCTCTTCCCCCTCTCTTTCCTTCCCCACTCTCTCTTTCCCCATCTCTGTTTTTTTCTCTCTTTCCCTCCCCCCTCTCTTTCCTTCCCTCCCTCTCTCTTTCCCCATCTCTTTCCTCCCCCTCTCTCTTTCCCCATCTCTCTCTTTCTCTCTCTTTCCCTCCCCCTCTCTCTTTCCCTCCCTCTCTCTCTCTTTCCCCATCTCTCTTTTTCTCTCTTCCCCCTCTCTCTTTCCCTCCCTCTCTCTCTCTTTCCCCCATCTCTTGTCTTTTTCTCTCTTCCCCCTCTCTCTTTCCCTCCCTCTCTCTCTCTTTCCCCATCTCTGTCTTTTCCTCCCCCTCTCTCTATCCTGCCCTCTCTCTCTATCTCTCTGTCTCTTTCTTTCTTTCTTTCTTTCTTTCTTTCTTTCTTTCTTTCTTTCTTTCTTTCTTTCTTTCTTTCTCTCTCTCTCTCTTTCCCTCCCCTCTCTCTTTCTTTCTTTGTCTTTCCCTCCCCTCTCTGCCTATCTCTGTTTCTCTCTCCCTCTCTTTCCCATCTATCTATCTATCTATCTATCTATCTATCTATCTATCTATCTATCCATCCATCCATCCTATCTATCCTATCTATCCATCCATGCTCTCCTGTCCAGCTTCATATGTTGTGTAAATCCAACCACTTAGCCTGTGGAGGGAGAGTGGAGGCTGGCAGGCAAAGCCCAGCATTAGAGATCCACACAAAATAAGGCAACTCCAACCCGGATCCTATCGGGGAAAACTCTCCCCTTCCATCTCCTTCTCTCCTCCCACAGCAGGAACCCATGTGTGCTGCATTTGGCACACGTGGCATAGGTTTGTCATCATGGATATAGAGTCTCCTGCTCGAGCAGAGGGTTGGACTAGAACAGGGGTCACCAACCAACTTTCGGATCTCAGGGACCACTGAATTCATAATTTTAAATCTTGCGGACCACTAATATGATCTGCCTAATGACCGGCTGGGTGGGCGTGGCTAGGTGGTCATGGGACTGGGTGGGCATGGCCAACTCGATGTCACTCACATTGAGGGGCGCCTCGATGGCCTCTACTCACCCCTCCCCTGCCCGCCCGGGCTCTTTAGGGCCCCAACAGGAACCAGTTGTTGGAGCTAAGCAGCCACCACGAGAAAGAGTGGGCAAAACAGCTGGCTCAGTTCAAATTGGATCTGACCAAGAAGGAGGCTCAGCAGAAGCACCTCACTGAGGACTAGGAGCGTAGGCTTTCCAAGCAGAGGGAAGACCTGTGGGAGTGACCAGGCTCAGCGGGCTGAGATTGGTCAGCAAGTTCCAGGCCATGATGCAGTCCTACTGGAACAAGGTCCTTTGGCTTTTCACCACTAGTGGCACTTCCCTCCAGCCTTCACCCAAAGCTCTGCACCAGGAGGCTGAAGCAGACCCCAAGTCAAAATTTCTGTCCCCCTCCGACCTGCACAGAAAGACCCCGAAGGGGGAGACTCTCTGCAGCAACACAAATGTTCATTGCACGTATCTGGCCCAGAGGCCACAGTTTGAGGACCCCTGATTTAATGCAAGATAAAAAATGCAAATAATTTTTCTGCAGTCCACCACAATTTTCTCATGGACCACCAGTTGGTGACCACTGGACTAGAAGACCTCCAAGGTCCCTTCCGACTCTATTATTCCATGTTCTATTCTATGTTCTATGTTCTTCCCTCTGCCTTGCAATCAACATTGGTATGCATTGCCAGATACGCAGAAGACCATAATCAACCTTCTCTTCGCCTTTCAAGGAAGGGATTTCTCAAGCACATTTTCTATAAATAAGAACTGGAAGGAGAGGTGCATCCATAAGTCACTTCGCTGAGACGGGCGGCTATAGAAATTGAATAAATAAAATAAAGTACAGTAATGCGAGGTCCGTGTTCCCTTAGTTATGGTTCCACCAACAACCAGAGACATTTCTCTTTAAACAAGCATTTAACGTCTTGGTTTGATTTATTTTTGGTTCTCTAGCTTTGGCTCTTGACTGCCTTAGTCTTGCCTTGGGTGTGTTGCATAGGTCAATGACTACTTCATTCATCTTGGGTTTTTAAAGCGTGAAGGCTTTAAGACAATATCCATAAGGAAATCATATTTTTTTATTTATTTTTTTATTTTTATTTCGAATTTATATACCGCACCTTCTCCTGAGGGACTCAGGGCGGTGTACAGCCAGGTAAAAACATACAATACAAACATTGCCTTTACCTTTAACATCACCTTTAAAGCGCTCCATGGCATAGGGCCTAGCTATCTTCTAGACCGCCTGCTGCTACCGACGGCCTCCCACCGACCTGTGCGCTCCCACAGAGAGGGCCTCCTCGGGGTGCCATCAGCCAAACAATGTAGGCTGGTGACCCCCAGGGGGAGGGCCTTCTCTGTGGGGGCACCTACCCTCTGGAATCAGCTGCCCCCAGAGATAAGGAGAATCCAAGACCTTGGTGCCTTCCGCCGTGCCCTTAAAACCCACTTTTTCCAGCAAGCCGGGCTGGCTTAAGAAGAAATTTTTTTAAAAATTTTTAAATGTTTAATTGGTTTGTGGTTTTTTTAAATTTTTGGGCCAAATTTATATATATTTTAACTGTTTTTTAATATTTGTATTTCATGTTTTTAATTTTGGCTGTGCACCGCCCTGAGTCCTCAGGGAGAAGGGTGGTATATAAATTGAAAATAAATAAATAAAATAAATAAATTAAAAACAATGAAAAGGATATCTATTAATTTGGCCCCAATTTAAGATAACAAACCAATTAAAGATATTTAAAAATATGTTAAAAAATATGTTAAGCCAGCCCAGCTTGCTGAAAATAAGCCTGCCCGGCTGGCTGAAAAAATATTTAATCCCGTGTTAGTGTAGATAGTGGAGTTGCCAGATAGGAATGCTGAGCTAAAAAACATTGGAAGAGATGCCTCCACAAGGTGTGAATTCTCCAACACTGGAAGTTTTTAAGAAGAGATTGGACAACCATTTGTTTGAAATGGGAGAGGGCAGGGGTGAAATCCAGCAGGTTCCGACAGGTTCTGGAGCACCGGTAGGGGAAATTTTGAGTTGTTCGGAGAACCGGCAAATACCACCTCTGGCTGGCCCCAGAGTGGGGAGGGAAGGGAGATTTTGCAATATCTTTCCCCCAGGAGTGGGGAGGGAATGGGGATTTTGCAGTATCCTTCCCCTGCCATGTCCATCATGCCATACCACGCCTACCACGCCACACCACGCCCACCAAGCCACGCCTACAGAACCGGTAGTAAAAAAAAATTGGATTTCACTACTGGAATAGGGTTTCCTGCCTGAGCAGGGAATTGGACTAGAAGACCTCCAAGGGTCCTTCCAACTCTGCTATTCTGTTCTGTTCTGTTCTGTTCTGTTCTGTTCCGCCTCACTCCATATTTTCTATTCTATTCTATTCTATTCTATTCTATTCTATTCTATTCTATTCTATTCCATTCCATTCCATTCCATTCCATATTTTCTATTCTATGCTATGCTATGCTATGCTGTGCATTCTATGCTATGCTACACTATGCATTCTATGCTCTGCATTCTCTACTATGCTCTGCTCTGCTCTGCTCTGCATTCTATGCTCTGCATTCTATGCTCTGCATTCTATGCTCTGCATTCTATGCTCTGCATTCTATGCTATGCATTCTATGCTATGCTATGCTATGCTCTGCATTCTATGCTATGCTATGCTATGCTATGCTATGCTATGCTATGCTATGCTATGCATTCTCTACTATGCTCTGCTCTGCTCTGCATTCTATGCTCTGCATTCTATGCTCTGCATTCTATGCTCTGCATTCTATGCTCTGCATTCTATGCTATGCATTCTATGCTATGCTATGCTATGCTCTGCATTCTATGCTATGCTATGCTATGCTATGCTATGCTATGCTATGCTATGCTATGCATTCTCTACTATGCTCTGCTCTGCTCTGCATTCTATGCTATGCTATGCTCTGCATTCTATGCTCTGCATTCTATGCTCTGCATTCTATGCTATGCATTCTATGCTATGCTATGCTATGCTCTGCATTCTATGCTATGCTATGCTATGCTATGCTATGCTATGCTATGCTATGCTATGCATTCTCTACTATGCTCTGCTCTGCTCTGCATTCTATGCTATGCTATGCTCTGCATTCTATGCTCTGCATTCTATGCTCTGCATTCTATGCTATGCATTCTATGCTCTGCATTCTATGCTATGCATTCTATGCTATGCTATGCTATGCTATGCATTCTATGCTATGCTATGCTATGCTCTGCATTCTATGCTCTGCTCTGCTCTGCTCTGCATTCTATGCTATGCTATGCTCTGCATTCTATGCTATGCTATGCTCTGCATTCTATGCTCTGCATTCTATGCTCTGCATTCTATGCTCTGCATTCTATGCTATGCATTCTATGCTATGCATTCTATGCTCTGCATTCTATGCTATGCATTCTATGCTATGCTATGCTATGCTCTGCATTCTATGCTCTGCTCTGCTCTGCTCTGCATTCTATGCTATGCTATGCTATGCTATGCTATGCTATGCTATGCTATGCTATGCATTCTCTACTATGCTCTGCTCTGCTCTGCATTCTATGCTATGCTATGCTCTGCATTCTATGCTCTGCATTCTATGCTCTGCATTCTATGCTATGCATTCTATGCTCTGCATTCTATGCTATGCATTCTATGCTATGCTATGCTATGCTCTGCATTCTATGCTCTGCTCTGCTCTGCTCTGCATTCTATGCTATGCTATGTTATGCTATGCTATGCTCTGCATTCTATGCTCTGCATTCTATGCTCTGCTCTGCATTCTCTGCTCTGCATTCCCTGCTATGCTCTGCTCTGCTCTGCTCTGCATTCTATGCTATGCTATGCTATGCTATGCATTCTCTACTATGCTCTGCTCTGCTCTGCATTCTATGCTGTGCTATGCTCTGCATTCTATGCTCTGCATTCTATGCTCTGGTCTGCTCTGCATTCTATGCTCTGCATTCTATGCTATGCTATGCTATGCTCTGCATTCTATGCTCTGCTCTGCTCTGCTCTGCATTCTCTGCTCTGCATTCTATGCTATGCTATGCACTCTATGCCATGCTATGCTATGCTCTGCATTCTATGCTCTGCATTCTATGCTATGCTACTCTGCTCTGCTCTGCATTCTATGCTCTGCTCTGCATTCTATGCTCTGCTCTGCATTCTATGCTCTGCTCTGCTCTTCATTCTATACTATGCTCTGCTCTGCATTCTATGTTATGCTATGCTATGCTATGCTATGCTATGCTATGCCATGCTATTCCATTCCATTCCATTCCATTCCATTCCATAATACAGGTAAACCATTAGCAACCACTCAAATTACAAAAGCGATTCATGTCCAATTCTCACACTTATGACCATTGCAGAATCTCTGTGGTCACATGATCAAAATCCAGTCATTTGGCAACCAGCATGTATTTAGGATGGTTGCAAGGTCCCAGGGTCGTGCGATCACCATTTGCAAGCCTCCCAGCCGGTTTTTGACAAGCAAAGTTGCTGGGGGAAGCCAGACCATGTGATTCCCTTAACCGCAGAAGGGCTTTGCTTAACCACCATGGCGAAACAGGTCATAAAACCGGGTGCAAATCACTTAACAGCCTCCTCGCTTAGCCGGAAAAAGGATGGTCATAAATTAAGGATAATCTGTGTTGCCGTTTTAGACAAGTTCCCTGTTACTAGACAGTTCCAAGCAATTTAAAAAAAGAAAAAGAAAAAAGAAATCAGATGAGATGAAATTGTGACGTGACAATTGATTCGGATTACATAATTGCAAAGCATAAAATCTGTGGGTGGTTAGTAAGAAAAGGTGTTGTTTGATGGAAACCTGCCAATCTAATGAATTCATCAGATAGAACATCAGGCATTGTTCTGTGCAAAACTCAAGCAACTTCTCAGTTTAAGGGCTTCGGGTTTGAATTCAATTATCCACATAATTGCTTATACAAGGCAGTTTTTAAGCGAGTCCTGGCTGATTTCACTACCTTTTTTTTGGGGGGGGGCACATTCATTAAGCAGATCACTGCAGTTGTTAAACGAATCACGCAGTCTTTAAATGAATTGGGCTTCCTCCATTGACTTTGCTTGTGGGACTGGGGCTTATTTTTGGAGTAGGGCTTATATTAGGAGCACGCTTAAAAATCATGCTAGGGCTTATTTTCTGGTTGGGTCTTCTTTTCAGGGAAAATACCCTGGTTCCCCCAAAATAAGACATCCACTGATAATAAGCCCAACTGGGCTTTTGAGCGCAGGGCAATAAGGCCAAGCGCTTATTTCAGGGTTCAAAAAAATATAAGACAGGGTCTTATTTTTGGGGAAACACGGTATTACTCTTGTAGAATCTGCGCAAGTCACATGAATAAAATTTGGCAACTGACATCCTGGAGTCCCGTGATCACTATTTGCCCAATGCTATTTGCCTGGCAGTCACACTGCTCGGACTGACCTGCACTGTGCCAGCCGTGCAGCCCCAGAGTGCGCCGGCCAAGGGACCGGTGAGCTACAGATGCTGCTGGACACCATTGCCCCCTGTGCACTCGCTGCCACTTGTGCGCGTGCTGGAGGGATGGGGCACCTGGCTAGACTGATCACCTGATACCATGTTTTCCCCAAAATAGGGCCAATTTTGGAGCAAAAAAAAAAAAGGCCAGGTCTTATTTTCGGGGAAACATGGTAACTTCCACGGCAAGTTGGCCATAGCAAGTTGGCCGTAGCAGGTTGGCTGTGGTGAATTGGCCATGGCAAGTTGGCCATGGCAAGTTGGCCATAGCAAGTTGGCCGTGGCAAGTTGGCCGTAGCAAGTTGGCCGTGGTGAATTGGCCATGGCAAGTTGGCCATGGCGAATTGGCCATGGCAAGTTGGCCATGACGAATTGGCCATGGCAAGTTGGCCATAGCAATTTGGCCGTAGCAAGTTGGTAATAGCAAGTTGGCCGTGGTGAATTCGCCATGGCAAGTTGGCCAAGGCAAGTTGGCCATAGCAAGTTGGCCGTGATGAATTGGCCATAGCAAGTTGGCCATAGCAAGTTGGCCATGGCGAGTTGGCCATAGCAAGTTGGCCATAGCAAGTTGGCCATGGTGAATTGGCCATGGCGAGTTGGCCTTAGCAAGTTGGCCATAGCAAGTTGACCGTAGCAAGTTGGCCGTAGCAAGTTGGCCATAGCAAGTTGGCCGTGGTGAATTGGCCATGGCAAGTTGGCCATAGAGAGTTGGCCTTGGCAAGTTGGCCATAGTGAGTTGGCCATAGCGAGTTGGCCTGCAGTGAGTTGGCTGTGGCAAGTTGGTTGTGGCAAATTGGCTGGGGTGAATTGACTGGGGTAATTTGGCCATGGTGAGTTGGCTGCAATGAATTGTCCTAGGCCTGTGATGGAGAACTTATGGCATGTGTGCCAGAGGTGGCACGCAGCGCCCTTTCTGTGGGCACGCAAGCCGTTGCCCCACTTCAGCTCTGCCACGCATGTGCATGCACCTCCCGCCAGCCAGCTGGTCTTTGGGTCTCTGCCACGCATGCGCAGGGAGGCTGGGCATGTGCGGGGTGCGTGTGCAGGGGTCCATGTGTCCATATGTGGGGCACATGTGCATGGGCCACGCGTGCATTGCATTTTGGGGGTTTGGCCATGCAAGTGCACATGCGCACATGCATGCACACAATTTAGGTACTCAGTCCGGAAAAGGTTAGCCATCATTGTCCCAGACCAGTGGTGAAATCCAAATTTTTTTACTACCGGTTCTGTGGGCATGGCTTGTGGGTGTGGTATGGCTTGGTGTGCGTGGCTTGGTGGGTGTGGCAGGGGAAGGATACTGCAAAATCTCCATTCTCTCCCCACTCCAGGGGAAGGATATTGCAAAATCTCCATTCCCACCCCACTCCTGGGGGGAAGGATATTGCAAAATCCCCATTCCCACCTCACTCCTGGGGGGGAAGGATATTGCAAAATCTCCATTCCCATCACCACCTAGCCAGAGGTAGGATTTGCCGATTCTCCGAACTGCTCAAAATTTCCGCTACCGGTTCTCCAGAACCTGTCGGAACCTGCTGGATTTCACCCCTGTCCTAGACCCTAAAAAACGGGCAGCGAGAAGGGATGTGGGAGCCTGAGACGGTTCTGCTCGGAAGACTTCCTGGTTGTGTTGCGGAGGCTTTAGGGATGAGGCTCTGCAAGACGCCCGGCCTGTTCTGTTCTTCGCCTCCAGCCTCCTGGGGGGGCCCCCCCTCTGTGCTCAACATGTCACTCAGCTCTGTCAGGGCTCATCATAATGAGATCTGAGGCGAAAGTATGTACTTGCGGCTTTTTGAAATTCCAAACCGGGCGCTTTCAACATGCAGAAGCTTGCAAGCACCGCGAGGGGCCATTAGTTAGACACATAAGGAAATGGCAAACATCGCACACACGCTCCAGACTGCTGGGCCAGCCATTAAACGGCTAATTCTATATTCTCAAAGAGAGCAATGGTTTATTTTATTTTATTTATTTTGGCCTGTCTTTCTGAGGGAAACTTTTTCTGAGGAACTCATTCCTCTGGGAACCAGGCCATTGAAACAAGGCTGGGTCTTAAGACACCTATAGAAACCTACATTTTTTTTCGGATTCCAAAGAGGGAATATATTTCACAAGAAAGAAGAAGGAAAGGAGAGAGGAATAGAGGGTATGAAGAGGAGAGGGAGGAAGGGAAGAAAGGGGAAAGGAGGGAAAGAAAGGGCAGAGGAGGAGAGGAGGAGAGAAAGGGGGAAAAGAGGGAAGGAGCGGGGGAAAGGAAGGAGAAGTAGGAAAGAGGAAGGAGAGGAGGAGGAAGAAAGTAGAAGGGGAGAGGAGGGAGGGAAGGGAAGGGAAAGGAAGAAGGAGGAGAAGAAGGTTTGTTGTGAAACGAGGGAAAAGAAAAGGTAGAAGAGCAACCCCGAATGCAATTAAAATGTCTTATTTGTATGCTTTCTTTAAGAAAATATGCATATGTATGATTAATTATATATAAGTGAATGTACATTTACATTATTTGTATAAGAAATAAAAAATTAATTTTTTTTCAAAAAAAGAAATCTACATTTTATTTTTTTATTTCCGTCAACAAAAGACTGAGTCAATTTCCAGTTCTATTCTTTCTTTTCTTTTCTTTTTTAAAACTATGTGCTGAGTGGAAATACAGGTAGTCCTTGAGTTATAACAGTTCATTCAGCGACCGTTTGAAATCACAGGGGATTAGAGAAACTCTGCTCTGTCTGACATGTTCACTCCTGGAGGGAAGGAGAAATGAAAAAACAAGCAAATCGAAACGGTAGAGGCACTGCTTCTAGACGTGTGAATCATTCATTCATTCATTCATTCATTCATTCATTCATTCATTCATTCTTCATTCATTTTGATTTCTAGAGCTGCCCATGTAAATAGGCCACAAGATATCCCTCAGGCCTAAGATCACATTTGATTTGCAACCACCAGATGTGTTATATTGAAATATTTTGTATTTTCTGGAGAAAAAATGAGAGGAATTCGGCCAGTATATTAAACAGTTGCCTCTACAGCTGCCCAACTATAAGGCTAAAGAGATTCCTGACCCAGCAGTTGTACGATCAAGGGTGTCTCCAGAGTATGGTTTAAAAAGCTCAAGATGCTATCGAAGTTTTTAAGTTATGGGATGCATGTAAAAAAGCAGCCACCAGCTTCAGACACACTACTACAGTCACTGGTTTTTACTTTTATTGTATTTTTTTACTGTTCTCTGTGGATACCCTAAGGCCGTGATGGTGAACCTATGGCACATGTGCCACAGGTGGCACGCCGAGCCATATCTGTGGGCACATGAGCATTGCCCTAGATCAGCTTCAGCTTGCATGCGCGCACCGGCCAGCAGATTTTTGGGCCTTCCAGGCCTACCGGAAGTCGGGAAATTGGCTGTTTCTGGCCTCCGGAGGGCCTCCAGGAGGGTTGGGAAGGCTGTTTTCGCCCTCCCCAGGCTCCAAAAAAGCCTCTGGAGCCTGGTGAGGGCGAAAAAACAGACCTATCAGGCGCACCGTTTTTGCCGTTGTGTGTCAAAAGCGGGGGAAGCATGGGGAGGGGGGTGTTGCGCACACATGCACAGGGGGGCGGGACGTGGGGGGCATTGAATTAAGGGTGTGGACACACACACGTGCGACCCCCCCCGCACTCCCCCCGCTTTTGGCGAAAAGTTTAACCATCACTGCCCTAAGGCATGAGTCTGCCTCCCAAACTGAAAGAATAATCATAGAGATGTGCAGGCTGATAAATATGAATGAGCAGGGGTTTTTTTTTTGCATTAATAAAAGAGAATATCGATAGCTCAGGGTTGACATGAAGGGTCACTGGTGCTCTCTGAGCTTGGTTATTTTCTTGCAGATGGTTCATTAACCAAACTAGGTGACATCCCTAGAAGGGAGTAGGGTTTGTGGAATGATGGAGGAGGAGGAAGAAGAGAACTGTGGGGTCCTTGGTGCTCTCTGAGTTTGCTTGTTTTCTTGCAGACATTTCATGACCAAACTAGTTAACATCATCAGTGCTGGGAGGGAAGGGGTTTTGTGGAGAGGAGGAGGAGGATTGTGGGGTCCTTGGTGCTCTCTGAGCTTGCTTGTTTTCTTGCAGATGTTCCATTACCCAACTAGGTAAAATCATCAGTGCCACTGTCTTTTCCCCAAAAATGTTGTGGCTCCGTTGCCTGAGCCTGGGCTATCGACAGATGCAGACTCTGAGAATGAGGGAGAGGAGTTGGCAAGGCCTCCCTCTCCAGGACCCTCCTCTCTGGCAATGCCTCCGGAGGACACCGAAGGCCAAAAGATAGGCTCAGAACCAAGCATGTCCCTGCAGCCACAGGTGGACAGCGACGAAGAAGATAAGTGCTGGCTGGACCCTATGCAGAGGCGCAGGGAGAAGCATGCGCAGCAGAGGGGAAGGCATGCCAGAGATTAGCTGAGTCACTGGACCACACCCCACAGGGTATAAATGTGGCTGTGGTGGCCGGTTCAGTTTGTGACGAGCAAAAACTAGAAATAATCCAATGATCTCTGCGTTACTGGACTTCTGCCTGCCTTGTCGGACTGCATTTGGACTAAACCTTGTATTGTTGAAACTTTGCCTGCTTTATCGGAATGCTGGCAGTCTAATCTTTGTTTTGTGTGAGTAAAGTCTGAATTGGCAGCTAGCCACTGGGTTGCTGCCAGCTTTATTTTCAAAGATTTTGTCGTGTGGCTTATTAACTCTGGGCCGTCTGTGGGTGTGTGTGTGTGGGACGGGGACAGAACAGAAAATAAGACCCTGTCTTATATTTTTTTGAACCCTGAAATAAGCAATTGCCCTTATTTTCGTCTTGTTATTTTGGGGCGCGTGGAGCAAGACGGGGCTCCTCTTGCCATCTTACCTGATTTCCAGCTCCGTCTCTCTCTAACCCTAACCAGAGGAAAGGGCAGAGATTGGCTGCCCATGCTTTTAAATATTTTCGGGGAGGGCTTATTTTGGGGGGTAGGGTTTATTTTGGGGGGAGGGCTTATTTTTGGGGAAACATGGTAGAAGGGACTAGGGTTTATGAAGGAGGAAGAAGAGGAGGAGGACGACGACTGTGGGGTCCTTGGTGCTCCCTGAGCTTGGTTGTTTTCTTGTAGATGTTTCATTATCAATCCAGGTGACATCATCAGTGCTAGAAGGGAGTAGGGTTTATGGAGTAGTGGAAGAGGAGGAAGAGGAAGAGGAGGAAGAGGATGACGACTGTGGGGTCCCTGGTGCTCTTTGAGCTTGGTTGGTCTGTTAACCATGTAGAGAAGGCTGTAAAGCAGGGGTCTCCAACCCCCATTCTGGGAATTGAAGTCCGCCAGGCTTAAAGTTGCCAAGGTTGGAGACCCCTGCTGTAAAGCACTGTGAAGCGGTATATACATCTAAGTGCTATTGCTACATCTAATGGTCCCCCATTCAGTTTTGCACTGTTTACAGTTTCTCTATGATTCATGACTTGGATAATTCTAATTTTTAATGGTGATTTTTAAAATTAATTTTTAAAGCAACAATGTTAAGGATAATACAGTAGTAACAGTTGCAAAGAGCGCAACTGGGTTAACATAGGATTAATTTTAGTCTACTTTATCATGCATGCTTTCATTTATTTTTTCTTCTGTTTCAGATTTCAACGCAAGCGTATACATTTTAGGAATTACATGTTTATCATGTGCATATAGTTCCATTTCAAACTCGGTCTTGCAATGTGCAAAACCATTAATTCTTTTGTCTATTTTAAATCTTTCTCACAATTGTAAATAAGGGAATCGTTGACAGTTATAACCCTCTACCACCAGTTCTTCATTTGATTTAATTTTACATTCCCCTTGATAAATTTCTAGCATCTCACAATACATTTTTACCCCTTTGTGTTTGCCTATTATTTCTAGTCTGTAAATTGCTTCTCGTGCTAAGGGCCGCAAAGGCATTTTTGGCACAAAGTGAGTTTGTTTCTACTTTATATTTGCAACATGACACATCAGTCATAATGATTTTTAAAAACTGCATTAACCTTGACTTTATTGTACCACAATTATCCATGCCACTCAAATCTTTCCAACTCCAAAAGCATTCTATTTCTCAGCAACGTTCTTTCATCGAAACAAATCAGCAAGCTGAAAAATACGGTTTGAAATTGGGCAAATCCAATCCTCCTTTTTTTCTTTGCATCATAGGTAACAAACTTATATTTAAATCCTGGTTTTCCCCTGCCACATAAATTTAGATCATTCCATCCAGTAGTGGAATTCAATATTTTTTTACTACCAGTTCTGTGGGCTTGGTGGACGTGCCAGGGTGTGTGGTGTGACTTGGTGGGCGTGGCAGGGGAAGGATACTGCAAAATCTCCATTTCCTCCCCACTCCAGGGGGAAAGATACTGCAAAATCTCCATTCCCTCCCCACTCTGGGGCCAGCCAAAGGTGGTATTTGCTGTTTTTCCGAACTACTCAAAAATTCCGCTACCGGTTTCTCCAGAACCTGTCAGAACCTGCTGAATAGCATGTTTCATCAGTTGTCAAAATAAAATACTGTTTAAAATGAAATTATTGTTCTAGGAAAGGCAGTCATTTTTATCCTGAAATTCTCTACAGTAATGAAAATTGCAGTTTTCTCCCATCTTAACAGATCTTTTAAAAAATATCATTCCACATCTTAACATATTTATTTTGAAATAACATACAATTCATATTTATTATAATGATCCCCAGATAGTTTACCATCCTCTCAATCTTAAACCTCATTGTGTTTGTCAGTTCTGTTCGATCTTCCATTTTTGTATGTTTTGTTAATACTCTAATCTTTTTTTTATTAGTCTTGAAATCTGCTAATGCACCAAATTCTTTTAATTTGCTCATTTGTATTTCAATCCTCTATAAAGGATTTTCCAGAACCAGGACCAGCTCACCTGCAAAAACCCTTAGAAATTCCTCTGTTGGTGTAGCACTAATGAGATATTTTCATTGCTAATTAACTGAAATGCATGCCTTTGATCTTTCTTAATTCTCATGCAGGTGTTGGACTCCTTGCTGTATCTAATAGGACAAATTGGTGATATCCAAAGAATGTGTAGAGAATGTGTTGAGTATAAAATCCAGCAATATATAGACAACTTGAGTTAGGTTTCTTTCTTTCTTTCTTTCTTTCTTTCTTTCTTACTTTCTTTCTTTCTTTCTTTCTTTCTTTCTTTCTTCTTCCTTCCTTCCTTCCTTCCTTCCTTCCTTCCTTCCTTCCTTCCTTCCTTCCTTCCTTCCTTCCTTCCTTCCTTCCTTCCTTTCTTTCTTTCCATGACGAATATATTTTACACTGGCTATGTTAATGATCTTTTCACTATTGGTGTATGTACATTGAGAGCTTATGCACCAGAAACAAATTCCTTGTGTGTCTAATCATACTTGGCCAATAAAGAATTCAATTCAATTCATTCAATTCAATTCAATTCTATTCTATTCTATTCTATTCTATTCTATTCTATTCTATTCTATTCTATTCTATTCATTTCCATTTCCATTCCTCCTTCCCATTTCCTTCCTCCTTCCTTCCTTCCTTCCTTCCTTCCTTCCTTCCTTCCTTCCTTCCTTCCTCCCTCCCTCCCTCCCTCCCTCCCTCCCTCCCTCCCTCTTTCTTTCTTTCTTTCTTTCTTTCTTCTTTCTTCTTTCTTTCTTTCTTTCTTCTTCTTTCTTCTTCTTCCTTCCTTCCTTCCTTCCTCCCTCCCTCCTCCCCCTCCCCCCCTCCTCCTCCTGCACACACTCGTTTTGCTTGCGCCACGGGCGATCCCGTTGCGAACCGGTAGTAAAAGTAAGTAGAACCCACCCTTGGTATGTAGTATGTAAAATTACACTTCATAAATGTATGTTGT
>NW_027256887.1:7827592-7857592 GCF_029215685.1 Pituophis catenifer annectens
ACTCCTTGCAGACAGCTGGTCATTTGCATCCTTTTAGAGGGTCGTTGAGGCCACCCTGGAGGTTTATCTGTGTCCCTCAGGGTCTCACCTGAGTGGTGCAAATGGATGTGGAGCCTTCTCAGAAGTGCTGTAAGGACTGTGTTGTAGATTGGAGATAGAGGATATTCGTATCCCTCCCCCTCTGTTGAGGGAGGGCTGTTCAATTTGGACATACATGGCCTCTTTGTCCCCTCTTTCAAACCAGCCGTCCCAATCTGTCCAAAATGTGGACTTTGCTGCCTTCAAAAGAGCGGCCTTTGTCTCTTAAATGCAGACGGACTGCTGAATCTTGTCCTCGGCTGTCTGCAAGGAGTATAAATCCTTCCATTTCCGACCACCATCCAGTCAGAGGTGAAGAAGCTTCTTGGATTCGAAGTGAAACGTCTTCAAAGAAAAAAAGAAGAAAGTCCAGCTGCCTCTTGAAAAAAGCAGCTTTGGGACAACCTGGATGACCGAGAATCTCCGTAAATATTTGCTAAGCTTCCTTTTTCAAGCCACCCCCACCTCCCCAAAATCGGCTCCAATCCACAAATTGAAATTAAAATGAAACGTGATTAAATTTAAAGCTGAAATGGAAGTCATTTCAGAGAGGTGGGTTTCAGCAGGTTTCTGACCAGTTCTGGAGAACCAGTAGTGGAAATTTTGAGTAGTTCAGCGAACCGGTAAATACCACCTCTGACTGGCCCCGCCCCCATCTATTCTCTGCCTCCCGAGTCCCAGCTGATCGGGAGGAAATGGGGATTTTGCAGTAACCTTCCCCTGGAGTGGGGAGGGAATGGAGATTTTACAGTATCCTTCCCCTGCCACGCCCACCAAGCCACGCCCCACAGAACCAGCAGTAAAAAAATTTGAATCCCACCGCTGAGTCATTTGTTTACAAATAAACAAAGGCCAAGCTTTCCCCACGGACCTGATTTGGAATCTCTTCCTGTGCAAGTCTGGGGACCCCCCCCCTTCTCCGAAGAGGGGGTGTGTGACTCCCTGCTTGACGGCAGGCGGGAAGGGCAGCGTTTGTCCTGGGAAGCACTCACCCTTCTTTGAGAGCCCCTCTAGGCGCTGCCTCTCTTGTGATCGGCTGCCGTCCTTCCTGCGCAGCCACCCTTGGTAGCACAAGTCTTCCCAGCGCCTGGCCCTTTACATTGGAACGGGATGGAAGGGTACAAACCAGGGTTTTTAAAACGGGACAGTTTAGAACAGGGGTCTGCAACCTTAAACACCCCAAAGAGGCATTTGGATCCGTTTTCCCACAGAAAAGAAAACACCGGGAGCCACAAAACCTGGGTGGGCGGGGGCCAACTCGACGTCACTCACTTTCACCGGTCACGTGACCCTCCCAGCCACACCTACCCAGCCAGTCATTAGGGCAGAAAAACCAGTTATTAAAAAACACTGGGAACCACAAAACTCTTTTGACATCTCTCTCTCTCTCTCTCTCTCCCTCCCCCCCCTCTTTCCCCCTCTCTCTGTATCTCTTTGTCTCTACCCCAACTGCTTCTCCATCCCCCACTGTTGCCCTTACCTTCTCAGACCAGGTGAGGAGTGACTGGGAGGGGGAGGGCGAGGAGCGGGTCCAGCCAGTGGTGGGATCATCCGACAGGGAGTCACAGCCGAGGGCCGAAAGAGCCGCATACGGCTCCAGAGCCGCAGATTGCTGACACCCAGTTTAGAATATAGAATAATAAGGTTAGAAGGGACTTTGGAGATCTTCTAGGTCAATCCTTCGCCTATGGGTAGGAGATCCTATACAGGTAGTCCTTGACTTACAACTGTTCATTTAGTGACCGTCCCAAGTTGCAACGGCACTGAAGAAAGCGACTTACGACCGTTTTTTTCACAGTTACAACCTTTCCAGCATCCCCACGATCACGTGATCAGAATTCAGACGCTTGGCAACCGGTTCACACTTATGACGGTTGCAGCATCCGGGGGGAGGGGGGGGAGATGGGGGGGGGTTGTTCACGTGATCCCCTTTTTGTGACCTTCTGACCAGCAACGTCCATGGGGAAGCCAGATTCACTTCCCAACCGTGTGACTAACTTAACAACCTCAGTGATTCCCTTAACACCTGTGGCCAGAAATGTCGTAAAATGGGTCAACACTCACTTAACCACATTTCTCACTTAACAACATAAATTTTAGGGTCAGTTGTGGTCGTAAGTCGAGGACTTCCTTGTACCGTTCCACGTTTCCTTTGGGCTTTATGTTGTTTGTATGTTTTTGCTGAGAGTTTATGCACCGGAGACAAATTCCTCGTGCGTCCAATCACACTTGTCCAATACAGGTAAGAAGGTCCCAAAAGGGCCCTTCTTACATGACCCCAGGGACACTGCAACCGTCGTAAATCTGAGTCAGTTATCAAGCATCTGAATACAAATCACATGGCCACGGGGGATGCTGCAGTGGTCACGAGTGTGAAAAATGCTCATAAGTCACTTTTTTTGAATGCCGTTGTAACTTCAAACGGTCACTAAGTGAACTGTTGTAAATCGAGGACTGCCTGTAAAGAAATCTGTTCTGTTCTGTTCTGTTCTGTGCTGTTCTGTGCTGTTCTGTTCTGTTCTGTTCTGTTCTGTTCTGTTCTGTGCTGTGCTGTGCTGTGCTGTGCTGTTCTGTTCTGTGCTGTTCTGTTCTGTTCTGTTCTGTTCTGTTCTGTTCCGTTCCGTTCCGTGCTGTGCTGTGCTGTGCTGTTCTGTTCTGTGCTGTACTGTTCTGTGCTGTTCTGTTCTGTTCTGTTCTGTTCTGTGCTGTGCTGTTCTATTGGATAGATAGCAGTGGGGGGTTTCACAATTTTTTACTACTGGTTCTGTGGGTGTGGCCTTGGTGGGCGTGACATGGCTTGGTGGGGCGTGGCTTGGTGGGCATGGCAGGAGAAGGATACTGTAAAATCTCCATTCCTACCCCACTCCAGGGGAAGGATACTGTAAAATCTCCTTTCCTACCCCATTCCAGGGGAAGGATACTGTAAAATCTCCATTCCTACCCCACTCCAGGGAAAGGATACTGTAAAATCTCCATTCCTACCCCACTCCAGGGGAAGGATACTGTAAAATCCATTCCTACCCCACTCCAGGGGAAGGATACTGTAAAATCTCCATTCCTACCCTACTCCAGGGGAAGGTTACTGCAAAATCCCCATTTCCTCCTGATCAGCTGGGACTCGGGAGGCAGAGAATAGATGGGGGCGGTGCCAGTCGGAATTTTTACTACCGATTCTCTGAACTACTCAAAATTTCTGCTACCGGTTCTCCAGAACTGCTCAGAACCTGCTGAAACCCACCTCTGATGGATACCACGTGATCATAGAAAGAATAATAGAGCTGGAAGGGTCCCTAGAGATCCTCCAGTCCAATCCCTCACCCAAGTGAGAGACCCTATGTGCCCTGTTTCCCTCCCCCCCCAGAATAATTTTCCCTTCTTCATTCAAGGCATTCGTTTAGTGTGTTCAGAAATCCCCAGAAATACAATCGATTTAATTAAATAATTTTTGAAAAATGTATTATTCATTTCATAAAAAATAATCGATCGCCCCATCTTACCCCAGGATAACTCTGGCTGGTTTACAACATTAGAAAGACGACATTGTGCAAAACCTACGCACACCGTGAATGAAATAAAACGTAAAAAGATAACCCCTCAACCCTAACTAAAAGATGAGAAGGAGGAGGAGGAGGAATGTTTGCAAAGGTGGGCTGGCAAATTAGAAATGAGAAGCCCAGAAACATAGAATCCGAGGGATAAAACACAAAATCGTAGGGCTGGAAGAGACCTCCGAGGTCATCTAGCTCAATCCTCTGTTCAAGGCAGGAGGCTTTTATATCCTCCTAAACATCAAATTGGTTGTTTTAGTCTATTTTGGAAAAAACCTCCAATGAAGGAGCAGACCCACAAACTCCGGCAGGCAAATGACTCCATCGATTAATCATCCTCACGGTCAGGAAATTTCACCTTAGTTCTAAGGTTGGATGTAATCTTCTAAATTCTAAGAAGACCAACTCTTGGATATGGTCCTTTTTTTTTCTTTTATATGCACTGAGAGCGTATGCACCAAGACAAATTCCTTGTGTGTCCAATCACACTTGGCCAATAAAAAAAATTCTATTCTATTCTATTCTCTTGGACATGGTCCTTAGTGCAGGGGTGAAATGCTCCCGGTTCGAACTGGATCGCCCGATCCGGGTAGCGATGGAGGCGGGTGGGTTTGGAGAATCGGTAGCAAAAATCCCTGCCCCCCCCCCCATGCCCAGCTGAGCCGAGCGATCATCAGAGGCTTTTTTTTCTTTTAAATGCCTCTGACGATCCAAGCTGAGTTGCCTGAAGCCTCTGCCGATCAGGCAATTCAGCTTGGATCGTCAGAGGCATTTAAAAGAAAAAAAAAAGCCTCTGCCAATCAGGCAACTCAACTGGGATCGTCAGAGGCATTTAAAAGAAAAAAAAGCCTCTGTTGATCAGGCAACTCAGCTTGGATCGTCAGAGCCTTTTGAAGAGGTTGCAGAAAAAATGGTTTTAAAAGTAAAAAAAAAAAATTGACCACGCCCACCCAGGCACATTAACCCCCCACCACCCACCACCAAGCCATGCCCACAGAACTGGTAGTAACAAATTTTAGATTTCACCACTGCCTTAGTGCATAAATTGTACGATAACCAGGGTTTCCTTTTATTTACAGCTGACGGAAAGGAAAATCCTTCGGTTGTTATTCGTCCCTTGCAGGGGGTGGAAAACAGACTCATCTTAAAGGCTGCGGATCTGGTTACGAAACTTCTCTGGGGTGGGGTGGGGGGAGAATCCCCACATTAGCCAAATATTGCTTCCCGCCCCTTAGATGAGACAGGCGGATCTGGGCTGCAAAATATCAGATTCTTCCCGATTCTTTTTGGTAAAACAAAAGTGGAAGTTTTCGATCTTTCTCTTTGCTGCTATTTCAAAGTTACCCAGAATTTTTACAATCTGGGAAAGAAAGAAAAAAAAAGTTTTCTAAAGAAAGTCCAAAGAAAACCGGTGGAATTGGGAATTTTTGCAAAACCTTTTCTTCCCTCTAATGATTAAACTTTTGGGGGCTGTAAAGAGGAATATAATCCTAATTCTCAGATTCTCAGATAAGGTTCTAGTAGGGGAGTGAGGTATATACAGTAGTGGCCAAAATTGTGGAAACCTTTTGGGGAAAAGTGCATTTTTGAGGTTTGATGGCTAATAACACCACTTTTTTTTATTTTTATTTTTTTGGAGTTTCAGGATAATCATATTCCATTGCTGGAATGGCCTGGGAATAGCCCAGACCTTCATCCAATTGAAAATCTATGGAGCTGACTAAAGAAACTTGTTAGTCAGAAGCAACCCAGCAATTAAACCCAGTTAATAGAAGCCATCATTCCATCTTGGTTCCACATTAGAACAGCTGCAGAACTAAAAGACTTGGTTCACTCCATGGGAAGACGTTGTAAGGCCATCATTCATGCTAAAGATTACCCCAACTAAGTATTAATTGACATGGTGATAATTTTTGTATATCTATTTTTTCTATGGTGATCATTTTTGTATATCTCGGTTTTTCTATGTGTTTCACTTTTCTTCATTACACTGTAACTGCTATTCTAATAGCAAATCCATCATAAAAGTTATTGCATTACATTCTTGATTAAATTATCTTTCCATTGATATATAATTTTATGGTACTACTCCAAAAAAAAACAAAAAACAAAAATTGGTGTTATTAGCTAGTTTTAGAAAATACACTTTTCCCAAGAGGTTTCCACAATTTTGGCCACTACTGTATAAATGGTTGGGAGAATTCTAATTTTTGGACCCAGCAAACATAGGAAGTTGTATTTGGGAGGAAGACGGGGTAGAAGAAGTAAAATGAAGAATACCTCTGAAAAAAGATATCTTGCTCCCTTTAAATGAAAGCATGAATCTTCTCTGCTTTGAGAATGTTTCTAAGGGACCTATTAAATATATCCTCCTTGAATTAAGCATCAGAAATGTGACAAACGACAAAGGATCATCTTCATTTTTCAGAGTTTAATGGCAAAGTAATTGTAAAAAAAAACCTGCTTAAATTAATGGCAATTGTCTACAGTGTCAGCAGTCAAGCCTTTTAATATTTGCGGTGGCCATGATCCAGGGATGGAATCCAGCAGGTTCTGACAGGTTCTGGAGAACTGGTAGTGGAAACTTTGAGCAGTTTAGAGAACCGGCAAATGCCACCTCTGGCTGGCCCCAGAGTGGGGTGGGAATGGGAGATTTTGCAATATCCTTCTCCCAGGAGTGGGGCGGGGAATGGGGGATTTTGCAATATCCTTCTCCCAGGAGTGGGGTGGGAATGGAGATTTTGCAATATCCTTCTCCCAGGAGTGGGGCGGGAATGGGGATTTTGCAATATCCTTCCCCCAGGAGTGGGGTGGGAATGGGGATTCTGCAGTATCCTTTCCCTGGGAATGGGGTGGAAATGGAGATTTTGCACTATTCTTCCCCCTGCCACGCCCACCAAGCCACGCCCCACAGAACCGGTAGTATAAAAAAAATCGGATTTCACCACTGCCCTGATCTGACAATGGAGCCGGAGTTGGGATGAGAAGGAAGGTCCTGGATTAAGAGAGAGGAGATCTGGGTTCTAATCCTCCACAGCCTGGGGGGCGGGGGTTATTCGCCCCGGGTTCCTCCCCATCAGTACTTAGACTGACGCCTTGAAAAGCACCCACGCAGGGTTGATTTGGGTTGACGATCATATCTGTTTAAGAATCGGGGTGGCTACTCATGAAATAGGATAAATTCAATGACGAAAGTCAGGTTTAGTACATCGTTTTGGAAAAATATCCTCCAGCAAGACGCGTTCGGGTCCACAGGGCGTGGGTACTACCCAGCATCTGGCTTTGGTTTCAGGTTTACCTCCACGAGGGCCGGGCAAAGTACCTAGCATTCCCTTCTCTCCCTCGTTTTTCTCCGCAAAACAACAACCCTGCGAGGTGGGGTGGGCTGAGAGAAAGAGAGAGATTCCAAGCCATTCCTTTGAGCTTGGGTTGGGTTGGCCCTAACTCTAACCACTAGGCTTCGCCACCTGTCTCTGGCTCAGGTGCCTGTTGCAGCTTCCTGCCAGATGTCAGCTCGGTTAGCAAAGCAATGATGGTTAAGGGGAAAAAATAGACCCTGCGGCCGGGCAGGGGATTATGGGAGCGAGGGGGCGTTCCCATGTGACACCTCTCCTGCGTGAGCTGCATTGGCTTCCAGTGGGTCTTCCGGTGCACTTCAAAGTGTTGGTCATCGCCTTTAAAGCGCTCCATGGCATAGGACCTGGGTATTTGCGGGGACCGCCTTCTGCCGCCGATAGCCTCCCACCAACCAGTACGCTCGCACAGAGAGGGACTCCTCAGGGTGCCGTCAGCCAGGCAGTGTCGGCTGGCGACCCCCAGGGGGAGAGCCTTCTCTGTGGGGGCACCTACCCTCTGGAACAAGTTGCCCCCAGAGATACAAGGATATCGGATCTCCGGGTCTTTCACCGTGCCTTAAAAACTTTCCTTTTCCATCAAGCAGGGCTGGCTTTTTTAGTTTTTTAAATTGTCAATGGGTTTTAGTTTGAATGTTTTAAATGTTGGGGCCAAAGTTATGAAATTCTTTTAAAAAATTTTAAATTTTGTATCGGTATGTGTTTTAGTTTTGGCTGTGCACCGCCCTGAGTCCACTAGGAGAAGGGCGGTTATACAAATTGAATAAAAGAAATAAATAGAGCCTTGGTAGTACAGTGGTCTAAAGCACCCTGTTATTAAGACCAGCTGCCTGCAATTACTGCAGGGTTCGAATCTCGCCAAGGCTCAAGGTTGACTCAGCCTTCCATCCTTTCTAAGGTAGGTAAATTGAGGATCGGATTGTGGGGGCAATAAGCTGACTTTGTATAAATATACAAAAAGGAGGAAGGCTATTGCTGAGCGCATTGTAAGCCGCCCTGAGTCTCCGGAGAAGGGCGGCATATAAATCAAATCAAATCAAATCAAATCAAATCAAATCAAATCAAATCAAATCAAATCAAAATAAATAAATAAATAAATAAATAAATAAATAAATAAATAAATAAATAAATAAATAAATAAATTCGGTCCGTGCCTTCTGCACGTCTAAATGAAGGGGAAGACCCAGATTGCTTCTTAGAAGATGCTGTATGGCTCTATTCGCCTCCCACTCCCCATTCCCCCCCCCCCCCCTCCGGACCTGAAGCCTCCTTCCCTGCAGGGGATGCCCGAGGAGGCCCTGGGCCGTTGATCTCACCCGGAGGGGCAGACAGACCAGCCTCCGGCAGAAGGCAAGGAAAAAGAGAGGGAGATGCGGATATTTCTCGGTGGAAAGGAGACCCCGAGGTGAGCCAGAGAAGCGTGGCTGCTCCCGGAGCAGACAGCGGGAGCCGAGCGAGAGAATTGGAGGGGTGCTCTTCTGGGTGAGCAAACAGGGGTTTTGGGGGGTTGTGGAAGGGGGCTGCTTGGTCGGGCCGGGTCACCCCCCTCCCTCCCCCACCCCCCAGAGGGCGAATTTTCTCTGCTGCGAATCCAAGAGAGAGAGAGAGAGAGAGAGAGGGAGGGAGAGGAGGGGAGGGAGGGGAGAGAGAGAGAGAGAGAGAGAGAGAGAGAGATCCAGTAAACAGTAATAGCAGTGGTGAAATCCAATTTTTTTTTTACTACTGGTTCTGTGGGCGTGGCTTGATGGGCGTGGCAGGGGGAAGGATACTGCAAAATCCCCATTCCCTCCCCACTCCTGGGGGGGGAAGGATATTGTAAAATCTCCATTCCCACCCCACTCTGGGGCCAGCCAGAGGTGGTATTTGCCGGTTCTCTGAACTTAAACTCCAAATTTCCGCTACCGGTTCTCTCCGCTACCGGTTCTCCAGAACCTGTCATCAGAACCTGCTGGATTTCACCCCTCAGTACTAGGAGTTGGGAGGGAACTTAGAGGTCATCTAGTCCAACCCCTTGCTTTACGCAGAGAGGAACAAGCCGACCTTTCGGACCGACAAGCTAGCCGGTTTTCCCACGCGTGTCCGAGAACGCCGCTCCTTTGAAGCGCCGCGGGGAACGTGTGGACCGCGGCAAAGGCGCAACAACTCCGAGCGAGGGCTGGCTTGGAAGATGCGGCGCTAAACCGGGGCGATCCTTTCTCCATCGGACGCTCCTTTGCCCGGTGGTCCGTCCAACATACGAGGCCCTCGCCCCCCACTCCACCCCCACCCCACCCCACCCAGGGCACGGTCAGCAAAGGGTTAACTCTGCGCTGCTTTAGCCCCGCGCGGGTTCCTTAGAGCCGCGCAGCTCCTGCCCTGCGAGGCGCAGAGGACGCTTTTTTCTTCTCTTTCTCCGGGCGCGGGGCTTCCCTCCCTCCCTCCGCCCCTTCCTCTTCTTTTCATGCCGCCCCCCAACCCCGGCGAGGTTCCCCATCACCACGGATGCCTGGCTCGCTTCTCCCGCGGTAAGACCACCCCCCTCCCAAGAAAAAGCCGGTCGGTTTGGGTGGGGGGGGCGATCCCGAGCTCTGGGTGGGTGGGTGGGGTGGGTGGGGAGAAGGTCTGGGGAGGGGGAGGGAGGGAAGGAGGGAGGCGCTTGCCTGCCTCCCCGCCCGCCCTTCCCTCCTCAACCTGGAGGCGGGGGGCGCGCTAGTCCCCCTCCTCTCGGCTTCCAAAGGGAGCCCGGCTGGCAGGCAGGCGGGAGTCGATGAGCGGCGGGCCCGGGCAGAGAAGGGAGCCTCTCCCGGCCCGCCAGCCACCTCCCCCCCGGTTGAGTCTCAGGCAGGCAGGCGGGCGGGGGGCCGCCGCTCCAGGCTTCGCAGGACTCCAGGTAAACTCCGTTTTAAGCTCCGCCGCCGCTTCCCCTCCGTCCTCTGCCCCAGTTGTGGGGGGTCTTCCCCCCCCCCCAGAGAAGAGCTGTGGGGGGTCTCTTCCCCTCCTCCCCGAGAGAAGAGCTGTGGGGGTCTCTCCCCCCCGAGAGAAGAGATGGGGGTCTCTCCCCCCCTCCCCCGAGAGAAGAGCTGTGGGGGTCTCTCCCCCCCAGAGAAGAACTGTAGGGGGTCTCACCCCCCCCCCCGAGAGAAGAGCTGGGGGTCTCTCCCGCCCCCTCCCCGAGAGAAGAGCTGTGGGGGTCTCTCCCCCCCCCCCGAGAGAAGAGCTGTGGGGGGTCTCTCCCCCCCCCCCCCCGGAGAGAAGAGCTGGGGGTCTCTCCCCCCCTCCCCGAGAGAAGAGTTGTGGGGGTCTCTCCCCCCCCGAGAAGAGCTGTAGGGGTCTCTCCCCCCCCCCGAGAGAAGAGCTGTGACGGTCTCTCCCCCCCCAGAGAAGAGCTGTAGGGGTCTCTCCGCCCCTCCCCGAGAGAAGAGCTGCGGGGGTCTCTCCCCCCCCCCCCAGAGAAGAGCTGTAGGGATCTCTCCCTCCCCAGAGAAGAGCTGTGGGGGTCTCTTCCCCCCCCCATCTCCCTTTGGATCGTTCCCCTCCATCCCGGGCGCAGCGAAGTTTTCCAACGGGGGAGGAGGAAGAAGACCGGGTGGGTACCTTCCCTCCTCGGGGCAGCCTTGGCAACCCAACTCGGGAGGGGGAAAGACAAGCGAGCCCACCGCGCTTATCTCTCTCTCTCTCTCCAGGGCCATTGGGTGGAGGAGGTGCGGGGGGCCGGGGGGGGGGGGCAGAATGCTTTCCGGTTCTTTGGTGCTGCAGATTCGGATCCCGCGGTAGAAACTAGGCACAAGGACGGGGGCGCTTGGTCGGGGGTTTGCAGGAGCTGGAAAGGTGTGTGTGGTGGGGGGGGGAGAGGTCGTCATTCGTGGGTGGTAGGTGGAAACGAGCGCAGGACGGGGAGGGGGGAGGCACAAGGCAGGTCCAGAGTGCAAAAGTGGGGAGAGACCCTTTGATGCCCCCTTCCCTGATGCCCTCCGGCGGGTATGGGGGGTCGCTTGTGCGGAGCACCCAGCCTCGAAGGGGTGGGGATGGGGGGGGCTTTCGTGCGAAGGCATAAATAAAGAGAGAGAGAGAGAGAGAGAGAGAGAGAGAGAGAGAGAGAGAGAGAGAGAGACAGAGAGAGAGAAAGAAAGAAAGAAAGAAAGAAAGAAAGAAAGAAAGAAAAAGAAAAAGAAAAAGAAAAAGAAAAACGGAGGAGATTCTACAGTTCAAATCCCCAGCACGAAGACTCGAACGCTCCTGGGGGGGGGGGGGGAGAAAAAAAGAAAAAAAAAACCACTCGCTTTGGATAGCTCGAAGGGAGTTTTCTAAGGATCTCAGGAGGCTGTCGCGAAGTTGGAAGGGCCAAGGAGCGCGCAAGAGGAAAACCCAAACTTTGCGCGCGGGAGTTTAAGCGGCGCCGCCCTCCTCCTCCTCCTCCTCCTCTCCTCCTCCTCCTCCTTTCCCTTCCATCTTCACTTTCTAGGTGGAGCTTTAGGGGGTGGGGAAGGGGAAGGGAAGGGAGGGCCCTTTCACCTCCTCCAATCCTTTCCTCCTCCTCCTTTTCCACCTGAAAACCACAGTCACCAACGCGAAACCGATTCGGAGAAGTTGCCTGGCCAGGATCTGCCAGCCCCCTAAAAAAGGGGCTCGTAAGGGAAGGCTGGTGGTGGTGGTGGTGGGGAAAAGCCGAAATCGAGGTTGCATGGGAAACGGTCCCCGAACCAAGGCTGTTTGGGGGTAGGGGGACCGCCGCCGTGCTGGAAGGTTATGGCTGAGAGTCGGAGGTGGAAATGAGAACGGCGGCGGAGGAGGCTCGGGGTAAGCCTTTGCGCCTTTCGCGCGGGATCCTTTCAGACAAAGCGCTCCGGGGAAATGGGGGGGGGGGCGCAGGGCCGTCTTAACAACATTATGCCCCCTCCCCGGGCAATCAGTCTGTTGGGGCCCCTAAGGGGAAGAAAAATGTGAAATGGTCTACAAAAATTAAAACATATTATTTATTTTTATTTTATTTATTTTTATATGCCGGAGACTCAGGACGGTTTACAAGGCGTTAAGCAATAACCTTCATACTTTTGTATATTTTATACAAAGTCAGCTTATTGCCCTCCACAAACCGGGTCCTCATTTTACCCACCTTATAAAGGATGGAAGGCTGAGTCGACCTTGAGTCTGGTGAGAATTGAACTCGCAGTAACTGGATGTTAAATGCTGCCTTAGTAGGAGGCATTAGCCTCCTACTCCACTCAGGCTCCTTTTGATATATTTATCAATGTTCATTTCTTTTAATGCATGTTGGCCTTAATGTAAAATGTAATCGATATGTCGTTGTGTTTATATGATACATGGTGCATTGAAGGGTTAACATGCACAGATTAGTATGGGGGCCCCCTATGTTGGTGGGGTACCCACGGGGCAAGTGCCCATCAGGCCCGGGCATTAAGATAGCCCTGGGGAAGGAGGGGTCACCTGCGGAATTCTTACGGGGGTGGGGGGAGAAGAGAAGCAGGAGAGGGTTCCCACCCACCCACCCTCATGCCACGGGCTTTTTCTCTGTTCTCCCGGCAAAAATTTTTTTGCGTCTCAATTCTGGGGAAAACAGAGAAAGTATGTATGTGTGTGTTTGTGTGTGTGTGAGAGACATTACTGGAAGCGATTTTGTGGATTTTTCTGGGGCTGTGGATGCAGAGAGGGGGGGGGCAGGTATGTGTGTGTTGAGGCCTTATTTATTTTTCCGGAGAGCTCAAAAATTCTTGCAAAACTCTCCGCCGGGTGGGGGGGGTAACTCGGGATTCGAACACAAAATCTACATGGCGCAGTTATAAAGCCGAGCCGAATTGAGAAGGGCGCTCCTCCACGTGTAAAACAGGTGGTACCTTCTTCCCCTTCCTCTGTAAAGTCTTGGCGAGTCTCTTTTGTTCCTGCCTGAAGGGTGCGGTGGAAATGCTTTTTTTAAAAAAATTCATTTTTAACAAGGTGGGCTCGCGTTTCTAGAGAGGAATCCGCCGGGCAGGTTTAGACTGCCAGTTCCTATTTTCGTAGAAACACCCGCCCATGTTAAAGAGATTGTCTGCCCTCTCGGCTTGGATTAAGACCTGGTCTCACCTGTCAGGTTTAACTGAGGGTTTGTGGGGGGGTGTAGATTCTCTCTTGGGGATGTACTCTCAACTTGGAGCTCTGGTGGGACAGACAGAAGTGAGGGAGGCGCCAAAAGGTTTCAGGTAACAGTAATGGAGTTGGAAGGGATCTCGGAGGTCATCTCATCCAACCCCCTGCTCACACAGGAGACCTGTACTGGAGATTCGAACCGCCCAACTGCCGACAAGCTCAGTGTCTTAGCTACTGAGCGCAAACCTTCCAGGCAGGGAGGAAACAGGTGGTTCTGAATGGGTCTGAAGAGTGTCAGATGGTGTCGTTTTGAGCCTCGACTCCGTGGCTACCTTGGTTTTTCATTCTTAACCATAGCCAAGAAAGAGTGATCAGCTGTCGAGCTCAGGAAATAAGAAGTCCAGGCAGTTCAGATGAATATGGGGTTGATTGTATGCTAATGCTCTCTACAAGAATCTGAGCTACTAGAGGTCAAAGCAAATTGGAAGGGGATAAGAGACGATGGAATTCAAGGTGGGTAGGACTTAAATCTCTTGTGGGCGCGAAGGGACTCGAGACTGATGACACACTTGATATTTCTCTCTGGTTCAAGCCTGGTCATCTCCTACACCGGGTTCCATTTCAGTTGCTGTTGTCCATGTTTGGCGGGGAGAAGGGAGAGCCAGTCCTGGCTGGCCCAGCATATGAGTTGATGACGGTCACTCTCAGATGCCTCCTGTAGACAAACTGACTGCTTTTCTTTAGACAAATATTTGTGTGTGTGTGTGTGGGGAGGGGGGCTCTTGAATTGTAGCTCTTGTGTCTACTTTGGGCGGGTTGCTCTGTTGTGTTTTGAGGTGTGTGACGTAAATCTGAGCCCTGACAATATTACAGGAGTGTTCCTAATAATGCTGATGGAAGTCTTCCGATTGGAAGATGAAACCCCGGGCTGCCTGGTTATTGTGGTTGTTGTTGAGGTTTAGAACGTTGTTGTTGCTGCTGCTGAGGACTAGTCTGCGATGTTGGGTGGGCGTGGCCAACTCGATGTCACTCACTTCCACCAGTCACATGACCCTCTAGCCACGCCTACCCAGCCGGTCATTAGGGCAAAGAACCAGTTGTTAAAAAACACCGGGAACCACAAAACCCTTTTGACATGTCTCCCTCCCTCCTTCCCTCCCTCTCCCTCTCCCCATCTCTTTGTATCTGTCTGTCTCTGCCCTGGCCGCTTCTCCATCCCCCGCCGTCACCCTTACATTCTCAGGCCAGGCGAGGAGTGACTGGGAGGGGAGGGCGAAGAGCGGGGCCAGCCAGTGGTGGATTCACCCGACAGGGAGCCACAGCAGAGGGCCGAAAGAGCTGCATACAGCTCCAGAGCTGCAGGTTGCCGACACCCGGCCTAGACAGCAAAGAGTGTCGAAAGCAGGACAGAGTATTTGACTTCATCCGGTATCTATTCCTTTCTCTGCAAAGAAGGAAATGCTTTTTATTCAGGGTCTCTGTTCCCACCACAGTGAAGTCTGGGGCAGGACCCAAATCACAGGGGCACACCAGATGCTTCTGTTTCCATCCTGTAACTCAGTGGCCTACAACCTTTGGGGCACCAGGGACTTGTTTCCGTGGAGAGATTTTTTTTCCCGTGGACCATAGCGGAGTGGTTTCGTGTGCTGCCTGCATCCCACGGATAGGGCTTCGCTTGTTTGAGTGGACCGGTTGAGTGGTTGGGGACCACTGCTGTAAATCATCCCAACATACCATCCCATCATATTCCAAAATAATATGTGGCAAAAATACAAGTAGTCCTCAATTTACAAATACAATAGCGACCCACATTTCTGTGGTTAAGTGAGACATTGGTTGAGTGAGTTTTTCCCGATTTTATGATTGTTTTGGCCACAGTTAAATGAACTTCTTCTTCTTCTCCTTCTCCTTCTCCTTCTCCTTCTCCTTCTTCTTCTTCTTCCTCTTCCTCTTCCTCTTCCTCTTCCTCTTCCTCTTCCTCCTCTTCTTCTTCTTCTTCTTCTTCTTCTTCTTCTTCTTCTTCTTCTTCTTCTTCTTCTTCTTCTTCTTCTTCTTCTTCTTCTTCTTCTTCTTCTTCCTTTCTTCTTCTTCTTCTTCTCCCATATCCGTCATCAGACGTTGGCGATCACATTGGCAATCCTATTTTTGTCAACAGCCGCATGAAAAAGCACTGTTGAGTTTTGGTCAAACCGGTCCCTTAGATTTTGAAGCCATGCTGTTCTTCTTCTGCCTGGACTTCGTTTGCCTTCAATCTATCTCTGGAGGATTAAGTGAAGGATGCCGTATTTTTCCGGGTGTCACATCACATGTCTGAAATATTCTAACTTTCGCTTTTTTATGGTTTTGATGATTTCCCTGGGCTTTCCCAGGAAGGCTTATCACCTCCTCATTTCTGATTTTGTCAACCCAGTTTATACGTAACAGCCGTCTGTAAGTGAACCACTCCAGTTGGTAAATTAGTAACCCCGTTGTTAAACGAACCTGGCTTCCCCATTGATTTTGTGTGGCGGACGGTCACAAAAGGGGGATCCCCTGAGCTTGGGACACAGTCCCCGGTCATAAATATGAACCAGCGGCCAAGGATCTGAATTTGGATTGCACGATCCTGGGGTTGCTACAAAAGTCATCACTGTGAAAAACGGTCCCAAGTCACTTTTTTCAGTGCCGTGGTAACTTTGAATGGTCAGTAAATGAGCTGTTGTAAGTCGAGGACTACCTGTATTAGGCTGATGGCAGGGAGGACAAAAAAAAAAAAGATTCTTGTTGTTCAGCTCTTATTGTTTGAAGACTTTAAAGATGCATTAGCAGGAACTTTGCTGGCTGGTTGGCTGGATAATTGTCCAGTCAGCTCAGAAGGTTGGGAATAGAATGGAATGGAATAAGAATAGGAATAGGAATAGGAATAGGAATAGAATCTGCTTTTATACAGAATAGAATAGAATAGAATGGAATGGAATGGAATAGAATAGAATAGAATAGAATAGAATAGAATAGAATAGAATAGAATAGAATAGAATAGAATAGAATAGAACAGAACAGAATAGGTATTTATCTGCTTTTATACAGAATAGAATAGAATAGAATAGAATAGAATAGAATAGAATAGAATAGAATAGAATAGGTATTTATCTGCTTTTATACAGAATAGAACAGAACAGAACAAAACAGAACAGAACAGAACAGAATAGAATAGGTATTTATCTGCTTTTATACAGAATAGAACAGAACAGAACAGAACAGAATAGAATAGGTATTTATCTGCTTTTATACAGAATAGAACAGAACAGAACAAAACAGAACAGAACAGAACAGAATAGAATAAGTATTTATCTGCTTTTATACAGAATGGAATGGAATGGAATGGAATAGAATGGAATAAGAATAAGAATAGGAATAGGAATAGGAATAGGAATAGGAATAGGAATAGAATCTGCTTTTATACAGAATAGAATAGAATAGAATAGAATAGAATAGAATAGAATAGAATAGAATAGAATAGAATAGAATAGAACAGGACTTTTGAAGTCTTCTAGTCTAGTCCCCTGCTCAAGCAGGAGACCCTATGCCTCTGATTGCGAACCTATGACACCTGTGTCCGAAGTGGCACGCCTGGCATGCTTCTGGGTTTCTGGCGCAGATGCACACGCGACAATCAGCTGGCTTTTGTGCATGCAGCAGTGCTGGAAACCGGAACAGCTGATCTTCCATTATCCGGCATGAGCATGCGCGCTGGCCAGCTGATCGGTGCATGCGCATGTGCGGCAGTAACCGGAAGACCTGGATGCAGAAATATAAGTACCTTATCCGGTGCGCGTATGTCCCCTGGGCATCTCCTCTTCCTGGTTGTGGCCCTGACAAGCGTTTGTGTGTGCCTGAAGTGCTCCCTTTTCGGCACTCGGTGCCGAAAAGGTTCGCCATCACTTCCCTACACCATTTCAGACAAATGACTGTCCAGTCTTTTCTTAAAAGCATCCAGTGATGGGGCATTCACAACTTCTGCAGGCCAAGCTGCTCCACTGCTTAATTGTCCTCCCTGTTAGGAAGTTTCTCTCTAATTCCAGGTTGCTTCTCTCCTTGATTAATTTCCATCCATTGCTTCTTGCCTTGCCTTCAGGTGCTTTGGAGAATAATTTGACCCCCTTCTTCTTTGTGGCAGCCCCCTCAAATACTGAAATACTGCTATCCTGTCACCCCTAATTTTTATTTTCTTTAGCCAGACCTTAGAGCAGACCAGGGAAATATTTATCAGTGTATTTTTTTTTTTAAATTAGTAAATGTCAACCCTGCCTTTCCACTTAAACAAGTCCTTTTGAATAGCTCACAGTAACGAACAATCTCGCCTGGACTACTGTAATGCTCTCTACATGGGGCTCCCCTTGAAGAGCACCTGGAGGCTCCAACTGGTCTAGAATGCGGCCGCGCGGGTAGTTACGGGAGCTGCATGGCACTCCCACATAACATCTCTCCTGCGTGAGCTGCACTGGCTCCCAGTGGTCTTCCGGGTGCGCTTCAAGGTTTTGGTTACCACCTTTAAAGCGCTCCATGGCACAGGAGTTAGTTATCTTTGAGACCGCCTGCTACTACCGATGACCTCCCATCGACCTGTGCACTCCCACAGAGAGGGCCTCCTCGGGGTGCCATCAGCCAAACAATGTTGGCTGGTGACCCCCAGGGGGAGGGCCTTCTCTGTGGGGGCACCTACCCTCTGGAATCAGCTGCCCCCAGAGATAAGGAGAATCCAAGACCTCGGTGCCTTCCGCCGTGCCCTTAAAACTTTCCTTTTCCAGCAAGCCGGGCTGGCTTAAAATTTTTTTTTAATGTTTTTAATTGGTTTGTCACTTTTTAAATTATGGGGCCAAATAGATATATATTCTTTTAATTGTTTTTAATGTTTGTATTTTATGTTTCTTATTTGTGGCTGTACACCGCCCTGAGTCCTCCGGGAGAAGGGCGGTATGTAAATTCGAAATAAATAAATAAATAAATAAAAAATACAGAACCTGGGAAAAAAACCACTCCAATGCCTTTAACAGTAGAATCATTAAAGTCAGCCAACAGTTCAAAGCTTGGAAGAAGAGACAAGAAGATCTTGCTCCTTGTCTCTATCTTGGGAGCTTGGGGTCCAAACCCATTTCCCTTCGGAGCTCCTTTTACTGTCTGAGATCTACAAAGGAGAAGATACTCACCCTAGATACTAGAAAATGAAGTTTCTCTTCTCTTCTCCTACCCTGTTTCTCCGAAAATAAGACCCAACCGGAAAATAAGTCCTAGCATGATTTTCAGGATGCTCGTAATATAAGTCCTACTCCCAAAATAATCCCCAGTTAAGATTGTCAGCCAGATGGATGCATTTAGTACCGTATTTTCCCAAAAATAAGACCTAACCAGAAAATAAGCCCTAATGCATCTTTTGGAGCAAAAAAATAATATAAGAACTGGTCTTATTTTCGGGAAAACATGGTAGTAAGAAGAGACCCCATAGGTTGTTACTAGAAGAAGTGCTCCCTGTCAGGCCCCCAGCTATATTATTTAATTTGTATTAAATGCAAACATATCCAACACACCTCCTTCCTCATATTTTTTCCCCACAGCAACAACTCTGTGAAATGAGTTTGGGCTGAGAGAGAGAGAGAGTACCGTATTTTTCAGACTATAAGACACACTTTTTTGTCTCTGAAAAGGGGGTGAAAATGTCTGTGTGTCTTATAGACCAAATATTGCCGAAGCCCCGCCCACCCGTCGGCTGTATTTTGGCCTCCGTATGCCCTGTTTTTGGCCCCTTTTTCGGCCTTTATCAGGCCATTTTTCAGCCCATTTTCAGGGTTTTTTTCAGCCTGTTTTTGAGGCATTTTTTCTGCCCATTTTCAAGGTTTTTTCCCCAGCCTGTTTTCGAGACTTTTTTGGCTCATTTTCGAGGCTTTTTTCAGCCCATTTTTTTGGCTTGTTTTTGAGGCTTTTTTCAGACCATTTTTTCCAAAAAAAAAAAAAACAAGCTGAAGAAAGCCTTGAAAATGGGCAGAAAAAAGGCTGGAGAAGGGCAGAAAAAAGGCCCAAAAATGGGGCGCGTGGAGGCCAAAAACATTTTTTTTTGTTTTCCTCTTCTAAATTTAGGTGCGTCTTATAGTCTGGTGCGTCTTATAGACCGAAAAATACGATAAATGGTCCTAGGTTACCCAGATGGCTTTCATGGCTAAGGCAGGGATTTGAATTCATGGTCTCCTGTTTTCTAACCTGGTTTCCTTTACCACTGCTCTCTCTCTATAATATAGGGCCGTGATGGCGAACCTATGGCACGCGTGCCACAGGTGGCACACAGAGCCATATTGGTGGGCACGCGAGCGTTGCCCTAGCTCAGCTGCAGCATGTATGCACATGCTGGCCAGCTGATTTTTGGGCCTTCTGGGCCCACCGGAAGTCGGCAAACAGGCTGTTTCCAACCTCTGGAGGGCCTCCAGGGGGGTGGGGAAGGCTGTTTTCGCCCTCCCCAGGCTCCTAGAAAGCCTCTGGAGCCTGGGGAGGGCGAAAAACGGGCCTACTGGGCTCACAGTGCCATCATATGCCAAAAGCGGGGGGAGCACAGGGGGGATGATGTGCATGCGCGGGGGAGCAGGGCACATAGAATTATGGGTGTGGGCATGCATGCATGCGATCACGCCACACTCCCCCCGCTTTTGGCACGCAATGGCAAAAAGGTTAGCCATCACTGATATAGGGTTTTACAGCATGTACTCCAGGCCTGATAGTCAACCAGGGGGAACATCGCTGATCCTTCTGTAGGGGCTTCATGCGACTTCTACATAGCACAGGTCAGGCTTGGTTTACTCCTTGGCAACTTTAATTTCATTTCAAATCTTTATTGTCAGTGCACAACATGTGTACAATGAGATTGGTTGAGCTCCCTCAGTGCAATTCCCAGATACTTTTTGAAGTCAGCCTCTCAAAGAGCTTGCCGCAGCTGTTAAGTCAAATGGAAGCAAAGGTGAGGCCATTTGTGTCAAATCCAACTAGTTTCGGGGTGGTGGAGTTTTACAGGTGATCTGCTGGCTTTTAGTTCAGGGGTCTGCAACCTTAAACACTCAAAAGAGCCATTTGGACCAGTTTCCCACAGAAAAGAAAACACCGGGAGCCACAAAACCTAGGTGGGCATGTCCAACTCGATGTCACTCACTCCCACTCAGTCACATGACACACCCCCAGCCACACCTATCCAGGTTCTGTGGCTCCCAGTGCTTTCTTTTCTGTAGGAAACAGGTATCTCTGTCTTTATATCAGGGGTGAAATGTTCGGTTCGGACCAGCTCGGGCGAGTAGGTAGCAATGGCGGCGGGCAGTTCGGAGAACCGGTAGCAAAAATCCCTGCCCCCGCCCCCCATGCCCAGCTGAGCCCCACGATCATCAGAGCCTTTTTTTTTTTCCTTTTAAATGGCTCTGACCAGCCAAGCTCTGACATCCCAGCTGAGTTACCTGCTAATCAGGCAACTCAGCTTGGATCGCCAGAGCCATGTAAAAAAAAAAAAGTTTCTTTTTTTCTCCCCCCCTCCTAGCCTCCAGCTTGCTTACCTTAGCTGCTGATCGCATGACGATCGCAATCCATGCATCAGCAAGCAACTGAATCTCCCTGCCTGCAATCAAGCTCATCGGTGAGCAGCTCTTTCTGCCTGCCTGCCTTCCCGCCTAGACTTGTGGACTTCAACTCCCAGCAAAGTTGGCTGAGGAATTCTGGGAGTTGAAGTCCACAAGTCTTAAAGTTGCCAAGGTTGGAAACCCCTGTTCTATTGGGTAAGGTTTTTCCCCCTTTGGGAGCTTTAAAAAAAAATAGTTAATTGGGTTTTTTTTTTAATTGTGCTTTTTTTAGACCTAGCCATTTAAAGTTTAGGAAGTTTTAAATTTAGCGGCTTTTATATAAAAATAAAAATAAATAAAAAATAAAATAATATTTGTGCAGCTTTCTGAGATTTAGTGTGTTTCTGTAGTGTTTCACTCTAATTACACAAACAAACAAAATCTCACAAAGCTGTATGTGGAATTTTGTGTGTGTAAAGTGTGAAAGTTGGTTTTTTGGGCTTTTTGTGGCTGTGTGAGGTAAAAAAGGGCAAAGAAGTGACATTGACTTGGCCACGCCCACCCAGTCACCTTACCACCAAGCCCCGCCCACTAATTAAGCCACGCCCACAGAGCCGGTAGCAAAAAAATTTAGATTTCACCCCTGCTTTATATATATATAAAGTGTTTTTCTATCAAAGCACCTGGTCTACCCCAATATGGGAGGGAGCATTTTTATTTATTTATTTATTTATTTTATTGAATTTGTATACCGCCCTACTCCCGAAGGACTCAGGGCGGTGAACAGCCATAGAATAAAACATATAGATACAAAATTTAAAATAAACTAAAACAAATTAAATAATTTGGCTGAACAAATTAAAACCCCCAATAATTTTAAACCAAATTTAAAATTTCCATTTAAAAAGGGGAAAGACTTAGGCCAGGCCGGCCTGCTGGAATAGGAGGGTCTTAAGAGCACGGCAGAAAGTGCGCAGATCCGGGATCCTCCGTATCTCCGGGGGGAGCTCGTTCCAGATAGTAGGTGCCCCCACAAAGAAGGCTCTCCCCCTGGGGGCCGCCAGTCGACATTGTTTGGCCGACGGCACCCGGAGGAGCCCCTCTCTATGGGAGCATACTGGTCGGTGGGAGGCTATTGGTGGTAGCAGGCGGTCCCGTAAATAAACAGGTCCTAAGCATACTGCTTCCCTTTCGCCTTTCAGCTCCGATTCAGGAGCCCTCAAGCAGTTGCAAAAGAGTCAGTGGCATCTGCCTATATATAATCACAAGTACAGGGGCGCTTCGCTCCTGCTCTGGAATATGGAGCAAGTCTCCATCACCCGCCATCACCCTTACCTTCTCAGGCCAGGCGAGGAGTGACTGGGCGGGGAGGGTGACGGGCGGGGCCAGTCAGTGGTGGTTCAGCCAACAGGGAGCCACAGCAGGGGGGAATGAAAGAGCCGCATGCGGCTCCGGAGCCGCAGGTTGCTGACCTCCGCACTAATGAAACGAGAGTTGAGTTTTCTGCTCTGGCCTTCTGGTTGAAAAAAAATCAAACTGTCACATACTTTAACGGGGTCAGAGCCCTCTTCCAACCCATGAATGTTTTATCATCCTGTTTAGCCTGTTCTGATTGTTCTTTTCGGGACTTTGGAGAACTGTTTCCAATTCCTGAAGAACCTGATTGACTGCAAGGTGCTAAAGTCGGGGTGATTATGCCGAGGGAGAAAGTGTGCGAGCTTGTATTGAGTGTGCGGAGAGAGAAAGTGTGTGAGCTTGTATTGAGCGTGCATCATCGTCGTCGTCGAACGGGGTTGATGGCTGTGTTGCACAGCCAGGAGCAAGAGAGTGACCCAATTATCCTGGGATAATTAGCCTGGCAGCAGAGGTATTCTTCCAGCAAATCGCGCTCTGTTTGTGTATCTGATTGGGAAAGTGGAGACATGTTCTCAAGATGTTATCTTTGATAGGCTGCACCAGAACTGCACGCTGAATGGAAACATTTCCCGCCAGGGGTTAATGCATTCTCGCGAGTCTGTTGTGCAATTGGAAACTGTGCTTCGGAAAGAATTGGGCCATGTTGCAAACTGAGGCCAAACAGAGAAAGAAAAGGAGCTTTGAACATCGTAGAATAATGGAAGGGAACCCAGAGGTCTTCTAGTCCAACCCCCATGCTCATTGGTTGTCCGAGCTCTTTTGGAAAGCCTGCAGTGATGGAGCTCCCACAACTTCTGAAGGCAAGCTATTCCATTGGTTGATTGCTGTAACCAGGGGTCTGCAACTTTAAACACTCAAAGAGCCATTTGGACCCGTTTCCCACAGAAAAAAAACCACCGGGAGCCACAAAACCTGGGTCGGCGTGGCCAACTCCACATCACCCACCTAGTCACTTGACCCCCTAGCCACGCCTACCCAGATGGTCATTAGGGCAGTTAAAAAAAACACCAGGAATCACAAAACCCTTCTCTCTCTCTCTCTCTCTCCCCCCCTCTCTCTGTATCTCTCTATGTCTCTCTCTCTCCCCCTCTCTGTATCTCTCTCCCCTCCCTCTCTGCCTCCCCCCTCTCTCCCCCCTCTCTCCCCCCTCTCTCTGTATCTCTCTATGTCTCTCTCTCTCTCCCCCCTCTGTATCTCTCTCTTCCCCTCTCTCCCCCTCCCTCTCTGCCTCCCCCCCTTTCTCCCCCCCTTTCTCTGTATCTCTCTATGTCTCTCTCTCCCCCCCCGTATCTCTCTCTTCCCCTCTCTCCCCCTCTCTCTCTGCCTCCCCCCTCTCTCCCCCCTCTCTCTGTATCTCTCTATGTCTCTCTCTTTCTCCCCACCTGTATCTCTCTCTTCCCCTCTCTCCCCCCTCCCTCTCTGCCTCCCCCCTTTCTCCCCCTTTCTCTGTATCTATGTCTCTCTCTCTCTCCCCATCTCTCTCTTCCCCTCTCTCCCCCTCCCTCTCTGCCTCCCCCCTTTCTCCCCCCTTTCTCTGTATCTCTCTATGTCTCTCTCTCTCTCCCCACCTGTATCTCTCTCTTCCCCTCTCTCCCCCTCTCTCTCTGCCTCCCCCCTCTCTCCCCCCTCTCTCTGTATCTCTCTATGTCTCTCTCTTTCTCCCCACCTGTATCTCTCTCTTCCCCTCTCTCCCCCTCCCTCTCTGCCTCCCCCCTTTCTCCCCCTTTCTCTGTATCTATGTCTCTCTCTCTCTCCCCATCTCTCTCTTCCCCTCTCTCCCCCTCCCTCTCTGCCTCCCCCCTTTCTCCCCCCTTTCTCTGTATCTCTCTATGTCTCTCTCTCTCTCCCCACCTGTATCTCTCTCTTCCCCTCTCTCCCCCTCCCTCTCTGCCTCCCCCCCTTTCTCCCCCCCTTTCTCTGTATCTCTCTATGTCTCTCTCTCTCTCCCCCCTCTGTATCTCTCTCTTCCCCTCTCTCCCCCCTCCCTCTCTGCCTCCCCCCCTTTCTCCCCCCTTTCTCTGTATCTCTCAGATTTCCAAGACCAGGCAAGGAGTGTCTGGGAGGAGAGGGTGAGGGGCGGGGCCAGCCAGTGATGGGACAGGGAGCCACAGCAGAGGGCCCAAAGAGCCACATGCGGCTCCAGAGCCGCAGGTTGCTGACACCGGCTCAAACCGTTGGGAATTTCCTCCTTAGTTCTCGGTTGCTTCTCTCCTTGCTTAGTTCCCATCCATTGTTTCTTGTCTTGCCTTTTGGTGCTTTTGCCGAAGAGCAAACCTCTCTGGTGGCTCATGCAATTGACTGGCATCATTGCATGCACCTCGGAGAGGTGTGCACCTCAAGTTAGGTTATCAAAGGCCTTCATCTTCAAATGCTTCCTCATAGAACAGGTTCATTCCAGGTATGGTGTAACAGCTGGAACTCAGGAATATCGGAGGCAACAGAAAGTCCGGTCCTCTCGTGAAACCACCCACACCTGTGACCCAAGAATTTGGTTAAATGCCGTGAGGTTGCAGAAGCCCAAAATAGGCTAATGAGGAATGCCATCCAAGTGCTGTCAATCTGTCAGGAGATCCAAAACCGCATAGAGCAGAGGTGTCAAACTCGAGGCCTGCGGGCCAGATGTAGAGAAGATAAAATAGAAATAGAATAACAGAGTTGGAAGGGACCTTGGAGGTCTTCTAGTCCAACCCCCTGCCTAGGCAGGAAACCGTACACCACTTCAGACAAACGGTTGTCCAATCTCTTCATAAAAACTTCCAGTGTTGGAGCATTCACAACTTCTGGAGGCAAGTCGTTCCACTGATTAATTGTTCTCACTGTCAGGAAATTTCTCCTTAGTTCTAAGTTGCTGCTCTCCTTGATTAGTTTCCACCCATTGCTTCTTGTCCTGCCTTCAGGTGCTTTGGAGAATAGCTTGACTCCCTCTTCTTTGTGGCAGCCCCTGAGATATCGGAAGACTGCTATCATGTCTCCCCTAGTCCTTCTCTTCATTAAACTAGACATACCCAGTTCCTGCAACCGTTCTTCATATGTTTTAGCCTCCAGTGTCCTAATTAGTGGTGGGATTCAGCACCACTTCGGGAGAACCGGTTGTTAACTTTCTGAGCAGTTGGGCAAACTGGTTGTTGGAAGAAATCATTAGGGCAGAGAACCGGTTGTTAAATTACTTGAATCCCACCACTGCCCCTTTGTGGCTCTTCTCCGCACTCTTTCTAGAGTCTCCACATCTTTTTTACATCGTGGCGACCAAAACTGGATGCAGCATTCCAAATGTGGCCTTACCAAGGCATTGTAAAGTGGTATTAACCCTCCACGTGATCTTGATTCTATCCCTCTGTTTATGCAGCCTAGAACTGTGTTGGCTTTTTTGGCAGGTGCTGGCCCATGATCGGTGTTAAGGATACTGTTGTTGTGTTACCAACCAGCAGAGTGTAGAGCACAGAGAAACGCTGCTGAGAGCAATGAATAAGAAATATGCAAACTGGTTATCAAAAGTTTACTTTATAGTGAAAAAACAATCTCATAGTCTTTAAATCAATCCAAGTCTTTGCCAGTTAAATCAGTCCAGTGATACAAAATCTTCTTACCACACAAACGGTAGTTGGTTAGAATAACAAACTCACTCTGGTTCACAAACCACGATGGTAGCAGATCCATCCAACGATGATAGCACAATGATAGCAGCTCCACACACAATGGTAGCATATCATCAACTGAATACTTTACAGTACCTTCCTTAAATACGTTCACAACTAATTACAGCATGACTCAGCATTACAATGAATCAGCAGGAAAACTTTAAAGTCACACAATACATATTCACATTAAAGTCACAGAACACATATATTGCCTGGGCAACTTGTTAGGCTCAAACCATATCCTAACAATGTGGTCAGATCTGGCCCGTGGGGCTGTCCTGGTCTAAGCTGTGTGAAGAGGAAAGATCAAGCCAGCATAGCTTCGGCCTGGTCTACTCAATGCGAAGAGGAAACATGCCAGCAGTTTGGGGAGTGGCATCAAGCTGGCCATGCCCACCCAGTTGGGCATACCCACCTGCCCCCCTCCCCCAGGTCAACGACAGCCCTGATGTGGCCCTCAATGAAATTGAGTTTGACACCCCTGGCACAGAGGTTATCAGCCAAGAATTTTGGCCATTCGTAGCTCCATCTGGCTTCCTTGATGGGGTAATAAGAGCATTTGTATCTACGTAGCCCAGATGTGGATTAGCCTTAGTCTGCACCTATGCCGGCTTGGCCTGTGCATTCTGACTCTTGGCTGCTCATTTACCTGGCCCTTCAGGGCTCAATTTTCATGTATCAACATCTCCATCTATGCTAGTGTACCAAGGTTCAAACCATGGGGCAAAAAAAAAACCAATCGGTCAGTCGAAAGCTAGTGTAGAGTACTTAAAACAGACATTCTTGACCTCAAACTTCAGAGTAAAGCTCAAATGAGAAGGGTCAGCAGGCAGAGCTACCTACTACCACCAATAGCCTCCCACCGGCCGGTACGCTCTCATAGAGAGGGGCTCCTCCGGGTGCCGTCGGCCAAACAATGTCGACTGGCGGACCCCAGGGGGAGGGCCTTCTCTGTGGGGGCACCTACTATCTGGAACGAGCTCCCCCCGGAGATACGGAGGATCCCGGATCTGCGCACCTTCCGCCGCGCTCTAAAGACCTTGTTATTTCACCAGGCGGGCCTGGCCTAACTTTCTCCCTCTTTTTAAACAATTTTAATATTTTAATATTTTTTTTTAATATTTTAATATTCAAAGTTTAAATTGTTTTAAATTGATTGGGGTTTTAATCTGTCTGGGCCAAACTATTTAATTCAATTTTATTTCTGCTTTTTAAATTTTGTATGTATGTATTTTATTGTTGGCTGTTCACCGCCCTGAGTCCTTTGGGAGTAGAGCGGTATATAAATCAAATAAAAGTAAAGTAAGTAAAGTAAAGAGCTGTCTACCTAAAAGTGAATTTTCCAGAAATGTATGAGTCCTTGCCCAGGGAACATGCTTGCATCCATGGCTTCTCTCCCATCCACTCCTCCAACCCTACCCAAGAACACTGAGGATATTTGAGGGCTGTCCTAAAGAAGAGGGAGTCAAGCTATTCTCCAAAGCACCAGAAGGCAGGACAAGAAGCCGTGGATGGAAATTAATCAAGGAAAGAAGCAACCTAGAACTATGGAGAAACTTCCTAACAGTGAGAACAATTAACCAGTGGAATGGCTTGCCTTCAGAAATTGTGGGTGCTCCATCACTGGAGGCTTTCAAGAAGAGACTGGAGAGCCACGTGTCCAGAATAATATAGAGTCTCCTGCTCTAGTTGGACTAGAAGATCTCCAAGTCCATCTCTGTTATTCTATGGCCTTACGTTTAATGTATAAAGACCTTTATCTCAGATGCTTTTAGATGCTACTCTTATGGTGGCCCTCCTGTAAGGGATGCGGTGGCTCAGTGGATAAGACGCTGAGCTTGTTGATCGAAAGGTTGGCAGTTCGGCAGTTCGAATCCCTAGTGCCATGTAATGATGGTGAGCTCCCATTACTTGTCCCAGCTTCTGCCAACCTAGCAGTTCAAAAGAACATAAAAAATGCAAGTAAAAAAATAGGGACAACCTTTGTTGGGAAGGTAACAGCGTTCTGTGCGCCTTTGGCGTTGAGTCACGCCGGCCACGTGACCACGGAGACATCTTCGGACAGTGCTGACTCTTTGGCTTTGAAATGGAGATGAGCACCGCCCCCTAGAGTTGGGAACAACTAGCACATATATGCAAGGGGAACCTTTACTTTTCCCTTATGGTAGGGATTTCAATAGTCCGTTCTTTCATCTCTTGATCCTTTGTCTTCCAGAGACCAGCAGCCTATCTATGAACTTGGGCCTTTGCTTCACTTTCAGGGCTAGAATTGCCCAGAACTGAGAACCAGAAATGGGAAGGGAGTTGGGATTTAACTGCTAGATTCAAGTACCGTTAGATCAAACTCACCAATTGCTTTAGTTCAGGGTTACCAGATCTAGGCTGCAAAAAATCTGGACTAGAAGGGTGAGATAGAATTGCTGGTACAGTATGTCTTTGTTGCTATCTAGTAGACTCCTAGACTAATGCTACTCAGATCTGTTATCCTTAGTTCCTTCAGTTCCAGCTTTTCCCCTATTTTTTTCCTCTCCTCTTCTTAAGGAAGATTTGGCTAAAGGGGCAGTGAACAAGATTGTAGAGTAGGACTGGAGTTGGCAAAGTTCAAAAATAATAAATTGTATCTGCATGAATATTGAGAATAGAGGGGGATCAGATGAGAACATGGAGACCTAGGCTGCATGAAGGAAAGAAAGAAAGAGAGAGAGAGAGAGAGAGAGAGAGAGAGAGAGAGAGAGGGGAAGGGAGGGAGGGAGGAAGAAAGAAAGAAAGAAAGAGAAAAAGAAAGAAAGAGAAAAAGAAAAAGAAAGAGAAAGAGAAAGAGAGAAAGAGAAAGGAAGTAAGGGAGAAAGAAAGAAAGAAAGAAAGAAAGAAAGAAAAACAAAGAAAGAAAGAAAGAAAAAGAAGGAAGGAAGGAAGGAAGGAAGGAAGGAAGGAAGGAAGGAAGGAAGGAAGGAAGGAAAGAGAAACTAAGATAAATTGGTGTAAGTTGCCCAAAAGTGCCAGAAATATTTAAACAGGCAAAAACCACATCATGTGAAGAATGTCCTTAGGCTTAGAGGAACATAATATCCTCTTTATAATCTAGCATTTGGTTTCTGAAGTCATTTCAGCTAGTCATTTCTGAGTATTCACAACAGTGTCCCAGGGTCATGTGATCCCCTCCCTTTTGTGACCTTCTGGCCAGCGAAGTCAAATCGGAAGGCAGATTCACTTAACAACCATGTTACCAACTGAACAGCTGCAACAATTCCCTTAACAACTGCGGCAACAATGGTCGTAAAATGGGGCAAAATTCACTTAGCAACAAAATAATTTTGAGCTCAATTGTGGTCGTAAGTTGTGGTCTACCTGCATTTATTTTTCTGCGTATTTCCACACTGTTGCTTATATCTATGATTGAGTAGATGTTAGAGAGATAAACATATGACTATTTTATGTGGAGCATTTGTGTTTTGTTGTAGGGAGCAAAGCTTCGTGTCTATAATTACAACTGGAGAGAAGCCATAAATGACCTTCTCCCAGCTGTTGTTTGTTTGTTTGTTTGTGTGAGCTAATGCTTTTCTGTCCTACAAAAGGTCATGGCATAGATATCCCTTTCTGAAGCAATGGGTCCTCTCAAATAATATTTGTGGGACAGATTGGTTGGGTTACTCATTGAGTTTCCACAGCTAAGTGGGACTTGAATCTTAAGTGTCGCACCTCGTTGGCTCTTTCGTTTCTAATCTGCTGAGGTTCCAGATCATCTAGAACAGAGGTTTCCAAACTTGGCAACGAGTAGACTTCAACTCCCAGAATTCCTCAGCCAGCCAACTCCTCTCAACCATGCTCTGGGGAGTTGGCCGGCTGAGGGGAATTGGAAGTTGAAACTATGCTGGCTGGGGAATTCTGGGCGTTGAAGTCCACTGATGCAGCGTGGAAGTATACCTGAGTTCTAGATCAGGAGTCTCTAAATTTGGCAAGTTTTAAGACTTGTTGACTTCAACGCCCAGAATTCCTCAGCCAGAAAACTCCCCTCAGCTATCCTGGGGAGAGTTGGCTGGTTGAGGGGAGTTGGCAGTTGGCTGGTTGGGGAATTCTGGGAATTGAAGTCCACAGATGCATTGTGGACGTATACCTGGGTTCTAGATCAGGACTCCCCAAACTTGGCAACTTTAAGACTTGTAGACTTCAACTCCCAGAATTCCTCAGCCAGCCATGCTGAATGGATGAGGGGAGTTGGAAGTTGAACCCATGCTGGCTGGAGAATTCTGGGAGTTGAAGTCCACAGCTACACTGTGGAAGTATACCTGGGTTCTAGACCAGGGCTCTCCAAACTTGGCAACTTTAAGACTTGTTGACTTGA
>NW_027256887.1:7862592-7930092 GCF_029215685.1 Pituophis catenifer annectens
CTCGATACGGTTTTTGAGTGAAATCATTCTGTTCGTTGTTTTTTGCCAAACGGATTTGCAGTTTCCCCCCCTTTTCTGCCTCCATTTGAAAAAAGTGTGTAGTGTGTGTCTCTGGGTGCTTGGTTCCTTTAGCCTACATTTTTAACCTTCTTGGTATCTTTGTTTGGTTCTTTTCATTAGGACTGTTTGCAAAGTATCTCAAACGAAGGCCATCTGTAACATCGAGTGTGACGCCATTGGTCCCAAGTAATTGGGTTGTTGTTGTTAACTAGAACAAGAAGTGAGGTAAATCCTGATGCTTATCAGAACTGTTCTTCACTTAGTGGCTTGTGTTGCCGTCGAGGCTTCATTTCACTCCGTCCTTTGAGTGCAGATGGAGTTTGTCTAATACCTTGCGAGACAAATCGGATCTCGGATTCGCCTCCGTTTTATCAATCTAACGGTTTCCAGACTCCTGGAATACTTGCCTTCCTCTCAGACAACTCTTGCTGTAAACTGAGGTAATTCTTTTGCCAATAGCTACAATCTTATCATTCTCACTCTTGAATTCCTTCTTCAGCTCCCTGTGTTCCTCCTTCTCCTCCTTTTCCTCCTGTTCCTTCCCCCTTTTTTAAAAAAATATGTATTTTATTTGTTTTCTCTTTACATACAATATGTGCTTAATGAACAGCGAACTGTCTGGGGCAATTCATTTACATAGTAATTAGATTAGAATTCGATTAGAATTCTTTATTGGCCAAGTGTGATTAGACACACAAGGAATTTGTCTTTGGTGCATATGCTCTCAGTGTACATAAAAAGAAAAGATACATTTGTCAAGAATCATAAGGTACAACACTTAATGATAGTCATAGGCAGTGGTGGGATTCAGCCAGTTCGCACCACTTCGGGAGAACTGGTTGTTAACTTTCTGAACAGTTTGGCAAACTGTTTGTTGGAAGAAATCATTAGGGTAGAGAACCGGTTGTTAAATTAATTGACCACTGGTCATAGGGTACAAATAAGCAATCAAATCATACTAGGAAACAATCAATACAAATTGTAAGGATACAGCAACAGTCATAAGTGGGAGGAGATGGGTGATGGGAACGATGAGAAAATGAGAAGATTAATAGTAGTGCAGACTTAGTAAAAAGTTTGACAGTGTTGAGGGAATTATTTGTTTAGCAGAGTGATGGTGTTCGGGGAAAAAACTGTTCTTGTGTCTAGTTGTTCTGGTGTGCAGTTCTCTATAGCATCGTTTTGAAGGCAGGAGTTGAAACAGTTTATGTCCAGGATGCGAGGGGGTCTGTAAATATTTTCACAGCCCTCTTTTTGACTCATGCAGTATACAGGTCCTCAATGGAAGGCAGGTTGGTAGCCATTGTTTTTTCTTCAGTTCTAATACTTATTAACTTCCTAATTTCTACCCCCTTTATCCAGCCATGGATAAAACAAGTTCCAAGTTTGAAAATATTCTGTGTCTTCTTTTTCTTTTAACTTCAGTGTTAATCTGTCCGTTTCTGCACAGTCCAATATTTTTTTTCAATAATATCTTCTTCCGTAGGCATTTTCTTGCTTTTCCAATGTTGTGCAAATACAATTCTTTCTGCTGTTCCTTCTTTGACTTCAACTTCAGCTGCATGTTAAAAAAAAATATTCACCAGAATCTAGTAGTCCTTGACTTATAACCATTCATTTAGTGATTGTCCAAAGTTACCGCAGTACTGAAAAAAGCGATTTAGGACAGTTTTTCACACTTATGACCATTGCAGCATCCCTGTGGTCACATATTCAAAAATTCAGACGCTTGGCAAATGACTCGTACTTATGACGGTTGCAGACTTCCCAGGGATCCCGTCATCCCGTTTTGCGACCTTCTGACAAGCAAGGTCAATGGGGAAGCTAACTGACCATGTTAGTAATAAGTTAACAATGGCAGTGATTCGTTTAACAGCTGTGGCAAACAAGGTCATAAAATGGGGGCAAACCTCGCTTAACAAATGTCTCACTTAGCAACAGAAATTTTGGGCTCAATTGTGGTCCTAAGTTGAGGACTAACTGTATCCTCAATTGAAAACAGAGGCGTTCGAAGAACGTCAGTGTTTCAAGCTAGAAACATGTCCACAATTCTTTAAATAAGATAGTTTCCTGCTTGAAGGTTTGCAGCAAAATATTTCATGCATTCCAGTCATTTTCCTCAGTTGTCCTTTATTTGGCCTAAAAATGGAGGAGCTGGTGGAGAGAGATATAAAAGTATTATGGTAAGCAAAATAGGTAAGCAAGGGAAGCGGAAATGCAATTTTGAACGTTGAGGGCACAATGTTGTAATATACGGTGTGAATTTCTTTCTTTTTCGATGTTCAGATCGAGATATGATTCTGAGTGAAATCGTTCTGTCATTTAATTATTTTTTGCCAAACGGATTTGCAGTTTCCCCTCCTTTTCTTAATATATCTGCCCCCGTTTGACAAAAGTATGTAGAGTGTGTGTCTCAGTAGTGGGTTTCAATTTCATTCGCTACTGGTTCGCTCGTGGGTGCTCGTGGGTGACACTCTGCATGCGCAGAGAGGTACGGGCAGGTGGGCGGAGCCTCCTGCCGCTGCCGCTACCAGTTTGCCTGATCCGGAGTGAACTGGTAGCAACTCACCACTGGTGTGTCTGTGTGCTTGGTTCCTTTAGCCTGATTTAAAAAAAAAGAAGAAAAAACAATGGTTTTAACCTTCCTTGGTATCTTTGTTTGGTTCTTTTCATTAGGACTGTTTGCAATGTATCTCAAATGAAGGCCATCTGTAACGTCGAATGTGACGCCGTTGGTCCCAAGTAATTGGGTTGTTGTTGTTAACTAGAACAAGAAGTGAGGCAAATCCTGATGCTTATCAGAACTGTACTTCACTTAGTGGCTTGTGTTGCTGTTGAGGCTTCATTTCACTCCATCCTTTGAGTGCAGATGGAGTTTGTCTAATACTTTGTGAGGCAAATTGGATCTCGGATTCGCCACCGTTTTATCAATCTAACGGTTTCCAGACTCCTGGAATACTTGCCTTCCTCTCAGACAACTCTTGCTGTAAACTGAGGTAATTCTTTTGCCAATAGCTACAATCTTATCATTCTCACTCTTGAATTCCTTCTTCAGCTTACTGTGTTCCTCCTTCTCCTCCTCTTCCTCCTGTTCCTCCCTTTTTTAAAATATATATATATGTATTTTATTTGTTTTCTCCTTACATACAATATGTGCTTAATGAACAGCGAACTGTCTGGGGCAATTCATTTACATAGTAATTAGATTAGAATTCTTTATTGGCCAAGTGTGATTGGACACATAAGGAATTTGTCTTTGAGATACATTCATCAAGAATCATAAGGTACAACACTTAATGATAGTCATAGGCAGTGGTGGGATTCAGCCAGTTCGCACCACTTCGGGAGAACCGGTTGTTAACTTTCTGAACAGTTTGGCAAACTGTTTGTTGGAAGAAATCATTAGGGTAGAGAACCGATTGTTAAATTACTTGAGTCCCACCACTGGTCATAGGTTACAAATAAATTGAATTCCTTCTTCAGCTCCCTGTGTTCCTCCTTCTCCTCCTTTTCCTCCTGTTCCTCCCCCCTTTTTTAAAAAAATATATATGTATTTTATTTGTTTTCTCTTTACATACAATATGTGCTTAATGAATAGCGTAATGTTTGGGTCAATTCATTTACATAGTAATTAGATTAGAATTCTTTATTGGCCAAGTGTGATTGGACACATAAGGAATTTGTCTTTGAGATACATTCATCAAGAATCATAAGGTACAACACTTAATGATAGTCATAGGCAGTGGTGGGATTAGAATTAGATTAGAATTCTTTATTGGCCAAGGGTGATAGGACACACAAGGAATTTGTCTTTGGTGCCTATGCTCTCAGTGTACATAAGGAGAATAAAATACATTCATCAAGAATCATAAGGTGCAACGCTTAATGATAGTCGTAGGGTACAAATAGGCAATCAAATCATACTAGGGAACAATATAAATTGTAAGGATACAGCAACAAGTTACAGTCATGTAGTCATAAGTGGGAGGAGATGGGTGATAGGAATGATGAGAAGATTAATAGTAATGCAGACTTAGTGAATACATTGACAGTTCAGACCGGTTCGATCTGAACCAGTCTGAACCGGTCTGAACTGGTCCAAACTGGTCCGAACCAGTCCAAACTGGTCCGAACCGGTCCGAATCAAATTGTAGACTCATTTGAAAAGACAAGCTTGTGTGGCCCGCAGTAGATCAGTCTTTTGCATTTCATTAAGGCCTAGTTTGAACTCAGCCTGAAGTCTCAAATGTTCTGAAAACAGGGAACTCTTGCTCATCTGCGGCGCTAACATCTGCCTGGTTTCACAAGTTCATGGGAAACATCTGAAAAGCAGCTGCAAGCTTTTTTAAAATCTAAAAAAACAGTCCTTCACTGAATCATGAGGCTTCAGTTGCTCTTCCTGTATTTTCTACCGTCAACACAAGGTCAGAAACAGAGATAAAATATCCTCCCTTTCTCGGTGGATACAAAATTAGCCGCATGAATTAGGAGGAAGGCTGCTTAGGATCAATCATCGAATCACCTAACTTTCCACCGGGAGGGAAATTATTTTTCTTTTAGTGAGGGAAACCTTGAGTTCATGCGCCGAGCTTCTTATGGGGTGCGGCCCCCATTGTCTTTTCTTCTGGATTCAATTTTCTGCTTCTGTGTGACTTATGGGGCCCTTTTGCAACCAGATCGTATTGTCTTGAAAAAATGGGTTGAAGTGGAAAGAAAAACACAATCAAAGAGATTTAAGAAGAGTATGTGAACATACATTCCGCCTCCCTTTTAGGGGAAATATTCTGCCCTTTTAATATCTCCTCAAATATCTCATTTTCCTAGGAGAGGGGTGGGTGCTAACTGCCTACAGAGGCCCAAAGGGCAGGGGAAGGGCATAGAAAGTGGCCTGCTTCTGATCACACGTGCTAGGGCTGGAATCTGGTTTTCCATGTCCATGGTAGCCAATGGTTTTCCACGGAGCAGAAGGTTGATCGGCCTCCCATCTTCCGCCTGGTCCAGTCTCCTCAGAAAATGCCTCACCTTGCTTCAATCAAAAGGAGCAACCCCCTCCCCCACTCCCAGAAGCTTCCGTGTGTCTCCATGAATCTCCTCCTTCTCCATGTGTTTTAAGGCTCTTAATTGCCCAGAGAAAAGGCCCTTCGTGAACACTTGGAAACAATGTTTGAAGTGCCAGGATTTTTAAGACCAGAAAGTGGTGAATCTCTTTTTCCAATTAAACACTGTGTAAAGATTGCACGTACACGCAGCCTGGGTCTGCCTGAGGGGAGAGAAGGGGTGCCAGAGTGAGGTGCTGAATGCTACAGAAGGATGTGTGAGATTCAGAGAAGGATGGGCCTTTCGTCCTGGGCTAGCAAGGTCTCAAAAGGAGCCTCTCAATCCAAGTATTGGATATGGTATTTTGTGTACGGATTAGGATAACATGTAATACAGTATCGGTACATAGCAGATTTCAAACCTTGGGATAGTCATTCTGAAAACAGCTTGGCAAGATATCAGCATTACAATTCTCATAATTTTGTAAGCTTTGACGACAATTGCCAATTTCTTTCTTTCTTTCTTTTCTTTCTTTCTTTCTTTCTTTCTTTCTTTCTTTCTTTCTTTTTCTTTCTTTCTTTCTCTTTCTTTCTTTCACTTTCTTTCTTTTCCTTCCTTCGTTCCTTTTCTTTCCCTCCCTTTCCTTCTCTCTCTCTCTCTTTCACTTTCTCTCTCTCTTTCTCCTTTCTTTCCCTACCTTTCCTTCTTTCTTTCTTTCTTTCTTTCTTTCTTTCTTTCTTTCTTTCTTTCCTTCCTTCCTTCCTTCCTTCCTTCCTTCCTTCCTTCCTTCTTTCTTTCTTTCTTTCTTTCTTTCCTTCCTTCCTTCCTTCTTTCTTTCTTTTCTCCTTCCTTCCTTCTCTTTCCCTCCCTTTCCTTCTCTCTATTTTTCTTTCTTTCTTTCTCCTTCCTTCCTTCTCTTGCCCTCCCTTTTTTCATTCTCTGTTTCCTTTTGTTTGTTTGTTTTCCTTCCTTCCTTCCTTCCTTCCTTCCTTCCTTCCTTCCTTCCTTCCTTCCTTCCTTCTCTTTCCCTCCCTTCTCTCTCCCTATCTTTCTTTCTCTCCCACTCTTTCTCCTTCCTTCCCTCCTTCCTTCTCTTTCCCTCCATTTCCTTCTCTCTCTTTCTTTCTCTCTCCTTCCTTCCTTCTCTTTCCTTTTTTCCTTGTCTCTATTTCTTCCTTCCTTCCTTCCTTCCTTCCTTCCTTCCTTCCTTCCTTCCTTTCTTTCTCTCTCTCTCTTTCTCCTTCCTTCCCTCCTTCCTTCTCTTTCCCTCCCTTTCCTTCTCTCTTTCTTTCTCTTTCTCTCTCTCCTTCCTTCCTTCTCTTTCCTTCCTTTTTCCTTCTCTTTTTCTTTCTTTCTTTCTTTCTTTTTTCTTCCTTCCTTCCTTCCTTCCTTCCTTCCTTCCTTCCTTCCTTCCTTCCTTTCTTTCTTTCTTTCTTTCTTTCTTTCTTTCTTTCTTTCTTTCTTTCTTTCTTTCTTTCTGTCTCTCTCTCTCTTTCTCCTTCCTTCCTTCCTTCCTTCCTTCCTTCCTTCCTTCCTCCCTCCCTCCCTCCCTCCCTCCCTCCCTCCTTGAATCCTTTTATACCGGTTCAGTCATTAACTGGCGTAATTTAACATCTGTACACAGCCATCATATTTATTACCGTAAAACTTCAGTATTTACAACCCAATGTCTTTTCCACCTTTAAGAACAAACTAATTCTTTAAAAGGAATCGTCTTGTTTGGGAAAAAAAGGAAAAGGAAAGATCAAGCAAATCTACTGTTATTAACAGAGGATTCCTTTCTGTAAAACATTGGAAAAATATTTTTGCAAGCATATGTGAGATAGTTTTCAGTAAGAAGAATTTCCAGTGTGTACCAGTTTATTTGAAACAGAGTACTATGGCGCTTGATTTATAACAGGACAAATAGAAGGGGAAAAAATACATTTTCCAGACTCTGCGATTACTTGACTTTATTAGAGACATTTTAAGGAATACTTACAGAAAGGTAGTATTAGTGATCACCGCAGAAATTACAATGTATTAAAAAGGTTTAACACTTATTCTTCTCTGGAATTTATATTTAATGGAGAGCTTTAGGTGATTTTATTGTTACAATGTCATCGCAGGCCATATTATCTGACTCTTCCTCAGTCATGTTAAGAATGGAATATACTAGATAGAAAGGAGAAGATATAAGAGAAATTGATTGAACAATATCAAATAAAATTATAATATTTTTCATAATAGGAGAACTGGAAAAGAGACTAAGAAATTGCTGTAAAGTGGTAAAAACATAAGAATTAGAATAAAATAAAAAATAGATAATTTCATTGGGTTTTTTTTGGACATTCCTAATATCCACTTTTGGCCAGTGTGTGTTTTGATAGACATTGGAAATAGATCTCAAGGCCATCTGCGAGATGTAGGCCATCAACATGTTGAAATGGACACCTTGAGTAAAGGAGGAGGAGGAGGAAGAAGAAGAGGAAGGGGAAGGAGGAGGAGGAGAAAAGAAGAAGAAGAGGAGGAGGCGAAGGAGAAGAAGGGAAGAAGAAGAAGAAGAAGAGGAAGAGGAAGAAGAAATTCTTCAATATTATTCAGTTCTTACTCATCTTACTTATTCATCTCTTCTGCTTCTTTAACTAGAGGTATAAAGATAAAGATTCCCCTCGCACATATGTGCTAGTCGTTCCTGACTCTAGGGGGCGGTGCTCATCTCTGTTTCAAAGCAGAAGAGCCAGCGCTGTCCGAAGACGTCTCTGTGGTCATGTGGCCGGCATGACTAAACGCCAAAGGCGCACGGAACGCTGTTACCTTCCCACCAAAGTTTGTCCCTATTTTTTCTACTTGCATTTTTTATGTGCTTTCGAATGCTAGGTTGGCAGAAGCTGGGACAAGTAACGGGAGCTCACCCTGTTATGTGGCACTAGGGATTCGAACCGCTGAACTGCCGACCTTTCGACCAGCAAGCTCAGCGTCTTATCCACTGAGCCACCGCATCCCTTAATTAGAGGTATAATCTCATCTAATTAATATACAGACCAGCCTCCCTGCACATTAACATCTTGGCACAAACATAATTATAGGAAGCACATTGAGGAATGTACATCTCTAATCTACACGTAAACGTGGAATTCAGTTCCTTTTCTTCCAAAATCTCTCTCCATGCTTAACATACTTCGGAGCTGACAAGCCCATGCCTGTTCCTTGGATTTGTGGCCTGAATGGAGGCTTCCACCCTCAATGACTTCACCGTTTAACATCCAACATCGCACAGTAGGAGGGGAGTGCCTTTTGGATCCTCCTTGGACCATCTCAGCCAACTTCAGCACCCTGCTGTGTGGCCAAGTTGTCTTGTTTTGCCTTATTTCCCCCGGGGAAAACTTTGGATGATGGAGATGTTGTGCTTATGACAAAACAAGCAGTCAACAAAAGTTCTTTGGAATATCCCTTTTATTTTGTTTTGGATACCAAGGCATGGACTGCCACTCTCGTCGGCAACAACTGGATAAACTGACTCAGAGAAATATACACTATAATTGATGTCTCGAATTTTACACTTGTTTTCTCCACTTTTTTTCTTCTTCTTTCCTTACGCTGTTTACCGGTCCCTTTCCTTTTGCTGTCTGCTTCGGAAATTCCTTTCCCTTGGTCCTCATATGTTCCAAATTAATGGGCTCCCCTGCCCCTCCCTCCCTCTTTCTGTGCCCAATGTTTTTCTCATCTTGAGAGAGTTCATTGTTTTGCTGTAAAAATGTTTGGCCGCAAACTTCAAACCACTTTCTTGGGATGGCACTGAAATTTCAAGGAAGCCAATCCGAGAGGCGCGTTTTACGAGGAAGAAAAGCTTGGAAAGGTGTTTTCGGCAGCGCAAATCCTTCTCGTTGGCAAGGTCTCGGGTGGTTAAGGATCACAACTGAGCCCCCAAAATTCCTGTTGCTAAATGAGACAGTTGTTAAGTGTGTTTTAACAACAGCCACAGTTGTTAAGTGAACCACTGCAGTTGCTAAGCTCGTGAGACTGTTGTTGAAAAAAACAATCTGGCTTCCACATTGACTTCGCTTGCGAGACGGTGGCAAAAGGGGATCCCATAAACCCTGGGACACCGCAACTGTCATAAATACATGCCAGTTGCCAAACGTTCGGGTTCTGATCATGTGACCATGGAGATGCTGCAACAGTTGTAAGTGTGAAAAACAGTCCTGTCACTTTTTTCCTGCTGGCTGGTTGGCTGGCTGGCTGGCTGGCTGGCTGGCTGGCTGGCTGGCTGCCTGCCTGCCTGCCTGCCTGCCTGCCTGCCTAACTATCTAACTATCTAACTATCTAACTATCTAACTATCTAACTATCTAACTATCTAACTATCTAACTATCTAACTATCTAACTATCATCTATCTATCCAGGGGTGGGCTGCTGGGGGTTCGCAGGGGTTTGAGAGAAACTCTAGCTAGGATTCTGTGCAGTTTGGAGAACCCCTAAATCCCACTCCTGGCTGGCCCTGCCCTCCCCACCCCTCTCAGGAGTCCCCATGTGGCCTGTTTTGGATGCAGGTAAGTGCAGGGCATGCACAGAGGCTCAAGGAGGGCAAAAAACGGGCCTACCGGAAGTTCGGGAAGGCTGGAAATGGGCCCGTTTCCGGCCTCCAGAGGGCCTCCAGAGGGCCTCCAGAGCCTGGGGAGGCCGTTTTTTGCCCTTCTGGAGGCTTGAGGAAAACCTCCAGAGCCCGGGGAGGGCAAAAATGCCCCCTCCCACCGTGGTGCAGGAGGCCAACTAGGCCATGCCCACCATGGCCATGCCCACCCAGCAACTGGGCAGAGAACCCCTTGCTAAAATTTTTGAAGACCACCCCTGTATCTATCTGTCCATCTGTCTGTCTGTTTGTCTATCTGTCTATCTGTCTTATCTATATCATCTATCTATATCATCTATCCATCCATCCATCCATCCATCCATCCATCCATCCATCCATCCTATCTGTCTGTCTGTCTGTCTGTCTATCTACCTACCTACCTACCTACCTACCTACCTACCTACCTATCATAACATTTTTTTAAACCTGAAATTAATAACTAGAGGAAGGAGAAAAGTAGAAAAAAGAAACATAGTGGATGGAATAATAAAATATTAGTAAATAAACAGGAAGCTTACAATCGACATGAAAGCTGAAGTGCGTCATTTCATTAACTCATAGATTAGCAGCTGATTGTGTAGAACTAAGTTTTATTTATTTATTTATTGGATTTGTGTGCCGCCCATCTTGTCTAGAGGCAACTCTGGGTTCAAACCCTCCCACCCCCCACCACCATTTTAACACCATTGTCATCTATCGTTATCATTATTTCAAGTATAAATGACAGTAATCATATAAAAAGGAAAACAGAGAAAGGAAAAACAGAAAGAAGAGGAAAAGTATCAATACAAACAGTAATTATTTCATTTTAAGTTCCGTCCTATTGTACCCTGGCTCATAATTACATCAGCGCAGGGGTGAAATGCTCCCGGTTCGGACCGGATCACGTGATCCGGTAACGATGGAGGCAGGTGGTTCAGAGAACTGGTAGCAAAAATCCCTGCCCTGCCCCCATGCCCAGCTGAGCTGCGCAATCATCAGAGGCAATCAGCGCTTGGTTACTGTTACATTTAATGGCAATCAAGCTGATTGGATTTTGTTTGTGGCTACGTAAGCATTCTAGGCTGATGCCCCTCTTCATTCCTCCAGCTATATATTTCTCCAGATTTATATTCTTGCTTAAATTTTGGTCTTTCTCCTGCAGATATATATTCTTGCTTAAATTTTGGTCAAGCTTCTCTGCTGAATAGTGTTAATTTTGCCACTGCTGCATGCAATCTTTAATTTTCCCAGTCTAATTTTGTTAGCAAAGAGTTTCTCTTCTAATATTGTGCCAGATTGAGCCTTGTTAGCTGTCAGCCTACGTCATAAAAGATTATGATATTTTTTATTTATGTGTTCTCGGACATTTCCTAATTTTAAAAAACAAGGTTTCAATTCAAACTTTGCTTTTAAAATGTTTTGAATAGCCTGGCTAGGTGGCTCAGTGGCTGAGGCGCTGAGCTTGTCGATCAGAAAGGTCGGCAATTCGGCAGTTCGAATCCCTAGTATGGGTCTCCTGCGTGAGCAGGGGGTTGGACTAGACAACCTCCAAGATCCCTTTCAACTCTGTTACTGTTAAAACACTGCATTTCTTTCCTGTACTTTTGAGTTAATTTTACACAGCTACCATATAGGATAAAATGCTCCTTCTGCATCACAACATTACATCTATGTATTATACAATGTATTATTTTTTTTTTAAAAAAAAACATTGATGGGATCATACAGTGCCTATAAAACACTTTGAGTTATTGTGTGGGAGAAGATTTTATTGACTTTTTTTTCCCCCATCACGCTTCCTGTTGTGGCACTGTAATTGTTTCATCAAAATTTTGCAACCACTTTATCATAACCTTATAACTTGTTCTGTCTCTGGGTCATAATTTCATTGTAATGTGTATTTATGAGTGTGTGTGTATATGTGCCTCTATCTTAGTAGGTGGTCTTGGTTCTGGGTAAGTGTTTTTCATTTGCCTTATTCTTAAGATGATTGTTTTGCTCTTCCAGCAATTGGTAAATTCATTAACCATGCTAGATTTCGGAGTTGAGTGGATCATTCTGGCTGTCTTCTTTAGATTGTTTCTGGAGTCTGGATGAATCCTAGCAAGATTACATTTCATTGGGTTTTCGAGCCAAACTGTAAACTGTTCAGCATCCCTACCTTTCCGCTGGAAACAAACTTCTAGGACAGTGATGGCTAACCTTTTCCGGACCGAGTCCCCAAAGTGCGCCTGAACCCCCAAATGCAATGCACGAGCGTCCCCCACGCATGTGCCCCCCCGTGCATGTGCGTGTGCCCCCCGCATGTACCCCAACCCTGCGAATGCACGCGCTAAGGGTGAAATGCTCCTGGTTCGGACCGGATTGCCCGATCCGGTAACGATGGAGGCAGGTGGTTCGGAGAACTGGTAGCAAAAATCCCTGCCCCGCCCCCATGCCCAGCTGAGCCGCGCAATCATCAGAGCCTTTTTTAAAATTATTTTTAAAAGCATTTTTTCTACAACTTCTTCGGCCGAAGAGGTTGTAGAAAAAATGCTTTTCAAAGCCTCTGACGATCCCAGCTGAGTTGCCTGATCGGCAGAGGCTTTTAAAAGCATTTTTTTTTTACAACCTCTTTGGCCGAAGAAAAAATGTTTTTAAAAGGAAAAAAAAAAAGCCTCTGCCAATCAGGCAGCTCAGCTGGGATCGTCAGAGGCTTTTAAAAGGAAAAAAAGCCTCTGCCGATCAGGCAGCTCAGCTGGGATCGTCAGAGGCTTTTAAAAGGAAAAAAAAGCCTCTGCCGATCAGGCAGCTCAGCTGGGATTGTCAGAGGCTTTTAAAAGGAAAAAAAAGCTCTGCCGATCAGGCAACTCAGCTGGGATCGTCAGAGGCTTTTAAAAGCATTTTTTTACAACCTCTGTAGAAAAAATGCTTTTAAAAGTAAAAAAAAAAAGTTGGCCACACCCACCCAGTCACATTACCCCACTACCACCAAGCCACGCCCACAGAACCGGTAGTAACAAATTTTACATTTCATCACTGGCACACGCCCCCCCGCATGCCCCTGTGCATGCACACATGCCCCCCCCCGCACATACTCTGTCCCTGTGAATGCATGGCAGAGACTTGACGATCAGGTGGCTGGTGGGAGGTACATACACATGCACGATGGAGCTGAACTGGGGCAACGGCTCGCGGGCCCACAGAGAGGGTGATATGTGCCACCTGTGGCACGCGTGCCATAGGTTTGCCATCACGGTTCTAGGATGTTGGGGAAACCAGGATTCCTTTTGAAGGAATCACATTAATTCTTCCTCAACCGCTTTCTTTGATTTTTCTTTCTTTTTTTTTTTAAATAGCCACACAGGAATGGAGACAGCCGGCCTACGCATTTCTCCTGTGTTCCTTTCAGTCTTTTTTTTTTTTATTTTAAAAAAAGTAAAATTCCCTTGTTGTTTTTCCACTTTCTGTCCTCATTTATCCGCTCTTTAATTTCATCTGGTGCAGCTGGTGTTCCTTTCTGTCTCCTCGGTTGGGAAGACGCCATTTCCTTCCCCCCCACTCAAGGGACTAATCTTACCTCCAGCATCCTCGCTAAATCTACTGGTATCTGGGCTTAATTTTTCCCTTCGCATGAAGCCCCTTGACTTCTGACTGCCCTTAAATTAGAAGAGCCTTGGTGGCGCAGTGGACTAAAGTACTGTTAAGTAGGTGCCAGCTGCCTGCAATTACTGCGAGTTCAAATCTCACCAGGCTCAAGGTTGACTCAGCCTTCCATCCTTCCGAGGTAGGTAAAATGAGGACCCGGATTGTGGGGGCAATAAGCTGACTTTGTATAAAAAGAACACTGCTTGGGGAGGGGGCCCAAAAGCCCTACTAAGCAGGTATATACAAAAGTATGAAGGCTATTGCTTAACGCATTGTAAGCCGCCCTGAGTTTCCGGAGAAGGGCGGCATATAAATCGAACCAGTAAATAAATAAATTCATTTTCACCTCATTTCAGGGGATTGAATCCACTGGGTCTCCTTGAATATTGAGTGGGTTACCTGGATTTGCTTTTTTATTTATTTTTATTTATTTATTCAGTTTGTCAAATGTGTACGAGATAACAGGAATAAGTATTACCATGGATATTAATACAGGAAATGGGTACGAATAAATGGGGACAGTAGGATAGGGACGGAAGGCACGCTGGTGCGCTTATGCACGCCCCCTTTACGGACCTCTTAGGAATGGGGTGAGGTCGACAGTAGACAGTCTAAGGTTAAAGTTTTGGGGGTTTGGGGATGAAACCACAGAGACAGGCAGAGCATTCCAGGCGTTGACCACTCTGTTGCTGAAGTCGTATTTTCTGCAATCGAGTTTGGAGCGGTTTTCCTCAAGTTTGTACCTATTGTGTGCTTGTGTATTATTGCGGTTGAAGCTGGAGTAGTCATTGACAGGTAGGACATTGTAGCATTGTGACCCCGGGATGCTGCAACCATCATAACTGTGAGTCAGTGTTCTGTCCCCGTCCCACACACGCATCCCCACAGACGGCCCGGAGTTAATAAGCCACACGACAGAATCTTTGAAGAGAAAGCTGGCAGCAACCCAGTGGCTAGCTGCCAATTCAGACCTTACTCACACAAAACAAAGATTAGACTGCAAGCATTCCAAGAAAGCAGGCAAAGTTTCCGCAATACAAGGATTAGTCCAAATGCAGTCCGACAAGGCAGGCAGAAGTCCAGTAACGCAGAGATCATGGATTATTTCTAGTTTTTGCTCATCACAAACTGAACCGGCCACCACACCCACATTTATACCCTGTGGGGTGTGGTCCAGTGACTCAGCTAATCTCTGGCACACCTTCCCCTCTGCTGCGCACGCTTCTCCCTGCGCTTCTGCCGAGGGTCCAGCCAGCACTTATCTCCTTCGTTGCTGTCCACCTGTGGGTACGGGGATGTGCTTGGCTCTGAGCCTATCGTTTGGCCTTCGGTGTCCTCCGGAGGCATTGCCAGAGAGGAGGGTCCTGGAGAGGGAGGCCTTCCCAACTCCTCTCCCTCAGTCTCAGAGTCTGCATCTGTCGATAGCCCAGGCTCAGGCAACGGAGCCACAACAGTCAGTTGCCAAGAGTCTGAATTTCAATCACGTGACCATGGGGATGCTGCAACGGTCGTAAGTGTGAAAACGGTCATACGTCACTTTTTTCCGTGCCGTTGGGACTTTGAACAGTCACTAAATGAACTGTGGTAAGTGGAGGACTCCCTGTATTCTGTCTGTAGGGTCCTTGCTGCTCTCTGAGCTTGGTTGTTGTTGTTTTTTTTACATTTCATTACCCAACTAGTAACATCATTAGTATTAGTAGGGAGTGAGGTTTGCGTTCACTTTATAGACCAGTGGTTTGCCTTGTCAGTGTTGGTGAGAATATTTTTGGCGGCTCCTTATTTAGACTGTTGTTTGCTGTTTAATTGTCAACTATGTTGGCTAGTTCCTTCACTGGGTATTGTTTGCATTTTGATTGTCAGTCTAATGTTAATCTTAAATGTTAAGCTTTGCTTATCTGAGTGTTGATTTCTGGCGCTGAGGTGTTGTGGTCTTTGCGCAGGTAATAAGTTACATATTTAGTATGATTACGTCTTCTACAGAGGCCCGTTTCCATCAACTTTCTGTCTGAAGATCACTCCACTGGATTACAAGATTTTTGGAGCCTGGATTGAACCTCCACCCTGGCTCTGTCTGGATCTCTTATTTGCCCAGGTTTCAGTTGTCGCTTGTTGGAACACACATTGCCTTGTAGGTTTTCTGTCTTTCAACACAACTTGTATCTGGAGATAATCATGTTTTCTTGAGGTTTCGGCTGGGTTGACTTCCTATTACCCAGAACTCCTCTCTCTGTGTAGTTTTTGAGGCATAAACCTTTACCTACATGTCCTCCTTCTAATTTTTCTGACCTTGGCTTGCCTGATAACACTTGTTTCCTTGTTTTACTTTCACCGCTAAATAGCCCTTTTTGTCCATGTTGGGTATTCAGAAACCGTGTCTCATCATCCTGCGAGAATTGATCTTCCTGTTCTAGATGTTCCTCAGTTCTGTCAGGTAATGCAGGTCATCCTTGGCTTACAACCAAAATTGAGTCCAAAATTTCCATTTTTAAGCAATAGGAATAGCACTTAGATTTATATACCGCTTTACAGTGCTTTACAGCCTTCTCTAAGCAGTTTACAGAGTCAGCCTCTTGCCCCCAGCAATCTGGCTCCTCATTTTACCGACCTCGGAAGGACGGAAGGCTGAGTCAACCTTGCACTTGGTGAGATTCGATCTACTGGCAGCCGGTGATCAGCAGACGTAGCCTGCAGTACGGCACTCTAACCATTGCGCCACCACGGCTCTACCGTAATTATCATAATTGTCCACCGATTAATTATTCTCACTTTTAGGAAATTTCTTCTGAGTTCTAAGTTGGTTCTCTCCTTACTTAGTTTCCATTTGTCGTTTCTTGTGTTGCCTTCAGATGCTTGGAAAACAAATTGAAACCCCCCGTTCTTTGGCAGCCCCTCAAATATTGGAACACTGTTATCACGTCTCCCTTATCCTTCTATTCACTAGACTAGACTAAACCCAATTCCTGCAAATGTTTTAGGCTCCAGCCCCCTAATCATCTTCGTCACTCTTTTCTGCATGCTTTCCAGAATCTCAACGTTTTTTTTTAAATGTTGGTGACCAAAACTGGATGCAGTATTCTAAGTATGGTCTTACTAAGGCTTTATAAAGCTGTACTAACAATAGCAATAGCACTTAGACTTATATATCACTTCACAGTGCTTCACAGCCCTCTCTAAGCGGTTTTACCGAGTCGGCCTATTGCCCCCAACAATATGGGTCCTCATTTTACCAACCTCGGAAGGATGGAAGGCTGAGTCAACCTTGAGCCGGTCAGTATCGAACTCCAGGTTGTGGGCAGAATCAGCCTGCAATACTCACTGCATCACCAGGAAGAAGAATGAGAAAGGGAATTATAGAGGAAGGAAGGAAGGAAGGAAGGAAGGAAAGAAGGAAGGAAGGAAGGAAGGAAAGAAGGAAGGAAGGAAGGAAGGAAAAGGAAGGAGTAGCAATAGCACTTGGCTTTATATACCACTTTACAGGGCTTCACAGCCCTCTCTAAGTGGTTTACAGAGTCAGCATCAATCTGCGTCCTAATTTTACCAACCTCAGAAGGAGGGAAGGCTCGTGTCAACCGTGAATTGGTGAGACTCGAACTGCCAAACTGCAGGCAGCCGGCAGTCAGTAGAAGTAGCCTGCAGTACTGCATTCTAACCACTCATCACCACAACTCAGTACTAGTACTGATTCTATTCTTTTGTTATGAAGGAGGCATTTTATTGCTACACAAACATCAGAGTAACTATGGTAGGTCTAAATCACAGGTGAGAAGGTAGCAGACTACAAATCGAACTTCTCCAGGCCCGCTTTGATTTGGAGACTGATTTGGAGCAAAGGGTAGAAAAAACCTGAATGATTTAGTTACCAAAAATCTCAAAAGAGCAGTTTCTGTCCTTCTTCAGGACTTTCAACTGTAGAGTCCCAAGCTTTGTTTCTGAACCAGGAAAGGCCTTGGCATGAATGGGGCATAATTTGAATTTCCTGACTGTGCCAGAGTTCACTTAGGATAGCAGGACCCAATTCCTTCAGAATTACCTAATAACGGAGTTGGAAGGAACTTTGAAGGCCTTTTAGTTCCAACTCCCTGTTGAAGCAGGAGATCCTATCTGATTCCAGACAAATGGCTGTCCAATCTCTTCTTGAAAATCTCCAGTGTTGGAGCATTCACAACATCTGAAGGCAAGTTGTTCCACCGATTAACTGTTCTCACTATCATGAAATGTCTCCTTAGTTGTAGGTTGAATTTCTCTTTGAGAAGCTTCCACCTGTTACTTCTTGTCTTGCCTGCTGGTGCTTCAAAGAGTAAATTCACCCCCTCCATTTTGTAATAGCCCCTGTTGTGGCCCACCAGCAGCCAGCAGAGCTGGTGACAGATTCAGACAGTGAGGAGATTGGGGAGGAACCTGGGCCAGTCCTGGAGTCTGGGGAAGGCTCTGATGAGGGCTCTACGTCAGAGGCAGAGATGGGGCCAGGGCCATCCGACAGTTATCAGCTGCCTTCAGAGTCAGATATCGGTGGGGCAGAAAAACAGCTGGAGCCTGTTCCCAATGTGCGCATGCACAGAGCCGCCAGGAGAAGGGAACAGCTAAGGAACAAGGGCCGACTCAGGAGTAAAGGCACAAGTGGACGGTGAATGACCCCTCCCAGAGGGAATAAAGAGGAGCGAAAGGGGAGGGGAGTTTGCAGGAGACAATTAGTTCAATTCACGAAGGTGAAGATTTGTTCCTGACTTCTTGCCAAGTAATTGCTGGCGTTTGGAAGATATCGGCCTGGCAACTCTCCAAGCCTGATAAAGGTCTGTAGTTGTGAAATCTCATGAAAGACTGTTTGCCGGGACTTTGCTGGAGAGGAATTCCCTTTAATCTAAATAAAAGAGGTTTTATCAGGACGAGGAGTCTGCTTCATGATCTTGGGAGGCCTAGGTCAGAACTGCCCCTTAGATATTGGAAGTCTGCTATCATGTCACCCCTAGTCCTTCTCTTCGTTAGATTAGATTAGATTAGACTGTCCAATCTCTTTTTGAAAAACTCCAATGTTGGAACATCCACAATGTCTGAAGGCAAACTGTTCCACTGATTAACTGTTCTCACTATCAGGAAATTTCTCCTGAGTTCTAGGTTGAATCTCTCCTTCGTAAGTTTCAATCCATTACTTCTTGTCCTGTCCTCGGGTGCTTTGGAGCAGTGGCCACCAGCTGGTGATCTGTGGACCATCGTGAAAAAATTTTTGGTGGTCCGCAGAAAAATTATTGGCATTTTTTATATTGCACTAAATCAGGGGTCCTCAAACTATGGCCCCTGGGCCGGATACGTGCAATGAATGTTTGTGTTGCTGCAGAGAGTCTCCCCCTTTGGGGTCCTTTTGTGCAGATCGGAGGGGGGGGGGAAGAAATTCCAACTTGGAGTCTGCTTGAGCCTCCTGGTGTGGGGCTTTGGGCGAAGGCTGGAGCGAAGTGTCGCTGGTGGCAAAGAGCTGGAGGGCCTCGTTCTAGTTGGATGGCCTGGAACTGGCTGGCCATCTCAGCCTGCTGAGCCTCCAGGTGCCAGTACCTGGCTTTGCACTCCCGCAGGTCTTCCCTCTGCTTGGAAAACCTATGCTCGTAGTCCTCAGTGAAGTGCTTCTGCTGAGCCTCCTTCTCGGTCAGATCCAATTTGAACTGAGCCAACTGTTTTGCCAACTCTTTCTCGTGGTGGCTGCTTAGCTCCAACAACTGCTTCCTGTTGGGGCCCTAAGGAACCCGGGCGGGGAGGCGAGGGGTGGCTGGGAGGGGAGGGGCGAGTAGAGGCCGGCGAGGCATCCCTCGATGTGAGTGACATTGAGTTGGCCATGCCCACCCAGCTGGTCATTAGGCAGATCATATTAGTGGTCCGTGGGGTTTAAAATTATGAATTTAGTGGTCCCTGAGGTCCGAAAGGTTGGGGACCCTCGCTTTGGAGAATAGGTCGGCTTCCTTGTCTGTAACCGCCCCTCAAATATTGGAAGACTGCTATCATGTCGCGCTTAGTCCTTCTCTTCATTAACGTATCAAACGTATCTCCTCTGCCAAGTTTTGCAGCCTCAATCATGTGTGTGTGTGAGAAAATCTTGCTTGGCTGCAGGGGAAATAGCTCTGCTCTAATAGCCTGTCTGCATTTTTCATGTCAGAACCCAAAGTATGTGCGTTCTTTGCCAGAAAGCGAGGACTTGCATTTTCCTCAGTGAAAACCATGAGCCTCTTCCTGTTACTCACCCATCCTACAGTCATGAGGTTTGGCGTGAGATGCCCTGTTCTGCTCTGCAATGCCCAGGCAGAGGGTTGGCACAGATGGTAGCTTTGGGCCAGGCCAGGAAGACCACCAAAGAAGGAACTGGATCTTAAATTCATGAGAAAGAACTGACATGCTGTTCAGAAGCAACTTCATGCCCTGAATTACGATACACGTAGCCCTCTATAGCAGGGGTCTCCAACAGGGATGAAATGCTCCCGGTTCGGACCGGATCACCCGATCCGGTAGCGATGGCGGTGGGTGGTTCGGAGAACCGGTAGCAAAAATCCCTGTGCCCCTCCACCATGCCCAGCTGAGCCGCACGATCATCAGAGGCTTTTTTTTTCCTTTTAAAAGCATTTTTTCTACAACCTCTTCGGCCGAAAAAATGCTTTTAAAAGTTTAAAAAAAAGCCTCTGATGATCGAGCGGCTAGCTGGGATCGTCAGAGGCTTTTCAAAGCATTTTTTTCTGCAACCTGCATTTTGCAGTTCTGGACTGCCAGAAGGACTTCTGGAGCTCTTTGTGAAGATGTACCAAGATGGCAATGTTGTGGGGCAGTGACTTGGTTCCCATACCTTTTTATTAGACTTGAGCATAAATGGTTGACTAGTTGCCTCAATGAGAAACGGCAGTCCCATTTTCAGTTCCTTGTGTGTAGTTCGATTTTAGTGTGAGGGATAACATTCTGGGCTCTTCCACTTCACAAACGATCCACATTAAAGAGCTGCTACCTGGGAATTAATGGCCGTCGTAACTGTTTTTGATAGGCATTCGTGCAAAAGTTACATTCCCTTTGAGACGCGTCACTTTCGGAATTTACACCATGTGAAAATACGATGTACAGTCTCTTAACTTTCTACCACAACCTTGTTTTTTTTTTTTTTTTTAAATTTATTTATAGAAGGCTGGAGAGCCCACTTCTAGTCTAGCTTTCTTGGCACAGCAGTTTCTCTGAAGAGAAATGTGGCCGTTGGCGTCCTTAGATGTGACGAGAGCATTCAGTCACGCAGCTTCCCTATCTGAGAGCTAAATTTGGACAGCCAGAGGCCCCGAGAAGACGCTAAAGAGGACAGCTAAAATTTTATATATATATATATATATATATATATATATATATATATATATATATATATATATATATATATCTTTTTTCTTTTTTCATAGGCTTTTATGTGCATATTCTTTCTAGCCAGGTTTTACCTATGTAAACTTAGTTGTTCTTCAGCCCTAGGTTCTGTGAAATCTCATTCACAAGTTCTTGGGCCCTTTTTCTGCTGCCAAACTGCAACTCTGTGTTGCTTCCTGGGAGACCCATTCTGCTGCCAAACTGCAACTCTGTGTTGCTTCCTGGGAGACCCAGATAGCTATTTCTACCTCTTAAGGCAGCAGAATGGGTCTCCCAGGAAGCAACACAGAGTTGCAGTTTGGCAGCAGAAAAAGGGCCCAAGAACTTGTGAATGAGATTTCACAGAACCTAGGGCTGAAGAACAACTAAGTTTACATAGGTAAAACCTGGCTAGAAAGAATATGCATATATATATATATATATATATATATATATATATGTATATATGTTATTCCCATTAAAGTAGAAGTTTACCCAGATGCCATTGAAGATTAACAATGAAAAACAAGACTAAAAATAAAAGTCAACTTAAAAATAGCAAAAAGTGAAATGGGAAGAAAGTTCAGGCAATCCTTGCCTTGCAACTATTCATTTAGTGACCAAAGTTACAACGGCATTGAAAAAAGTGACTTATGACCGTTTTTTAAACACTTACAACTGTTGTACCATCTCCATGGTCAAAATTGGAATGCTTGGAAACTGGCATATACTTATGACGGTTGCAGTGTCCCGGGGTCATGGGGCCACCATTTGTAAACCCAGCTAGCTTCCGACAAACAAAGTCAACGGGGAAGACAGATTTGCTTAAGGACCCCATGATTCATGTCCCAACTGCAGTGATTCACTTAACAACTATGGCGAAAAAGGTAATAAAATGCGGTCACAACTCATTTAATGATTGCTCTGCTTAGCAATGGAAATTTTGAGCTCCCTTGTGGTCATAAACCGAGGATTACCTGTACGGTAATTTGAAGTGGCAAAATAGGATAGGATAGGATAGGATAGGATAGGATAGGATAGGGTAGGGTAGGGTAGGGTAGGGTAGGGTAGGGTAGGGTAGGGTAGGGTAGGATAGGATAGGATAGGTTAGATTAGGGTAGAAAATATGGAATGGAATGGAATAGAATAGAAAATATGGACTAGATTGGACTGGACCGGACGGGACTGGACTGGACTGGACTGGACTGGAATGGAATGAAATGGAATGGACTGGAATAGAAAATATGGACTGGATTGGACTAGACTTGACTAGACTAGACTAGACTAGACTAGACTAGACTTGACTTGACTAGACTAGACTAGACTAGACTAGACTAGACTAGACTAGACTAGACTAGACTAGACTAGACTAGACTAGACTAGACTTGACTTGACTTGACTTGACTTGACTTGACTTGACTTGACTTGACTTGACTTGAATCATTGGCCAAGAGTGATTAAATACACAAGGAATTTGTCTCCGGTGCAGAAGCTCTCAGTGTAGATGTAAAATAACAACAACAATGCCACCAATAAGATGGGGTAATAGAAAAGATGAAAAAGATAATAATAATAATACTACAGTCATACAACATGGATAAATATCCTTAGGCATAAGACAGTGCTGTGGGAAATAGATATTCAGCAGAGTGATGGCACAAGGGAAAAAAAAACATCTTTATGTCAACTTGTTTTGGCACGCAATGCCCTATAGCCATGATGGCGAACTATGGCACGCGTGCCCAAAGTGGCATGCAAAGCCATGTTGCCTGGCACGCCCGACCTTGCCTGTTTGTCTTCCGAGTTTCTGGCATGCATGTGTGGATGACGATCAGCTGTCCTTCATGCGCGCAGCAGTGCCGAAAACTCGTGTGCCCATATGCGCCAGCCAGCTGATTGTCGGGTGTGCATGCGCGCTAGAACCCGGACGTGCGGCTTTTCCAAAGCGCGGTCCCGACGAGTGAATGTGCGTGCACGATTCCGCATGACAAGGTTCGCCATCCCTGCCTTATAGCATCGTCCTGAGGAGAGCAATTGATATAATTTATATCCAGGATGTGACGGATCTGTCGAAATGGCTCCCATTCAGAGATGGGTTTCAGCAGGTTCTGACCAGTTCTGGAGAACCGGTAGCGGAAATTTTGGGTAGTTCGGAGAACCGGTAGTAAAAATTCTGACTGGCCCCACCCCCATCTGTTCTCTGCCTCCCAAGTCCCAGCTGATCGGGAGGAAATGGGGATTTTGCAGTATCCTTCCCCTGGATTGGGGAGGGAATGGAGATTTTACAGTATCCTTCCCCTGTAGTGGGCTGGGAATGGAGATTTTATATTATCCTTCCCCTGCCATGCCCACCAAGCCAAGCCACGCCCACCAAGCCATGCCACGCCCACCATGCCACACCCACAGAACCGGTAGTAAAAAAAATTGAAACGCACCACTGCTCCCATTATTTAGGTGGTTGACTTAATGGGTCCCCTAACCATGGTTTATTCTTAACTAGGCTTAGTTACTATATGCTGTGTGAATGTTCCCATTAATACCTGCGGAATCTGAGGCCAAGATCCCTGAAAAAATGCCTGGTTGTTTGACAAATCCAACTTCTACCTAGACTGCTTCTTCTGGAAACCCCATTGAATTTAAGAGATTTTTAGAGATTTTTTTTTCCCACCTCCCTTTTTTGAATGTCATCTTTGTCCATTTTAAAAATTCAATTGTTTCAAAGTTTGGATTATTTCTTTATTTGACACCCTGTTCTTCATTTCCTCTTTTTAACAGCTGTTGATTCAATAACATATACTAATGACAGGCAAATTAATCATTACTGCTTAATTCACCATAACTGTGTCAGCAAAGCAATGTCTCTTTGGAAAATATGTTTTTTTTCCCCCATTTGTCGGCATCTTTCTTTAACGCCATCTTTAAATCCATGCCACCTTTTCAAGAAAAGCTGCTAAGGTGTAATAAGCTTTTCCCCTCAATGTTTTATTAAGCAACCTACTCAAGAAAAAATGACTTTTGGAAAATCTGTGGTATCTGTTTTACACAAATGAGAATCAGAAACTAATTAAAAAAAAAAATAGGACAGCATATGGTTTATTTTAACGAGCCTTTAGAATCCAGCCCAACACAATTTCTGCTTGAAGGACAAAACCTTTTGTGTTCTCCCAGTTGTGCAAAAAGCTGCATTTCTCTGCAACTCAAGACAAGTCCTGTATCCAGAGGTGGGATTGAAAAATTTTAGCAACCAGTTGTCTGCCCGGTTGCTGAGTGGGCATGGCCATGGGGGCGTGGCCTACTCGGCTTCCTGCATCATGGTGGGGAGTGTTTTTGCCCTCCCCAGGCTCCCGAGGCTTTCCTTGAGCCTCTGGGAGGGTGAAAACGGCCTCCTGCAGGCTCCAGAGGCCCTCCGGAGGCTGGAAACGGGCCCATTTCTGGACTTCCGGTACTTCTGGTAGGCCCATTTTTTGTCCTCCCCAGGCTCTGGAGGCTTTCCTTGAGCCTCCGGGTGGGCGAAAACAGCCTCCCCCTGGCTCAGGAAGTCCTCTGGAGGCCGGAAACGTTACTCCCACATCCTACAGTCATTTCTGGACTTCTGGAACTTCCGGGAGGCCCATTTTTTGAAAAATTTAGCAACCGGTTGTCTGCCTGGTTGCTGATTGGGCATGGCCATGGGGGCGTGGCCTACTTGGCCTCCTGCACCATGGCGGGGGGGACGTTTTTGCCCTCCCCAGGCTCCAGAGGCTTTCCTTGAGCCTCTGGGAGGGTGAAAACGGCCTCCCCCGGGCTCCGGAGGCCCTCCGGAGGCTGGAAACGGGCCCATTTCTGGACTTCCAGTACTTCTGGTAGGCCCATTTTTTGTCCTCCCCAGGCTCTGGAGGCTTTCCTCGAGCCTCCAGGCGGGTGAAAATAGCCTCCCCCTGGCTCAGGAAGCCCTCTGGAGGCCGGAAACGTTACTCCCACATCCTACAGTCATTTCTGGACTTCTGGAACTTCCGGGAGGCCCATTTTTTCACCCTCCCAGAGCCTCCACGTGGGCTCTGTACTTACCTCGCATCCAAAATGGGCCACATGGAGACTCCTGAGATGGGCGGGGTAGGTGGGGCCAGTCCGTCCTTGCAACTACCGGTTCGGCGAACCAGATGTAAAATTAGCATCCGGTTCTCCCGAACCAATCCGAACCGGCTGAATCCCACCCTGCCTTGTATCGCACCTCACCAAGCAGAGGGTCCAGACAGGTTGGTGGGTATGCAATTTTGTCTTTAAATCAAGGGGATTTGATTTGATTGCAGATTGAAAGGAAAGGCTGGGGAATTTCAAAATCCCATCACCATCAAATCGCCCCTGGCTGTGCCATTACAGGTAAGCCCTTGACATACAAAAGTTCATTTAGTGACCATTCAAAGGTACCACGGCGCTGAAAAAAGTGACTTATGACCTTTTTCGCACTTATGACCATTGCAGCATCACCATGGTCGTGGGATCAAAATTCAGACTCTTGACAATTGACTCATATTTATGACTGTTGCAGTGTCCCCTGGGGTCATGTGATTTCCTTTTTTTTTTAATTTTAAAAAACAAACTTTATTGTATTTAAAAATATTAACAAGGAAAAAAAAGAAAATATACAAATTTTCTCATTCGTAAAGTTTACATTTTCAATCCACAGTTACACTAACATACTAAATACATGTGATTATATAAACACATATATACAAATATACAAACAGTGACTTATTTACCTATTCTATCTATCTGACGGTGCATTTTTTTATTATTATTACTTGCATTTCCCCTAATTCTTATCTTTACCCTTTTTTTCCTTTGGTTTATCCACTTATACCATCTATTCCATACTATAAAATATTTTGAGTCTTCCTTGTCTTTTAATTCTAGAGTTAATTTATCCATTTATCCATGTGTAGATTTTTTGAATTACTTCCTGATCTGTTGGCATACGATCTGTTTTCCACAGTTGTGCTATAGCCAGTCTGGCCACCGTAATTATGTGTAGTGTCAAATATTTTATGTCTTTTTTTAATATTCTTTTTTTATATGCCTAATAAGAAAACTTCTGGTTCTAATTCAATTTCTTGATCTATTATTTCTACTATCCATGTTTTTATTTTTTTTTCCATGTTATTTCCTTTTGCTACCTTCTGACCAGCCAGGTCAATGGGGAAGGCAGATTCATTCAACAACCTTTAAATTTTCCATCAATTCACCTTGAATATCACCACCAGGATCTCTCTCCCCCTTTGTCCCTCCCTCCCTCCCTCCCTCCCTTCCTCTTTCCCTCTCCTTCTCTCCTTCTCCCTCTCTCCGTCTCTCTCTCACACACACAACCTGAAATATTAGCTGCTTAGTATTGTCGGAAGAAATGTCTATCTGGGTTCAGTTCCAACTGGGGAGAAAGACACTGGAAATGTGGTGGCTGCTTGGAAAGATTGTTTTAATGGTGGACAGGATCACATGCCTTGAAGATCTTGGGTGACGAAAAAAAAAAGGACAGAGATGCTGAGAGCTCCTGGGTTTTATGCCCTCTGTATCAGTGGTGGGTTTCAACATTTTTTACTACTGGTTCTGTGGGTGTGGCTTGGTGGGCGTGGCATGGCTTGGTGGGTGTGGCTTGGTGGGCGTGGCAGGGGAAGGATACTGTAAAATCTCCATTCCCTCCCCAATCCAGGGGAGGGATACTGCAAAATCCCCATTTCCTCCCAATCAGCTGGGACTTGGGAGGCAGAGAATAGATGGGGGCGGGGCCAGTCAGAATTTTTACTACTGGTTCTCCGAACTACTCAAAATTTCCGCTACCGGTTCTCCAGAACTGGTCAGAACTTGCTGAAACCCACCTCTGCTCTGTATGGCTTTGAATTTGAGCTTGTGTTCTGATTGGTTGTCAGAGTCCCATGGGGCTGTGCAGGGAAACTTTGTAGGTTGTCTTTTGAGTCCCAGGCTTGGTTGAGCCTTGCTGGGTGATGATATAATGAAAGGGCTTTGGGCAACTCCTACTATGGCTCTGCCTGAAGGAGGTAGATCTTGGTTATGTAGAATAGACTGGCCCAGGCTTTAATGGCCCATTGACAAAGATGAGGGGGCTGAGTTTCTGCCTCCCTTTTAGGGGAAATATTCTGCCCCTTTAACATCTCCTAAAATATTTCATTTTTCTAGGAGAGGGGTGGGTGCTAACTTCCTACAGGATTGAACTTAGTGCAATTGAGCTGTTCAATTGAACCATTCTTGAGCATGCTTTTACTTCCATCACATATCACATTCAGCAACCAATTTTTAATTCTGCATTCATGCAACACATTCCCTAATTTAAGCCTAACTCTTTTATAGAAGACTTTCCCTACATCAACAATAACGTACGATCAATTAACTATTCCACCATCCTACCATTCTCAATGACTTCCCGAAGAGCTAAAGTAATTTGCAAATTACTTTTCTGGAATGTTGGGCCTTTCCCAAATGTTGTTCATGGCCATCTCTTTGAAGGATTTTTGTTTTCATCAACAACAACAACAAAATGTGTCCCACAGCTGCTCGGACACACTGAACAAATTAATTAATTAATCCCCTTGGGGCCGTTGTATCCACTCTTGTTCTTTGTAGGAAAACAAGACTTGTGTTATTCCAGTTAATTTGTCAACCTGAGCAACTTTCTCAACCGTCTGGACTACAACTCCCAGAATTCCTCAGACAGCCTAAGTGTTCTGCCCCAGCTACGGACCCCAAAGAACGCAGCACACACAAAGTCCGTTCAAACCTTAATTTACTGAATAAACCAGTCTTTTACAACAATGGCTGTTAATTAATTGCATTAACAGCTGCCAAGAATTCAAAGAATAATAACTGAAAGCTTACTATGGTTGGCAGAATGCCCAGAAGCAATTTGCAGGAAGCTGATAAGATAAGCAAGACAAGACACAAAGGTATGTGAATGGAGTTGTTCCCTGCAAATTGCTTCAGTCGGTGTTCCTCCTTAAATAGGCTAAAGGAGTGGCAAATTAGCCCCAAGCCTTACTCTCGAGGAGACCTCCTCCTGAGGAGCCACTCCTGCCTTTTGGCAGCTCTGCGCACCCATGCATCGAGAAGAGGCTCCTCCTCTTCGTCCTCTTCACTTATGGGAGCTTCTGGAGGTTCTGAAGGCCCTGGCTGAATCCCCGCCTCTGGCACCACAACTTCTCCAGCCTCCTCATTGTCTGACTCGAGTGCCAGCTGCACAGGCTTCTGGCGCAGCACCACACCAGCCTCCTCGCTGTTGGAATCAGCCACCAAATGCACCGGCTGCTGATGGGCCACAACACTAAGATCCTGGCTGAGGAATTCTGGGAGTTGAAGTCCAGACAGCTTAAAATTCCCAAGGTGGCGAAACCAGTGGTGAAATCCTCCCCAGTTTGCCACCGGTTCACTGCCACGCATGTCAAACTTCGTGTGGAAAAAGGAGGCTTAGGAAGGTAAGTAGAACAGCAAGGGGGGTGGGGAACAGCTGTGCCACACGATTTAGATTTGCTAGAAAGCAGGATTTGTAGCAAATTTAAATCACGTGGTACAGCTGATCGCCCGAACCGGTGCGAACCGGTAGCATTTCACCACTGGGCAAAACACTGTTATTCCAGTTCTCAGGCACTTTCACACAATTCGCACAACCAATCCGCAAGCAATCACACTCAACTCTGAATCTTTCTTCAGTTACTTCATTCATATCTGTAGAACTTCATTTTTCCAATGGTCTCACTAAGCCTTGTAGAGGTCATTTCAATCCCACTCTTGACAAATATTGTATAAATCTCTCAAATATTCACCCCGGCATTCCTGTCCATCTGTTTCTTCTCAAATGAGTTCCTTGCTTTTATTTTTAATACCAGTTCCTCTGCTGGGAGTTCCTTATTTAGCTCTCTTTTCACATTTCCAAAACTGTTTTTTTTTTAAAAAAAAAAATTCCCATTAGGATCACTCTGAATTTTCATGCCTTATCTCTTCTTCTCTCTTTTTGACTCTTGCCACTGTCGTTTTCTCTCCATGCACTTTTTTTCAATATATTTCTCTCTCATCCTAATTTTTGCAACAATCTTTTTTGTCTTATGTGCACTTTTCTTATTTGTGGTCTCCTCCATAAAAAGCATGCAAGCGAGAATAGGATAGAACTTTAAATCTCTTGCCAATACATAGGGAAAAAATACTAAAAAACAAAACAAAATTACAGAGCTGGAAGGGATCTTGGAGGTCTTCTAGTCCAACCCCCTGCCTAGGCAGGAAACCCTACACCACTTCAGACAAATGGTTATCCAACATCTTCTTAAAAACTTCCAGTGTTGGAGCACTCACAGCTTTAGGAGGGAAGTTGTTCCACTGATTAATTGTTCTAACTGTCAGGAAATTTCTCCTTAGTTCTAGGTTGCTTCTCTCCTTGATTAGTTTCCACCCGTTGCTTCTTGTCCTGCCTTCAGGTGCTTTGGAGAATAGCTTGACTCCCTCTTCTTTGTGGCAGCCCCTGAGATATTGGAACACTGCTATCATGTCTCCCCTAGTCCTTTTTTTCATTAAACTAGACATACCCAGTTCCTGCAACCGTTCTTTATGTTTTAGCCTCCAGTGTCCTAATCATCTTTGTTGCTCTTCTCTGCACTCTTTCTAGAGTCTCAATATCTTTTTTGTTTCATGGTGACCAAAACTGGATGCAATATTCTATGTGTGGCCTTATCAGTGCAGTATAAAGTGGTATTAATGCTTCACATAATCTTGCTGCAGCCTTGGATTTTTTGGCAAACTGCAGCATCCTAACTGGCTCATATTTAAGTGATTGTCCATTAAGATTACTAGTTCTCTCTCACAGTCACTGCCGAAGAGCTGGGTACCATCTATGCTATACCTGTGTGTTTCTTAACTACTGTATTTTTCGGAGTATAAGACGCACCGGAGTATAAGACGCACCTTAATTTTTGGAGAGGAAAATAAGAAAAAAATTGATTGGTGGGTGGATCGCCCTCCCGGAATAGCCCCAATCAGCTGTTTCCAGAGGATAATTTTAGCAACAGGTTCATTGGTTGTGAGATCTGTGCCTTGTTTTTTTTTCTGCCTCTGAAACATCTGAAACTGTTTCAGAGAAAACTTTTTTTTCCTGTCTCTGAAAGGCTTTTTTTCTGAAGCTCTGTTTGGAGGCTTTTTTTCTGAAGCTTCTTTCAGAGGCTTTTTTTCTGAAGCTTCTTTCAGAGGGTTTTATTCTGAAGGACTATATGTACTCCTTTCTTTGGTATTGGTATATAGATTAACCTCTTCCAATCTGTTGGTTATTGTGTCATTCTCCAGATTTGTTAGCATAGTTTGGTTAGAACCTTTACTGATTCTTCTTTTGTTGCTTGCCATATTATTTTAGATAAAAGCCTTTCGGAGGCTTTTTTTCTGAAGCTTCCTTCAGAGGCTTCTTTCAGCCTCTGAAATCTCCGTTTGCGAGTCTGGGTGGGGCTGCATTCAGAGTATAAGACGCACCCAGATTTTCACCCTCTTTTTGGGGGGAAAAAGGTGCCTCTTATACTCCAAAAAATATGGTAAGTGTAACTTCCCATTAGTGTAACGCCACCCACTTCTGGTGCATCCTGTAGGAAATTCTTTTCCCCCCTTCCAAGAAACTTCCACATTCTCCTTTCCTTTTCATTTCGTTGGAAGTTGACTCAATCACGGATACTTTTTTTCATGCAAAATTGGCTTTGCTTGCCAGAAGGTCACAAAAAGGGATCACATGACCCTCGGACATTGACATTATCATAAATACGTGCCAATTGTCAAGCATCCAGATTTTGAGCACGCGACCGTGGGAATGCTGCAACGGCCATAAGCAGTGGTGGTATTCAGCCGGTTCGGACCGGTTCAACCGAACTGGTAGTAGCAACCTGCAGGTGTACGCCGTCCTTTTTAGCCACATTTTCTAAGCCGCGCGTGCAAGAGCAAAGCTCACATTTTCGGTGTGCGGTGAACCGGTGGTAAAATTATGTGAAACCCACCTCTGGTCATAAGTGTGAAAAACAGTCATAAGTCCTTTTTTCCAGTGTTGCTGTAACTTTGAATAGTTGCTAAACAAATGATTTTAAGAGAAGGACTACCTATACATGGACACGCCCCTGCAATTTTCTTGATTTTTTGGTGGTTTGCCCTTGCATCAGGGGTGATATGCTCCCGGTTCGGACCGGATCGCCTGATCCGGTAGCAATGGCGGCAGGTGGTTCGGAGAACCGGTAGCAAAAATCCCTGCCCCCCCCCATGCCCAGCTGAGCCGCACAATTATCAGAGGCTTTTTTTAACTTTTAAAAGCATTTTTTCCAGAACCTCTTCCGACAAAAAAAAATGCTTTTAAAAGTAAAAAAAAAAAGCCTCTGATGATCGCGCGGCTCAGCTGGGATCATCAGAGGCTTTTCAAAGCATTTTTTTCTGCAACCTCTTGGCCGAAGAGGTGGTAAAAAAAAATGCTTTGAAAAGTTCTGACGATCCCAGCTGAGTTGCCTGACCGGCAGAGGCTTTTCAAAGCATTAGAAAAAATGCTTTGAAAAGTTAAAAAAAAAAAAAAAAGTTGGCCACGCCCACCCAGTCACATTACCCCACCACCACCAAGCCACGCCCACAGAACCGGTAGTAACAAATTTTACATTTCACCCCTGCCTTGCATCCTTCTTAAAGCTGAGAGAAGGAGGCTGGGCTAAAGTCTCCAGTAAACTTTGTGCCTAAATCAGGATTAGAACTCAGAGTCTCATGCCATAAGCACTAGACCATACTGGTTCTCTTGGGGTGAGTGACCAAGGCTCTTGTTGTTGTGGTCTGCCAGCAGCCTGCGGACCTGGCAATGGAGTCACAGTGATAAGCCGGGGGAGGAAAATGGACCAGTCCTGGATTCAGGGGAAGGCCCGGACGAGGGCTCTGCATTGGAGGCAGAGGTGGGGCCAGGGCCATCTGGGAGCGATGCACAGACTCTGGAGCCTCCAGAGACGGACAGCAGAGAGGCAGAGCAACAGGAGGAGCCTGTTCCTAGTGCACGCATGGAAAGAGCTGCCAGAAGGCAAGAGCAGCTAAAGCAAAAAGGACAACTCAGGAGTAAGGCCAGAAGATGATTGGCCCCTCCCATAAGGCTTAAAAGAGGAGCAATGAGCCGTTGGGTTCTTTGTAGAAAAGCAACGTTGATTCCAGTGCTTCTTGTCAGCGTCTCTTGAACTTTGTGTGGTTTTTTGCCAAGAAAATCCTTTGGCCAGTTGCCAAAGACATCAAAGGTTAGTAATACGGCCGAGGGACTGGTTATTAAGAATTTTGTTTTGGACTAAGCTGAGAATGAATTAATTCTCAGCTGTTTGAATAAAATAAGTTTGTTGAGGACTGAATTGTGTTTGGTAATCACTACTTGGGCCTTGGTTACAACACTTGTATATGAATATTTATTTATTGACTAGATCAAGAGGTTGCTTATCTCTTAAAGATAAAGGTTCCCCTTGCACATATGTGCTAGTTGTTCCCAACTCTAGGGGGCGGTGCTCCTCTCCGTTTCAAAGCCGAAGAGGCAGCGCTGTGCGAAGACGTCTCCGTGGTCATGTGGCCGGCATGACTAAACGCCAAAGGCGCACGGAACGCTCTTACTTTCCCACCAAAGGTGCTCCCTATTTTTCTACTTGCATTTTTTACCTGCTTTTGAACTGCTAGGTTGGCAGAAGCTGGGACAAGTCACGGGAGCTCACCCCGTCATGCGGCACTAGGGATTCGAACCGCTGAACTGCCGACCTTTCAATCGACAAACTCAGCATCTTAGCCCCTGAGCCACCACGTCCCTGCTTATCTCCTACAGAGGTGTATTTTTGCATATTGCTATATCAGTAAAGACTCGCAGCAGTCATTAATTAGCTCTTCGACTGGTTAGATGAACAGTTTTAATTCCTGTAAGGAAATTAGAGGCTAATAGTTTGGTAATGGCAGGATGCAAGTCGTAATCATTCCCAGGTCAACCTAGAAGAGGAAGGAATTGATGGAGCTAAAGGAATTTGGGACAGATTCCCAGAGGGATGAGACGGAGAGTGGAAAGCAAATTTTGCTCCTGCCAGAAACTTTGGGGAACCCCATTCATGTCTTTTACAAATAGCATTATGTTTATTTGTTTGTTTTTAATTTGATTTATATGCCGCCCTTCTCCGGATACTCAGGGCGGCTTACAATGCGTTAAGCAATAGCCTTCATACTTTTGTATATTTATACAAAGTCAGTTTATTGCCCCCACAAACCGGGTCCTCAATTTACCCACCTTAGAAAGGATGGAAGGCTGAGTCGACCTTGAGCCTGGTGAGAATTGAACTCACAGTAATTGCAGGCAGCTGGATGTTAAATGCTGCCTTAGTAGGAGGCATTAGCCTCCTACGCCACTCAGGCTCCTGGATTGCCAAATCAAGGATACTTGAGAATGGTGATTATACAGTTAGTCCTCGAGTTATGACCACAATTCAGCCCGAAATTTCCATTTTGACAGTTTATGACAGTCTATGGAGATTCTCAGTCATAATAATAATAATAACTTTATTGTCATACGTGTATACACAATATACCCATACAACGAAATTCACTTAACACCCAAAGACCAGGTCCAACACACATAACAATCCCCAAACACACTCCCACCCACCACAAATTCCCCACCCCTAAACCATCCAAACATCCACACAACAGACCAAGTAATGCTGTCCAACAGCTCACTGATGGTGGCCCTTTAGTTCATGGTTGAGTGCAATTATAGCGCTGGGATAAAAACTATTCAGAAAATGTGAAAAAAGAGGATTCTCTTTCTATGTTCTCAGGTAAATTGTGAAAGACATTATCCGTATTCTGGATTCAGCAGGTGTTGTGCTGGGTTTTCCCCTGTGTGTCTGAGAAGTTCTCGTGATGGCATTTTGCCCCGTCTCTTCCCTGCACTTCAGTTTGGAGAAAGCAAACATCTGGATTTATTCCTGCTATCTGGAAAGCACGCTGTGGAATTCCGTACTTAAAAAAAAAAAAAGGAAGTGTTACATAACCCAGGGTTAATAGCGATCATATTTTACAAGATTTTTGATAGCTGTTTTGCATGCCTTTCTAAGTGGAAAATAGCAAAAAAAAAAAAAAAATTCTCATCCTTGTTCTTTCCTGATTACCATATTTTTTGGAGTATAGGACGCTCCAGACTATAAGACGCACCTCCCTTTTTTGGTGAGGAAATGAAAAAAAAGAAATCTGCCTCTGCCTCCCAGCAATGTTGCCTTGTTGCAGCAAACAGCAAAAAGCCTGCTTTACTTTCACTTTCGTTTTCAGCATAGCTTGATTAGCACAAGAAAAAAAAAAGTCTGCATCCCAGCAATTTACCTCCTTGCAGCAAGCAGCAGAGGCCCGTGCAGCAATAGGCAATGGCAATCCCTGCAGCCTGAAACAGCTGAGAGTCGGGAGCCGATCCAATGGACAATCAACTTGTGCTAATTAGCTGTGCTGAAGCTGAAATGGGCTGTTTCTTCTTGCTGCTTGCTTCAAGGAGGTGAATTGCTGGGAGGCAGAGGCCAAAGGGTGGGGGCCAGTGTATGGGCGGGGCTACATTCGGTGTACAAGATGCACCCAAATTTTCACCCCCTTTTAAGGGGGAAAAAGGTGCATCTTATACTCAGAAAAATATGGTACATTGTCGTCTGATGTGAAGTAATTGTTATGCTGTAAAGAAGTATGCTACATAATTTGGTGGCTCTTACATGTCCTCAGGGCTTGCTCTTAGAAGAAGTCCTACTTACCCTTCTGCCTCTGATTGTGACTGATTGTGGTTGACCCCATAGAGACACTTAAGAAAGTCGTAGATGTCTTTGACCCAAAGGTGTTTTTTCAAGAGGCAACTGGACTTTCTGTTTTTTCTTTGAAGACATTTCACTTCTCATCCAAGAAGCTTCTTCAGCTCAAGAAGAAGTTGAAGAACTCTCTCAAGAAGAGAGTTGAAGAAGCTTCTTGGATGAGAGTTGAAGAAGCTTCTTGGTTGAGAATTGAAGAAGTTTCTTGGATGAGAGTTGAAGAAGCTTCTTGGATGAGAGTTGAAGAAGCTTCTTGGATGAGAGTTGAAGAAGCTTCTTGGTTGAGAATTGAAGAAGTTTCTTGGATGAGAGTTGAAGAAGCTTCTTGGATGAGAGTTGAAGAAGCTTCTTGGATAAGAATTGAAGAAGCTTCTTGGATGAGAGTTGAAGAAGCTTCTTGGTTGAGAATTGAAGAAGCTTCTTGGATGAGAGTTGAAGAAGCTTCTTGGATGAGAGTTAAAGAAGCTTCTTGGATGAGAGTTGAAGAAGCTTCTTGGATGAGAGTTAAAGAAGCTTCTTGGATGAGAGTTGAAGAAGCTTCTTGGATGAGAGTTGAAGAAGCTTCTTGGATGAGAGTTGAAGAAGCTTCTTGGATGAGAGTTGAAGAAGCTTCTTGGATGAGAAACAAAATGTCTTCAAAGAAAAACCAGAAAGTCCAGTTGCCTATTGAAAGAAAAACACCTTTGGACAACCATGACCTGGATGACTGAGAATCTCCATAGACATTTAGATGTTTTTGACTTAAGGTTGCTGAGCAGTAGTCATAACTTTCATCCAGAAGGGTTTTGTGTACATGTCTCATGGATATCTTGTGAGAAAGGTGTGTGGTCTTTGTCCCTTGAATCCTCCAGTTGGGTTCTCAATTGTTAGCATGAAAAATTTGGCACTAAAGTTTGTCTAATTACTGAAACAGAGCCTTTGGATGCGAACCTGCTGTTTTGGAAGCTGGCATAGCCAATCCAAATTGCGATTCTATTCACACCCAAATGAATTTAAGCAGAGCGGCTTTCCGGAAAAGTGTTAAGAAACTGGCTCTGCCATTCGGCCTGGGGCGGGGTCCAAGAATGCTATGCAACCCTGGGAGTGGTTGGTAGATTGAAGGTGCTCCCTCTGCCTTTTAAATTTTCTAAATGTTCCTTTTTTACTGGCTTTCAACTTGTTTTACAGCTTTTATATTGTTTTACTGGAAACTGCCCAGAGGCATCAAGTGTGATGGGCAGTACAGAAATTAGATAGATAGATAGATAGATAGATAGATAGATAGATAGATAGATAGATAGAGACAGACAGACAGACAGACAGACAGACAGACAGACAGACATAATAAACAGGTAGATGATAGAATGATAGATGGATGGATGATAGATAGATAGACAGATAGATAGATGTGCTAGATGGATAGATAGATATAGATAAGAGATAGGTAGGTAGGTAGAGATGCTAGATGGATAGATAGATATAGATAAGCGATAGATAGATAGATGATAGATAGATAGATAGATAGATAGATAGATAGATAGATAGATATAGATAAGAGATAGGTAGGTAGGTAGAGATGTAGATAGATAGACAGACAGATAGGTAAGTAGGTAGGTAAGTAGGTAGAGATGTAGATAGATAGATAGATAGATAGATAGATAGATAGATAGATAGATAGATAGATAGATAGAGATGGATGGATGGATGGATGGATGGATGGATGGATGGATGGATGGATATAGATAAGAGATAGGTAGGTAGGTAGGTAGAGATGTAGATAGATAGATAGATAGATAGATAGATAGATAGATAGATAGATAGATAGATAGATAGATAGATAGATACGTAGGTAGGTAGGTAGATATAGATAAGAGATAGGTAGGTAGGTAGGTAGGTAGAGATGTAGATAGACAGACAGACAGACAGACAGACAGGTAGGTAGGTAGAGATGTAGATGGATGGATGGATGGATGGATGGATGGATGGATGGATGAATAGATGGATAGATATAGATATAGATAAGAGATAGGTAGGTAGGTAGAGATATAGATAGACAGATAGGTAGGTAGGTTGGTAGGTTGGTAGGTTGGTAGGTAGATAGATAGATAGATAGATGGATAGATAGATATAAATAAGACAGACAGACAGACAGACAAAGACAGACAGACAGATAGATAAAGAGAGAGAGAGAGAGAGAGAGAGAGAGGGAGGGAGGGAGGGAGGGAGAGAGAGAGAGAGAGAGAGACTGACTGACTGATTGATTGACTGACTGACTGACATGGCTTCTGTTTGTGGTCTTTGCCAGAGGGTGGTTCTAGGGGATGGACGGAGTCAGAAAAAGGCCAAACCTCCACCAGTTCTTTGAACGCAGTCACATTGCAGCCTAACAGGTGGCTCCCATTATTTATTTATTTTTGTTTGGTTAAGATTGTGGTAGAGCCGAAGTTACTCGAGAAGAAAGCAAAAGGAGGAATAGCAAAAGTATCCTCAAACGGGACATTTAGGGGTTACCTTGTGAGCCTAGCTGGTCTGTGAGTGTCCTCTTTCTTTTCGATTGATGGACATGTTGATTAAACGGAGAATTTACATCCAGCCTTTTTCTACTGCAACACTTCAAATGAAGGAATGAAAGGGAAATGAAGTCGCTTTAAAGTTTGGGGGTGAGGAGTAGCCCATCCAGATTCTCAGTGGCCTTTCTTTATTTCCCTTCCTTTTAGGAATTCAGGCTCTGTTCTTCATCTCCTCCTCCTCTCCTGCTTTCGGCAATTCCCCACTGACCCTTCAATGCTGCAGGGTTACCTGGAGGCGGAGGAGGCAAAGGTCTCCCAACCAGATGCACGAAAGGCATTCTCTTAAGGGTCAGAGAAGAGACCAAAGACCCTCAGCCACCTCCTGCAAGGTAAGAGGCAGCAAAGCTTTAAAAGAAACTCATTTTACGCTCACAACGGAGGCAGGAAACACACACACACACACACTCCATCTCACAAGGAAGAATGTGCACCAGCTGTCAACTCGCAAAGCATCCCTGGCCTGCTCTCGAGTTGCCATAAGCAAGGGGGATGGGAAATTAATGAATGAAACGGCACGGGAGCCAAAGTCAGAGGCACATTCCAGACTTTTCTCTCTCAAGGCTGTATCCCAGGGTTACCCACAGTGGTCAGAGGGGAGTGATCTCTACAACCTGCGAAACGGCTCCGTTGGTGAATGTGATTGATGACACACCCTGGGGGGGAGACGGGGGGAAACAGGGTCATGATTGGGGCATAAATTACGTAAGCTCAGAGCTGGCTTCACTTGGGAACGTGCGGACATGAAGCTCCTAATAAATAACTGGATTTCTTTTGAAGCTTGGCTCTAGGCCAGTGATGGCTAATCTTTTTGCCATCGTGTGCCAGAAGTGGGGGCGGGGGGAGGTTCGCGTGTGTGTGTGCCCACACCCATAATTCTATGCGCCCCGCCCTGTGCATGCACGTGCAACCCCCTTTATTCCTGGCATGCAATGGCCCAGTAGGCCCATTTTTCTTTCTCACCTGGCTCCAGATCCTCTCTATGCATCTGGGGAGGGCGAAAACAGCCTTCCCTACCCCCTCGGAGGCCCTCCGGAGGCCTGAAACCACCCATTTCCCAACTCCCGGTTGGACAGGAAGTGACTTTTTTTTCTGTCCCCAGCCTCCAGAGCCTCTCTAGGAGTCTGTGGAGGCTGGGGACAGCAAAAAACGTCACTTCCTGTCCAACCAGGAGTTGGGAAATGGGCCATTTCGGTCCTCTGAAGGGGGGGAGGCTGTTTCCGCCCTCTCCAGATGCATAGAGAGTATCTGGAGCCCGGTGAGAAAGAAAAGCGGGCCTTCCCCACCCTCCCCAGGCCCTCTGGAGGCAGGAAACAGCCTGTTTCCCTACTTCTGGTGGGCCCAGAAGGCCTGAAAATCAGCTGGGGTGCCCACTGATATGGCTACACGTGCCACCTGTGGCACATGTGCCATGGGTTTGCCATCACGGTACTAGACCGTTATTGGCCTCAGCTTACAGCTGGTCACGATACGATCTACAGTTTGATGTGGGACCCCACAGTCACACTGAGGGGAGGATGCTAAACCCCATTGTTAAAGGGAGTTCCGGCAGACGCCTGGCAAGGTGCGAATCCTATTCAGGGTTGTCCATTGCTGGCGTGGTAGTCCAAAGCCTGGTGTCTTTTTTGGGGGGTCATTTATGTGTCTTCCTATAACTGGGTGTTCAGTGATCCATTTGGCTTTCCTTTGAGAATCAATGTTTAAAGTTGTTGGGCTGTTTTTGTGGAAGTGACCGTGGGATGTTCCTGTCTCTGCTTAGAATGCTGCATTCCTGAATCCTGTTCTGACCCAACCACGACCAACCCTCTGAAGTGAACTCAAAGATTCCTTTAATTAGGAGTGCCGGCAGTCCCAGCAAAATGTTTCTCTCTCAACGCAGGCTAACAAGTCTGTCTGGCCGGAAGATGAATAGTTGTCTGTCACATCTATTCATCTCCTCCCCCTGCCTTTTATCCCCAAAGCTAGGGTGGGGCCTTGTTAGCAGTGGTGGCTCTTCCTTCCCAAGGACCTGCCCATAGATTTCCACTGCTCTCCTCTCCTCTGCCTTCTGCGCATCTGCGCATCAGGCACTGGACCCAGCTGTTCCTCCTCTTCCTCATCAGCCACCTCCAGACCTGGGGGCTGTTGACTCTCCATCTGAGGGCTGATGGATGGCCCAGGCTCCGCCTCTGTCTCTCTCTCTCTGCCAGCTCCATTCCCTCTTCTCCCGCAGAGCTCTCAGGTTGCCCTGATGCTGACCCTGACTCTCATGCCTCCTCCCCCTCCTCTGATTCGGCTGTTGGAGAGGCCGGTATCCGACAGGCCACCACAAAACCCTGCTTGCTCTTTTTGATCTTGAGCTCAATGTGGAAACCCTGGAGAAAAACTAGTGGTGTCTGAACTCTCTGGAGCAGACCTCATCCCTCGTGTATCTCCCATAGATGCCAACTATCACGGTGGTTCAGTTGGGGCTCAGTATTAGCCGCAAGTCTGTCTAAATATATGGGTAGTCCTCGGCTTATGACCACAATTGAGCCCAGAATTTATGTTGCTAAACGAGAAATATGTTAAGTGAGTTTTGCCCGATTTTATGACTTTTCTTGCCACGTTTGTTAAGTGAACCATTGCAGTTGTTAAATTAGTCACTGCTTGTGACTAATTGTGAATTGTGAAATTCAATTTTTTTTACTACCGATTCTGTGGGTGTGGCTTGGTGGGTGTGGCTTGGTGGGCGTGGCAGGGGAAAGGATACTGCAAAATCCCCATTCCCTCCTCACTCCTGGGGGAAGGATATTGCAAAATCTCCATTCCCACCCCAATAACAGAGGTGTTATTTGCCGGTTCTCTGAACTACTCAAGATTTCCGCTACCGGTTCTCCAGAACCTGTCAGAACCTGCTGAATTTCACCCCTGGTCACATGACTGTTCAGTGAATCTGGCTTCCCCATTGACTTTGCTTGTCAGAAGGTTGCAAAAGATGACGTCAGGATGCTACAACTGTCATAAATATGAGTCAGTTGCCAAACCTCTGAATTTTGATCACGTGACCATGGGGATGCTGCAACGGTCACAAGTGTGAAAAAACGGTCATCAGTCGCTTTTTTCCAGTGCCGTTGTAACTTCGAACGGTCACTAAATGAACTGCCGTAAATCCAGGACTATCTGTAGATACTTCCTTAATTCTGCCACCCTGTCACTCCAAGGTCTGAATTGCTTCATAAATACGTTGCGAAGCCATTTACAAGCCACGACAGCTATAGTTCCAATCTCATAAAGGAAAAAGAAAGTTTAATTTAAAAGAATCTGCAACTTTGGGGTGGGAGGGACAAAAGGCCACCATATTAATCTTTGCAGGGACTTTATTCAGAGGTGGTATTCAGCCGGTTCGGAGCGGTTTGCCCGAACCGGTAGCAGAAATCGCAGGCGGGCCTGCCTACCTGCCCCAGTTCTATGCTATCCTATTTAGGTACATTTTGAGGCCGGGAGCACGCGCAGAAGGCGTGCGCGCAAGCAAAGCACATGTGTGGAAGGCCGGGCGCATGCGCAGAAGGAAAGCGCGTGGATGAAGCGAGCATGTGCACATGCGCCAAACCAGTAGCGACATAATGTGTCACTTTATATCAAAAAGCAAGCAAGGCCAGGACAGAAAAAGGAATTTAGAGGCTAATTCGTCAATAAGTTTCTCACTAAAAATAACTATTTGGCAGCAAAGAATTGGACATCTGTAGGAGTTGCCGTTGAGGTTTTTAACTGGCGAAGCTACGCGTTATTAAATAAAAGCTTTCTCCTCACTTAAATTCCCCCCCCCCCGCAACTGGAAAGAGAGCCCAGATGATGGTCTGAAGAAGCAGACATTTCAATTTCTCGCCGGATTCCAGACTTCTAAAGTCGCGGATTCTGTAGATAATTTCAAAAGACAGAACACCTGTTGGTTGGATTTGAGAAAAAAAAGGATTGGGTCCATGAATAATGGAGCCGAGGGATTTTTTTCTTTCTTTCTTTCTTTTTTTCATCTCTATGGGCCACTTTTCTGTGTAATCTCATCTAACTGAGATGAAAGCTGCTTGGTAAATTCCAGGAGATTTTATGCCCTTTTTTTAAAATAGAAACTGGCAGACTTTATGTTAATGTTACCCGGCCACGCTGTTCGTGGTTTTAAAAAAAATATATATTTTTTTTGGAGGAATGATAGAAATGTTCGGCTTTTGTGGAGGGAACGTCAGGCCCAGTTCAACCGGAACATCAAATTTAGCTAAAAGTATGAAAGCGCCGCGGTGGCTCAGTGGCTAAGACGCTGAGCTTGTCGATCGAAAGGTCGGCAGTTCAGCGGCTCGAATCCCTAGCGCCGCGTAACGGGTTGAGCTCCCGTTACTTGCTCCAGCTTCTGCCAACAGTTCAACCAATGCAAGTAGAAAAAATAGGGACCACCTTTGGTGGGAAGGTAACAGAGTTCCGTGCGCCTTTGGCGTTGAGTCATGCCGGCCACATGACCACAGAGACGTCTTCGGACAGCGCTGGCTCTTCGGCTTTGAAATGGAGATAAGCACCGCCCCCTAGAGTCGGGAACGACTAGCACATATGTGCGAGGGGAACCTTTATCTTTACCTATGAAAGCACATTTCCCAGTTTTAAGCATAAAGCCACACAAATAGAGAGCCAGTTTGGTTTAGTGGTGAAGACACCAGGCTAGATACCAGGAGACGGTGAGTTCTAGTCCTGCCTTAGGCATGAAAGCTGGCTGAGTGATTCTGGGCCAATCACCTGGAGACAGCGGGTTCTAGTCCCGCCTTAGGCATGAAAGCCGTCTGAGTGACTCTGGGCCAATCACCTGGAGACGGTGAGTTCTAGTCCCGCCTTAGGCATGAAAGCCAGCTGAGTGACTCTGGGCCAGTCCCTCTCTCTCAGCCTAACTCACCTCACAGGGTTGTTCTTGAGAAATAGGAGAGGAAGGATTATCAAATACCTTCACTGCCTTGAGTTATATAAAGAAATAACAAAGGCGGGATATAAATAAAATAAATAATAAACACTCGATGGTGGACATGGTGCCAAGGAGACTTTTATCCTCCAGTTAACTCCAGAGTTAACTTTACTACTTCCCCATCAAAGTAGGTTTATGCCAGATCAACCATTCATGTCAGGTGCAAAGAATTGGGGCCGCACATTAAGTTCCAGTTAAGCTGATTTACTGCTCATGCCTATACATAAGAATTTAGTCAACTAAATTCAGCACTAAATTGGTGCCAGATAAGAGAGAACAGAATTCAAGAGGGGTTGAACAGAACTTTTGTGGGAACATAACGATTCTAGGCTGATTACTCACTTGACTCTTCCCACAGTCTCAGCCTGTTTTTCTCCTATATTTTGCAAGTCTGCTCCACAGGCAGATAAGCTTTAGTAGCTATTCCATTCCATTCCATTCCATTCCATTCCATTCCATTCCATTCCATTCCATTCCATTCCATTCTATATAAAAGCAGATGAGAAGGGAAAGCAACATACAGGTAGTCCTCGATTTACAACAATTCATTTAGTGGCCATTTGAAGTGACAAAGGCACAGAAAAAAGTGACTTATGATCACATTTCACACTTATGACCGATGCGGCATCTCCGTGGTCACACGATCAAAATTCAGATGCTTTGCCAACGGACTCCTATTTATGACCCTTGTAGTGTCTTGGGGGGGGCACGTGATTCCCTTTTACAACTTTTTGACCAGCAAAGTCAATTTCTCCTCTTCTGGGACATTTTTTGAAGGAAACCTAGGAGCCGTTCATCATGGAGATTTAAAATTCTTCCAAGTAAATTGTTACTCCGTGCCCAAGTTTCAATAATTTCCAGCTTCACCTTTGACCCTTCACTTTATTTGCCGAACTATAGGCCATCCTCCTAGAGCCAAACAGCTCTGTCTTTTTTTTTTTTGAATATAACTTTTTATTATTTTTTATAAAAACAAACAAATATTTAGTAGATCTGTCACCCCCCTCCCTGTGACATCTCGGTGTTATCTTCGATCATTCTTCTTCTTCTTCCAAAAAAGGAACTTTCTTCTATCTTGATCTTTATACAAACCTTTTTAATATCTCCTTACTAAAACAAAATTCTGCCTATCAAATTTTTAAATATAATCATAAAGCTTTTTTATCTTTTATATCTCTTTTCCAACCAATAATAGAAACAGTTCCATATTCTATAATACGCTATCTCTTCCCTATCTTTAATCCTTAAAGTCAATCTATTCATTTCTGCACAGTCCATAATTTTTTTTTTATCATCTCCTCTTCCAAAGGTATTTTCTCTGCTTTTCCAATTTTGAACATAAACAATTCTTGCAGCTGTTATTACATGTATAATCAAATAAGTATGTTCCTTACTAGTCTTTTCTGGAACAATACCCAATAGGAACAGCTCTGGTTTAAATTCAATACATAACTGTATCATCTGCCCTTTTTTTTTTTTGGAAGTGATCTCTTTCTGTTTCTGCCCTTAGGACAAAAATACTCCAAAATGTCAGGACCAGGGCAGAAATAATAGTGGTGGTAACCAGAAATATGTCCGAACGGCAAAAGAACAAGAAATCTGTTAAATTCTGAGTTCATCAACAAAGGCAGGGCAGAGACAGGCTAGCCAATGGGCCCTGGACAAGAATAAAGGGTATTTTTTTTGAGGGCAGGGATGACGATGGGATGCTGGAGGGCCAATTGTTTACATCCAAAGAGGTTCCATTTCAAGAGTTGAGCAATCAGGACGTAACCACAGAATAAATTGGAAGAGGACCAGATGTTCCAGTGCATTTACTCCTTTTCTATTTTAGAGTCATCGTTGGCAAAACGAGTTAGGAAAAAGAATAATCCCCACAAAGACGGCCACTTTCTAATGAAATAAAAAGGCACTTTCTAAGCAATTCCATATTCTGGAGGCTTGAAAATAATTGCGGTGAAATATTAAGAATCGTCTCCCCAATTTCTTATTTAAAAAAAAAAAAAAAAAGGAGATTTGGTTGGGTTTGTTTCCAAGTCTCGGCCCTGTGCACGCCAGCTAAAAACGGTCATTTTTTAAATAGTTTTTTCTTTAACAGCCATAAGTGCTTTTTTCTTTTAACAGCCATAAGAACAGTGTATTGTCTGGGTCAATATATTTTGTACACTATACTAATGATAATAATACTATTTAAATATACATAATCATAATCATGTAGTTATAATATATATTATATATGAGTATACATAATACTATTTTCCCAATTTCTACTTTCTACCTCTTTTTTTCTAACTCTTAATAAAATAGCCACCGTATTCAGAAGCATTCTATATCTATCCATCATCTCTTGCCCTTTTTAAAATTTCAACTCTTATTGACTTTTTGATAAATCTTTCATGTTTCTCCCTTGGGATCTTGTATCTCCTTACATCACGCTTATTTAATATAAGTATTTCATCTGCTTCTACACCTATCTCTTGCTGTTGGATCTCTAGAGCACTCATCTTCTTTCGTCACTCTTGGGAGATCTTTCTCTCTATTCTCTTCTATATTTTGAGCTCTTAAAGAATAGACTGTCTCAGTGATGGCGAACCTTTTCAGCACCGAGTGCCCAAATCGGAACATGCATGCATGTGTGTGCATATACGCGCGCCGGAGAGCCGGAAAACCTGAAGACTAGCTGCCTATTTTTTGGGCCGTTTTCAGCCTGTTTTTTGGGCCGTTTTCAAGCCTTTTTTCTGCCTATTTTCAGGCCATTTTTCAGGCAGTTTTCCGGCCATTTTCAGGCTGGTTTTTTGGCTGTTTTTGGCCCGAAAAATGGCTTGTTTTTCAGGTCAGTTTCAGGCCATTTTGGGAGGCTTTTTTGGGACATTTTCAGGCTGTTTTTTGGGCCACTTTCAGCCCTTTTTTCTGCCCATTTTCAGGCTATTTTTCAGGCAGTTTTCCGGCCATTTTTGGGGCCATTTTCAGGCTGGTTTTTCAGCTTTTTTTGGCCTGAAAAATGGCCTGTTTTTCAGACCATTTTCAGGCCATTTTGGGGGCCTTTTTTGGGACATTTTCAGGCTGTTTTTTGGGCCATTTTCAGGCCTTTCTTCTGCCCATTTTCAGGACATTTTCCAGACTGTTTCCAGGCTGTTTTTCGGGCCATTTTCAGGTTGTTTTTGGCCTGAAAAATGGCCTCTTTCTTTGCTGTTTTTCAGGCCATTTTCAGGCAATTTGGGGGGCCTTTTTTGGGCCATGTTGAGGCCGTTTTTCGGGCCATTTTCAGGCTGTTTTTTGGGCCATTTTCAGGCTATATTTGGCCCCCAAAATGGCGTGTTTCTTTGCCATTTTTCAGGCTGTTTCCAGGCTGTTTTTCGGGCCATTTTCAGGTTGTCTTTGGCCTGAAAAATGGCCTCTTTCTTTGCTGTTTTTCAGGCCATTTTCAGGCAATTTGGGGGGCCTTTTTTGGGCCATGTTGAGGCCGTTTTTTGGGCCATTTTCAGGCTGTTTTTTGGGCCATTTTCAGGCTATATTTGGCCCCCAAAATGGCGTGTTTCTTTGCCATTTTTCAGGCTGTTTTCAGACTTTTTTTGGGCCTTTGTTGGGCCATATTCAGGCTGTTTTTCGGGCCATTTTCTGGCTGTTTTTCGGCCTTTTTTCGGCCTGTTTTCAGAAACCAGAAGAGCAGCTGGTGACAATGTGTGTGCCCACAGAGAGGGTTCTGTGTGCCACTTCTGGCATGCGTGCCATAGGTTCGCCATCACGGGACTATCTGTTCCATTAAAAACAGTCCCTTTTCTCTACTCCCTGGGAAAGATTGAGGAGAGGACCTATTTATCTGAAGTGTCTCTGTCTGGAAGGCATCCAGATTCAGCATCCAACAGAAACAGGCAGAAGAAGTTGGGGGCCAGCCTTTCAGTACAACCGAAATCATGCATGCAAGATAAAACATTTCCTGTCATTCCTTGCGTCTTCCTTGATGCATTTAGTTGTTATTTATGTACAGGATAGTCCTTGACTTACAACAGTTCACTTAGTGACCTTTCGAAGTTACAACATCTCTGGAAAAAAAATGACTTATGACCCTTTTTCACCCTTACAACCGTTGCACCCCATGGTCATGTGATTAAAATTTGGAAGTTTGGCAACTGGTTCATATTTACGACGGACGCAGAGTCCTGGGATCACGCGATCCCCTTTTGTGACCTCCTGAGTCCCGACTTACGACCACGATTAAGCCCCAAATTTCTGTGTTTAAGTGAGACATTTGTTAAGGGAGCTTTGCCCCGTTCTGCGACTTTTCTTGCCACAGTTGTTAAGTGAATCGCTGCGGCTGGTAAGTTAGCAAGACGGTTGTTAAGTAAATCTGGCTTCCTCATTGACTTTGCTTGTCGGAAGGTTGCAAAAGGGAATCACGTGACACACACACACACACACACACACACACGCCCGGGACACTGCAACCGTCATAAATATGAGCCAAGCCCCCTGAATTTTGATCACATGACCATGAGGATGGCTGCAAAGGTCGTAACTGTGAAAAACGGTCATCAGTCACTTTTTTAAATAGAGAAGTTGTAACTTTGAAAGGTCACTAAACGAACGGTTGTAAATCAAGGACTGCCTGTATTAAAAGGTAAGGCGATGTAGGCCCCCCCGGTTTGGGGTGCTGCTCATAGAACGTGTAAATTTGACTGGTTGCTAAATGAATTGTTATAGCTCAAGGACTAACTGAATGAATTCAAGTGGGTTCTCTTGCCCAAGCAGGGGGTTGGACTAGATGACCTCCAAGGGCCCTCCCAGCTCTGCTATTCTCTCTCTCTCTCTCTCTCTCTGTACGTGTAATATGTGAATCAAGAGGAGAGGTTGAGCATTTGACGTGAGATGCCCTGAGGACAGTTTGAGTCCTCTGTTTCCATCCTGTAGACATTCTTGCTAATTTCCAAAGATTCTTCAGTAGCTGGTTTCTCTTCTTTCTTTCTTTCTTTCTTTCTTTCTTTCTTTCTTTCTTTCTTTCTTTCTTTCTTTCTTTCTTTCTTTCTTCCTTCCTTCCTTCCTTCCTTCCTTCCCTCCCTCCCTCCCTCCCTCCCTCCCTCCCTCCCTCCCTCCCTCCCTCTTTCTTTCTTTCTTTCTTTCTTTCTTTCTTTCTTTCTTTCTTTCTTTCTTTCTTTCTTTCTTTCTTTTCTTTCTTTCTTTCTCTTGTTTTCTTTCTCCTCTGGTACAACCGAGTGGGTGATACATGCGGCCGGAGGGGCAAAGCATTTCTATTTAAAAAAAAAAGAAAAAAAAGACAAGGCTTTATATTGTAAGCAGTGGAGTTCTAACTTGCAAAGAGCAGGCTGGGTTGTTGAACGTTGTAACATGACGACTACCTGTTCTCCTGCGTGACTGAGGCTTTGTCATGGATGTTAAGCTCTCCCTGGTCCTCCTCCCTTTGATCTTTAGAAAAAGGTTGGTCTTGAGGTGGTCGCTTCTCCGGCGTAGGAAGGATCAGATCTGGCGGCAGAGTACAAATATAATTGTAATTTGATCATATTTTTCTTGGATTGCCAGGAAAGTTTCTTCTGGGAAGAAACGGGTTTGGATCTGTCTGTCTGTCTGCTTCTGTCTGTCTGTCTGTCTGTCTGTCTATCATCTTTCTTTCTTTCCTTCCTTCCTTATCTCTCCCTTCCCTTCCCTTCCTTGTGCCCTCCCACCCTCTTCCTTCCTTCCTTCCTTCCTTCCTTCCTTCCTTCCTTCCTTCCTTCCTTCCTTCCTTCCTTCCTTCCTTCCTTCCCTCTCCCTTCCCTTCCCTTTCTCCCGCCCTCCCACATTCATCTTCCTTCCTTCCTTCCTTCCTTCCTTCTTTCCTTCCTTCCTTCCTTCCTTCCTTCCTTCCTTCCTTCCTTCCTTCCTTCCCTCTCCCTTCCCTTCCCCTTTCTCCCGCCCTCCCACATCCATCTTCCTTCCTTCCTTCCTTCCTTCCTTCCTTCCTTCCTTCCTTCCTTCCTTCCTTTCTTCCTCTCCTTCCTTCCTTCCTTCCTTCCTTCCTTCCTTCCTTCCTTCCCTCTCCCTTCCCTTCCCTCTTTCTCCCACCCTCCCACATCCATCTTCCTTCCTTCCTTCCTTCCTTCCTTCCTTCCTTCCTTCTCCTACCTTCCTTCCTTCCTTCCTTCCCTCCTCCTTCCCTTCCCTTTCTCCCCACCCCTCCCACATCCATCTTCCTTCCTTCCTTCCTTCCTTCCTTCCTTCCTTCTCTCTCCCTTCCCTTCCCTTTCTCCCGCCCCTCCCACATCCATCTTCCTTCCTTCCTTCCTTCCTTCCTTCCTTCCTTCCTTCCTTCCCTCTCCCTTCCCCTTCCCCTTTCTCCCACCCTCCCACATCCATCTTCCTTCCTTCCTTCCTTCCTTGCCTTGCCCTTCCCTTCTCCCTTCTGCCTTGCTTTCCTTTTCCTTTTCCTTTTCTTTTCTTTTCCTTTTCCTTTCTTTCCTTTTCCTTTTTCCTTTTCCTTTTCCTTTTCCTTTTCCTTTTTCCTTTTCTTTTTCTTCTTGTGTTCCCCAAAGGACGTTAAGAGGAAATACTTCCTTCTGCTCGGTTGTCCAGAAAGTCACTGTTAGGTGACTGCAGACTTTGGGAGATTTTTAAAGGCAGCACATCGGGGCGTCCATCCAAATGTTGACTAGTCAGGACAAAGAGACCCATGGAGCTTTCAAGAAGAGGCTGTTGCCAAAGTTATATAACCCCAGGGAGCCCTAGTTTAACCCAGCAATTAAACTGTTTTTCAACATCCAAAGGATGACTAACTCTGATTGTTCTCCAAGAGAAATTAAGTCTGGATGGTCTCCCTCATTTATATTTATCAGTTTTCCAACCTTGGACGATGTGTGGACTTCAAGTCCCAGAATTCCCACAGCCAACATGGACAGTGAATGGATGTTCTGGGGAATTGAAGTTCACGTATCTGGGAAGGTTTGGAAATGCTGATTTTGATGTAGCAAGGCCCATGTTAGGGAATGGCTATTGCCTAACTGGTTGAGTTGGCAATATATATAAACCAGCAATGCATGTTTGCAGTCAAAATGTAATGTATAGCTTTAAGACTGTAATGCTGTATTGCATCATACTGGTATCTTGATTGGCTAACCTCTATAGCTTACTTTCTTAAGAGGAAGCTTGAATCATGGCTTATTTTTCTTTTTACATTATTATTGCTACCTCTGCTCCTCTCTGCCTGTTCTCTCTGCATGATCACTGCTTGATCATTGCTACTTGTTTTCTACTGTTTTACTGATAGTTTTACTGCTGTACTGTTTGCAACTACAAAAAGAACTGTTTTGTTGCATATGACTACAACAACTGATAAGAAGACTTTGTTCTTGGGATATCCCTGGCTTGACAATTTAATTATCTGTATCTGCATATGACCTGGATTGTTTATTGGACTTTGCTTTGCTTTTTCCTAAAAGTAAAAGAATATCACAACTCAGTGTGTCTGTATTGACAGTGCTTATTCACAATCACTCTCAGCCGTTTTTCTTATGTGCACAACCTTGCTACTCAAGGGTTACTCTGCGCATATTCCTTAACAGCCCAATTTAAGTAGAGCAAGGTTCTTGGAAATTGTTATATGCAGGTAATCCTCGATTTACAACAGTTTGTTTAGTGACCGTTCGAAGTTACACTAAAAAATGGCACTTATGACCACTTTTCACACTTATGACATGTGATTTACATTCGGATGCTTGACAATCGACTCGCTTTTATAAGATCGTTAGATCGTTTGAGATGAGTACTCCTAAGTTATCTAGTACTATTCATAGTTGTATGGCATATCCAAGACAGATGGATTATTTGGGAAGGAGATAGAGCCGAATCCAGATTCTAGACTCCATGGAAACTCTCTGTGGGACTTTGGATCAGTTCCTCTCTCACTTGGCTGTTGTTGTAGGTTTGAAACAAGAGGAGAAGCTTGTGTGTGCTGCCTTCAGCTCCTGGAGGAAAGATTGGATTTCAATCTAATAAATAAAGGAAGCAAGCAAGTCAGAAGACATGATGAAAACTCCTTTTAATTACAGAACACATGCACAGGCTTAACCATAATTTTAACTGGGAAACTGAGCATTTTATTTATTTATTTATTTATTTTATTTATTTGTTCGATTTATATGCCGCCCTTTTCCGGAGACTCAGAGTGGCTTACAATGCATTAGTAAGTAAAATGTAATTAGTAAAATGCATTACAATGCATTTTAGACCAAGCCAAGTTAAAAAAAAAAAAAAAAAGCTAGAGAATTCCTGGAATACCAGCTCTCAGACAAATCAATCATCAACGGGCACATAGAGATAAACAACATCTACATACCATTCAAAAGAGACAACCAAGAAGCCAAAAGGGAAGCATAAAGGCCACAATACTTCCTCACCAGCAATCAATAACCAGATGAGCAAAGGTTGACGTTAGACTAGCAATCAAGAAGCAAACGATATCCCAATCAAGGAACTATTAACTCAGACAAACAAGGTAACAGTAAACAACAACCCAATCAAATAACTACCAAGATCATTCCTACCAACACCGATAGGGCAAACCTCTAGCATATAGACAGAGAGCAAAGCCCTTTCTTCCAGCCCTGATGATGTTACTTAGTTTGATAATGAAATGTCTACAAGGAAACAACCAAGCTCAGAAGAGCATCGAAGACCCGGCAAGCAAGTGTAATTGAAGTTTTGGTGACTGACAAACATGCTGGTCCTATGCACCCAGTGATATGTCCCTATGTTGTTACTAATGAAATACCTTCATAGAATAACAGAGCGGGAAGGGATCTTGGAGGTCATCTAGTCCAACCCGCCTACTTGATCTGGAGAGCCAATACCATTTCAGACAAATGGCTATCCAGTTTCTTCTTGAAGGCCTACAGAGATGGAGCACCAGTGGTGGGATTCAGTCGGTTAGGGCCGGTTTGGACGAAATGGTTGTTAAATTAAGGAGCCTTGGTAGTACAGGGGTTTAAGGCACCCTGTTATTAAGCTTATTAAGACCAGCTGCCTGCAATTACTGCAGGGTTCGAATCTCGCCAAGGCTCAAGGTTGACTCAGCCTTCCATCCTTTCTAAGGTAGGTAAAATGAGGACCCAGTTTGTGGGGGCAATAAGCTGACTTTGTATAAATATACAAAAGGATGAAGGCTATTGTTGAGCACATTGTAAGCCGCCCTGAGTCTTCGGAGAAGGGCGGCATATAAATCAAATTAAAAAAAAAATAAAAATGGCTGGCTGGCCCCTCCCCTCCCCGCCCCTTCCAGGAGTCCCCACGTGCCCTGTTTTGGCTCCCAGGAGGCTGCAAGGAGGCCTACTAGGCCCAAAACGGGACGTGGGGAGTGCGGCCCCCTCCCACGGCCCGTTTTTGCTCCCAGGAGGCTGCAAGGAGGCCTACTAGGCCCAAAACGGGGCGTGGGGAGTGCGGCCCCCCTCCCATGGCCCGTTTTTGCTCCCAGGAGGCTGCAAGGAGGCCTACTAGGCCCAAAACGGGACGTGGGGAGTGCGGCCCCCTCCCACGGCCCGTTTTTGCTCCCAGGAGGCTGCAAGGAGGCCTACTAGGCCCAAAACGGGGCGTGGGGAGTGCGGCCCCCTCCCACGGCCCGTTTTTGCTCCCAGGAGGCTGCAAGGAGGCCTACTAGGCCCAAAACGGGGCGTGGGGAGTGCGGCCCCCTCCCACGGCCCGTTTTTGCTCCCAGGAGGCTGCAAGGAGGCCTACTAGGCCCAAAACGGGGTGCAGGGGGGCATGTCACCCCGTGGCCCATTTTTGCTCCCAGGGGGGTTCAGGAGTGCTGCCTGTCACACCCCCTGGCTACGCCCACCCAGCTGGTCATTAGGACAGAGAACAGGTTGTTAAATTATTTGAATCCCACCACTGTGGAGCACCCACAACTTCTGAAGGCGAAGCTGTTCAACTGCTGGATTGTTCTCACCGTTAGGAAATTTTTCGAATAGTTTTAGGATAATCCAGATCATCTTTCCATTTCATTGCTGTTAGTTTCCTTTCTTCCCTTTACTCTGGAACGAAGCACATCTCCTTGCCGTTTCACTTGGACACTTCTACGGGAAGGAAATGTCTTACATGTGTCGACGTTTTCTGTTTTGATTCGCCTCATGGATTGAAATGGAAAATTCAAGAGGTTGAACCGAAGAATTTCTCCTCTGTTCTTAAAGTTCACATACGTGAATAAGAAATTGGGCTCGGTGGATCCTACGGACAACCAAAATCCAGGCAGAAGGACCATTTCTTCACTAATAAACAAAGCTTCAGAGTGGTTAACAAGGAGAGCTGTTTCTCTTCCCCCAGAAGTCCATGCCCAAAGATGCTGTTTTTAATGGCGTTGTCGCTCCAAAAGTTTTATTTATGACCGAAGAAAGAAATGGAAGGAATACTAATTCAACTGCAGATGACACAAAATTGGATGGGCGAGCTAAATACCCTGGATAATAGAAATAAAATTATCTTAATGGTTTATAGAAACGGGCTGACAAGAACGCGAATAAAATTTAATAGAGAAATGTGGCGTTCTTTACTTTGGAAACAGAAAACAAATGTAGAGGCATAGCTTGGTAATAATACTTGTGAAAAAAAAAAACCATCAGTTTGTTGCAAAACTGGACTGGAATGTAGCTAAAAAAAAGTCAGAATTTTCCAATTTATTTTATTTGGTGTCGCTTAAGCAGTCAATGGAATGCTGTGCTCAGTTCTGGGCAGTGCAGCTTAAGGGAACAGACAACCTGCGAAAGATTTGGGAAAAGTGACCGAAAAGGAACAAGATTATAATTTGTATGAAGGGCTCGGTATGGCAAGCCTTGAGAAAGGATGACCAGTGGAAGAAGCTCTTCAAATTCTTGGGGGAAAAAAAAAAACGTGGAAGAAATATTTTTCTTCCCCCACCTTATTTCAGTGTGGACACAGAATTGTGGGTCGAAGTCACACAAAAATAGATTGCTTTTCTTTTCCTCTCTCTTTCCTTTCTCCTTTTTGTAGGTAGGTGACATGATTAGAAGTTAACAGTAACAGAGTTGGAAGGGAACTTGGAGGTCATCTAGTCCAACCCCCTGTTCACGCAGGAGACCTATACGAGGGATTCGAACCGCCGACCTTTCTGATTGACAAGCTCAGCGTCTTAGCCACTGAGCCACTTAAGGAGCCACTCAGGTAGGATAGAAAGACTGGGACGCGGTGGCTCAGTGGCTAAGACGATCTTGTCGATCAGATCAGACTGAGCTTGTCGATCAGAAAGGTCGGCAGTTCAGTGGTTCGAATCCCTAGTGCCGCATAACGGGGTGAGTTCCCGTTACTTGTCCCAGCTTCTGCCAACCTAGCAGTTCAATAGCATGTAAAAAATGCAAGTAGAAAAATAGGGACCACCTTTGGTGGGAAGGTAACAGCGTTCCATGCACCTCTGGCGTTGAGCCATGCTGGCCACATGATCACGGAGACATCTTCGGACAGCACTGGCTCTTCGGCTTTGAAACGGAGATTAGCACCGCCCCCTATAGTCAGGAACGACTAGCACATATGTCCGAGGGGAACCTTTACCTTTAAGACTTTTATCCTGGTGGCCCAAACAAGGCTTTCTAATACTATGAAACAAACAAAGAAACAAAGAAAAGGCTGACAATTTTCAAGACCAATCTTCTCTTCCAAATTTTCAAATTCTCCAGTTCATGATCAACAAAAGGTATTTTAACACACCATCAGATCCAAATGGTAGATTTTGAAACAAGGAAAGGGACTTCCCCCCCCCACTACATCTGGTGAAAATAATTAAATTGGTAGGCAAATGGTATTTCAATGGTCCCTCCTTTAATTTCTGTGACATCCGTTTTAACCTATTTTTCTGTGTGATCATAATTTATTTGTTTGCTTGTTTGTTTGTTTGTCAAACATGTACAAGGTAGCAAGTATAAGTATGAACATAAGCGTGAAAAAAAGAAGTAAATACAGATAAATGGGGACAGTAAGACAGGGACGGTAGGCACACCGGTGCGCTTATTCATGCCCCCTTTATGAACCTCTTAGGAATGGGGTGAGCTCCACGGAGGACAGTTTAAGGTTGAAGCTGTGAGGGTTTGAGGATGTAACAATGGAGTTGGGTAGAGCATTCCAGGCATTAACCACTCTGTTGCTGAAGTCGTATTTTCTGCAATCGAGTTTGGAGCGGTTTACCTTAAGTTTGTATCGATTGTTTGCCCATGTATTATTGAGGTTGAAGCGGAAGAAATCGTTGACAGGTAGGACATTGTAGCAGACAATTTTGTGTACTATGCTTAGATCAGACCGCAGGCGGCGAAGTTCCAGATTGTCCAAGCCCAAACTTTCAAGCCTAGTGAGCAGAGGAGTGGAGTACTCTTCTTGTGAAATACTCTGGACCCGCTCAGTCGTGTTAATGTCCGATACACAGTGTGGATTCCAGGCAGATGAGCTGTATTCAAGAATTGGTCTGGCAAAGGTTTTGTATGCCCTAGTTAGCAGTACAATGTTACCGGAGAAGAAGCTTCGCAAGATAAGGTTAACAATTCTTAATGCCTTTTTGGCAATGCTGTTCTAGTGAGCTCGGGGGCTTAGATCATTTGAGATGAGTACTCCTAGGTCAGGGGTCGGCAACCTTAAACACTCAAAGAGCCATTTGGACCCATTTCCCACAGAAAAGAAAACACCGGGAGCCACAAAACCTGGGTGGGCATGGCAAACTCGATGTCACTCACTTCCACCAGTCACATGATCCCCCCCAGCTACGCCTACCCAGCCGGTCATTAGGGCAGAGAACCAGTTGTTAAAAAACACCGGGAACCACAAAACCCTTTTGACATCTCTCTCTTCCTCCCTCCCTCCCTCCTCCCTCCCTCTCTCCCCCTCTCTCTGTATCTATGTCTCTCTCTCTCCCCCTCTCTCTGTATCTATGTCTCTCTCTGTATCTTTCTGTCTCTGCCCTGGCCGCTTCTCCATCCCCCGCCATCGCCCTTACCTTCTCAGGCCAGGCGAGGAGTGACTGGGAGGGGAGGGTGAGGGGCGGGGCCAGCCAGTGGTGGGGTCACCTGACAGGGAGTCACAGCAGAGGGCCAAAAGAGCCGCATGCAGCTCCGGAGCCGCAGGTTGCTGACACCCGTCCAAGGTCCTTGACAGATGCCCACCTTGCTGCCAAGGACCGAATTAAATTTCGCTAACTTGACCTCACCAAATTCCAAAAGCTGTTCATTGTCACAGGAGTTGCTGGGGCTTAGCATTACTGGAAAAAAATTAATTCAAGTTGTAAATACGAGAAGGATATTTTTTTTTAAAAAAATTGAAGACTTTTGTGAAACTTCGTATTGTTTCTCAGATTAAAACAAAAGGCATATATGCAGAGTGAGTTTGTAGTACTCATAGCTTCTTACGAAGGAGCCTTTGCAGTTAGGATGTTTTGTCCAGAATTTGAGGACAATTTAAGGAAACTTTGTTGAAGTAAAATAGGATGTGCATATCTATCCTTTTATGATTTGCTTTGCTCTGTTATTACAGGTAGTTCTCAGCTTGCAACAGTTCATTTAGTGACCGTTGAAAGTTACAACGGCACTGAGAAAACTGATTTATGACAGTTTCTCATGGTCCTTTGCAGCATCCCCATGATCATGGGATCAAAATTCAAACCCTTGGCAACTGACTCATATTTATGACCGCTGCTGTGTCCCAAGGTCGTGTGACCCCCGTTTTGTGACCTTCTGACAAGCAAAGTCAACGGGGAAGGCGTGTGACTAATTTAACAACCTTCCTTCAAGTGAAAGTGGTTCACTTAACAAAGCAAGAAAAGTCATAAAATGGGACAAAACTCACTTAGCAAATTTCTTCCTAATAACTATCTCCTGTCACTTAGGACTATAACCTTGTTGCTTGTATCTTTACGATTTATATTGTTTTATTTGTTCCCTAGTATAATTTGATTGCTTATTAGTAACTTATGACTATTATTAAGTGTTGTATCTTATGATTCTTAATGAATGCATTTTTTTTTTCTTTTATGTAAACAGAGAGCATATCAGTGGTGGGTTTCAAAATTTTTTACTACCGGTTCTGTAGGCATGGCTTGGTGGGTGTGGCAGGGGAAGGATACTGTAAAATCTCCATTCCCTCCCCAATCCAGGGGAAGGTTATTGCAAAATCCCCATTTCCTCCCAATCAGCTGGGACTCGGGAGGCAGAGAATAGATGGGGGTGGGGCCAGTCAGAATTTTTACTACTGGTTCTCCGAACTGTTCAAAATCTCTGCTACCGGTTCTCCAGAACTGGTCAGAACCTGCTGAAACCCACCTCTGGAGCATATGCACCAAAGACAAATTCCTTGTGTGTCCAATCACACTTGGCCAATAAAGAATTCTATTCTATTCTTACTTAGCAACATAAATCCTGGGCTCAATTGTGGTTGTAAGTTGAGGACTACCTGTATTTCTCTAAATATTTTTTTTTTAAAAAAAAAAGAAAGAAAGAATGTGGGAATTTAGTTCCGAGTATGTTTTTTTTAAAAAAATAAATTCCACTGATGTTGGATTTATTTACTCCCTTAGCAGAAAGGTTAATTTAACTTAATTTGTTGACAATTGTGCTAGACTTTTCTCCGTAGTTGTATCTGTTAGATAGTCAGTTGACTGACCAACAATTAAGCAGCCACAAGTTTTCACTCTGCATCTAAAAAAAACCCCAAAACCTCTTGATGTGTCTCACTTTAGTTAAGATGGTTACAATAGCAAATTATGGGGCATATTTAAATCTGAGATGGGCAAGCAAGATGAGTTAAATAGCCCCTTCAAAACCTACCTTGAAATATGGGTATTTACATTTTCTCAATCTATTTCTGTAATTCATATCTGGACGGGAAATATATATTGCAAGCTTAGTCCTCCTTCCTTACTTGCAGATGAAGTGCAAATATCCCTTTCAGCTCCATATTATACCTCTGAATTGCTAAGCAAATTTCAGCAACAGAAATTTTGGGCTCAATTGGAGGACTACCTATGATGTAGTCCTCAACTAACAATTCCTGGAAAGTGTACTACGGTTCAGATATTGGTATCAATGGCTATGATGACCTTCTCCCTCATGCTGAGCCTGGAACTTGACTAAATCATCATCATCATCATCATCATCATCATCATCATCATCATCATCATCTTTTAACCACCCCATAAATCCCTTGCGGGGTGGAATCTGGGCAACTGAATGGAGCTAGCAGAATGTTTGAATGGCCGGATGCCTTTCCTGTCACCGAGGCAGAGTTTTGTTCAGCAGAGATATTTTCCCATTGTGCCCAGAGAGAGAAATATCTGCTTCTACCTAAGATCAAACTCACAGTCTCTTGATTGTGAGGCGAGAGCTCCACCTCTAGGCCACCGCACTACTCCTGGAACCTGACTAAATTGATTAGATTAATTAACCAAAAAAAATTAACCAGTAAAAATTCTGACTGACCCCGCCCACCATCTATTCTCTGCCTCCCAAATCCCAGCTGATTGGGAGGAAATGAGGATTTTGCAGTAATCTTCCCCTGGAGTGGGGTGGGAATGGAGATTTTGCAATATCCTTCCCCCAGGAGTGGGGAGGGAATGAAGATTTTGCAGTATCCTTCCCCTGCCATGCCCACCAAGCCACACCACACCCACCAAGCCACGCCCACAGAACCGGTAGTAAAAAAATTTGGATTTCACCACTGCCCCATATGTTATAATACTCCCGATTCTTCCTTCCCTTTAATTGCCAACGTTAATCTATTCATTTCTGATGATTTGATTCTGATATTTTCTTAATTACCTCTCCCTCTGTAGGGATTTTTTTCCACTTTCCAATTTTGTGCAAATACATTTCTCGCTGCAGTTATTACATGGATCCATTTTCTTTACTAAATTTCTCAGGTAAAATACAGTACCCAACAAAAACAGCTCTGGTTTTAAATCAATAGGTTGCTGAGTCATTTTCTCTAGCCATATCCGAATTTTTGCCCAATAGTTTCTCGCTTCTGCACATGTCCACCACATATGGTAATATGATCCCGGTGCCTGGTGGCATTTCCAACATTTAGTCGGTTGATTTGGATTCTGAGAGGTTCATAGGCTGGTTGTAGGTCAAGATGTCGTTTGATGGGATTGCTTGTGGAAGGCTGGGTAACATCTTCAGCGGAGTTTAGGGGATGTCGGTGTTCTTCTGTTTATAACTGATTCACCAGTTGCGTCCCTTTCTCGATCGGGATTCCCTACGCACAGTCACTCAGGCGCTCATCACTTCCCGCCTGGACTACTGCAATGCTCTCTACATGGGGCTCTCCTTGAGGAGAACCCGGAGGCTCCAACTGGTGCAGAATGCGGCCGTGCGGGGGATTATGGGAGCGAGGGGCCGCTCCCATGTGACACCTCTCCTGCGTGAGCTGCATTGGCTTCCAGTGGTCTTCCGGGTGCGCTTCAAGGTGTTGGTCACCACCTTTAAAGCGCTCCATGGCATGGGACCTGGGTATTTGCGGGACCGCCTTCTGCCGCCGATAGCCTCCCACCGACCAGTGCGCTCCAACAGAGAGGGACTCTTCAGGGTGCCGTCAGCCAGGCAACGTTGGCTGGCGACCCCCAGGGGGAGGGCCTTCTCTGTGGCAGCAACTGCCCTCTGGAACGATTTGCCCCCGGAGATACGAAGGATATCGGATCTCCGGGCCTTTCGCCGTGCCCTAAAAACTTTTCTTTTCCATCAAGCAGGGCTGGCGTGAAACCCCCCCCCCCCTTTTTAGTTTTTAGCTTTTTAAATTGTCAAAGGGATTTTAGTTTCAATGTTTTAAATTTTTGGGCCACAGTTATTTAATTCTTTTAATAATTTTAAATTTTGTATCGATATGTGTTTTAGTCTGGCTGTGCACCGCCCTGAGTCCACTTGGAGAAGGGTGGGATATAAATTGAATAAAATAAATAAATAAATAAATAAATAAATAAATAAATAAGGGCTTCAGGTATGGGTGAGTCAAGTGAGGGTCTTGTGATGGATCAGGTGTGAGTCATCCGTGAGTCTTGTGATGGGTCTTGTGATAGAGAGATTACATCAGGTCTGGATCATCTTCAGGCCTGCTGAAGATATTTTCTAGCTGGTAACGAAATGTGTGGACGCCAACCCACAAGTTCGGAGAACGAACTTTCACCCTCATCTTACCCCTGAGCTACAGATATTCGCCACTATTGCAAAGCTACACGGGCGTGCAATGCTTAAACTTGATTAGGAAGTATTGTCCCTCCCACAATTTAATAGGGAGATGGGAATTAGTCTTGAATCATTAAGAGTTAGGCCAAGGTTGAACAGCTCAGGTTTCTCCAGGAGTCACCATCCACAAGCACTCGATGAGATGTCTCCATTTTCTTTAGTCCCAAAGCCATTTCAGCTCTGGGAGATCTCTTTCACATTACAGGTAGTCCTCAACGTACGACCACAATGGAGTCCCAAATTTCTGTTGCCAAGTGGGACAATTTCCCCGTTTTATGATCTTTCTTGCCACAGTTGTTAAGTCAATTGTTGCAGCTGTTAAGTTAGTAACATGGTTGTTAAGTGAAGCTGGCTTCCCTTATTGATTTTGCTTGTAAGAAGGTCACAAAAGGGGACTGTGGGACACAGCAACTGTCATAAATACGAGTCAGTTGGTTAGTTTAGCTTATTGATTAACCCACGTAGGCCACATCGAAATATAAATATGAGTCAGTTTCTAGGCATCTGGATTTTGATGACGTAACCCTGGAGATGCTGCAGTGGTCAGAAGTGTGAAAAATGACCCATAAGGTAATTTTTTTCCAGCGCCGTTGTAACTTCAAACAGTCACTCAATGAATGACTGTAACTCGAGGACCGCCTGTAGGTAGTGTAGCAACTTCACAGTGTCCTTTTTCCATCCCTGGAAATCAGACCACCCCCAAACCAAGATTTCAGTCTAGGTGATGCTCTTTCTTTCTTTTTCTTTTTCTTTTCTTCTTTGATTTAAAAGGTGAAGCCAAGACCAGAAACCTTCCGTCATCCTTACAAGGTGGTGCTGTGGAGAGCAGATCAAAGTTCTGGAAATTTGTAGAAAGAGGTGAGGAGCCATCTTGCTTGGGAAGGGAGAAAAAAACAGAGCCAGGAGCTGGAGGAAGAGAGGTAGAGATATGAGCTCAGGAGATCCGAGGAGTAAACGAGGAGTAAATGAGGAGAATCCAACAGGAAAAGGGATCAAAACTGATTTTGGAAGCTAACTGAAGATGGCATTTGAGGTCGTTTAGAAAGGAATCGGATGGTGTGAACATTCAATTTCTACCGTGTTTCCCTGAAAATAAGACCCTGTCTTATATTTTCTTGAACCCTGAAATAAGCGCTTGGCCTTATTGCCATGCACTCAAAAGCCTAACTGGGCTTATTATCAGGGGATGTCTTATTTTGGGGGAAACAGGGTAGCAATTTATTTAGCACCTATTTTGGCAAGGAATGAGCTTGAAGCCAACTCCTGATAGCCCCATTAGCTTTTCTCGTTGCGTTTGTCTCCTCCTAGACAACTAAAGAGGTGTGTGTTTGTGTACATGTTTTTCTCAACACACACAAACACAAACACGCACTATGCTGCATCCATCTGGGGATAAAAGCAAAGAGCGAAGAGAGAAAAATCTCTCGCCTCTTCAAAACTGGCTAATGTGGAGATGCATGTAGAAAGGATCAGAACTGATTTTGGAAGCTAACTGAAGATGGCATTTGAGGGTTTATTTAGAAGGGAATCGGCTGGTGTGAAAAATCACACATACTGTAACAACCGGTTTGGCCAGCACCAGAAATATGAGCGCGCGCACCATCCGTGCACATTGTGCGGCGTCACAAAACACAGCAATTTGCTCGCATGTGCCATCCGCGCATGCATGCGGCATCAAAAACACAGCAATATAGGACGAGATTGTGCCCGGATGGCAATGACCGGTTCGTGTGAACCGGTCCAAACCGGCAGAAGCCCACCACTGCATCTGGGGATAAAAACGAAAAGCAAAGAGAGAAAAATCTTTCTCCTCTTCAAAACCGGCTTAATGTGGTGATGAGTTTAGAAAGGAGTACCTAAAATATAAACAAAAACAGCGTACTTAATGGGCCAGGAGTTTTGCAAACAAGCGAGCGCTTGGAGAACCCGTTAAATTTTCCGCGAACCCGTGATCTTCAAAATGTTCTGGTTCTCATCAGGACAACTATTTCATCCGTGGAAAATGCTGCGGTCGCAAAGGCTTTTTCGTCTTAGGCGTCTTAATCCGTCTGAAATGCTAATTATCTCACTTAAAAGAAAGTGTTAGAACTGACCACTGGTGCTAGGGCTGTGGCGTTCACCGCAGACTTAGCTACTTGTAGAGGGCAAAGGATTGTAGGAGGGGAACACAATCCAGAAATTGGGTGATGTGGCAGGAATGTTCCTGCATTAGAAAGCCGATGGGAGAGTGCAGAGCTGAGCTTTTTCCCGTGGGAAAAACAAAATAGAAATTCCTATATCTTCAGGACAAATCACACAGCCTTGATGCTAGGAGTCCTTCATAAGGAAGGGGCATTTTTTTTCCCTGGCTTGTGGTTAAATTAATTTAGTTGAGAATTGACAGCATGAAATAAGTTTTTCAGCATGAAAAACTACGACTCAAATTTACCGGCCTGCAGATCTGACGTTGGATTTGAGAAAATCCAATGGCCAGGGAGTTTTAAAAACAGTCCTAACAGCAAAACTGTTCATCAGAGAAATAACAACTAGAATTGTTTTGGTTACACAACTAATTCCAGTCATCATGCAGTCCTATTTTTAGCTGCTTTGTGAAAGCTGGGTTGCTGTTTACAAACAAGTTACTCTAATTTGATGACTTGCTACTACTTTAAATCTAGAGACACGCTGTGAAATACCCCTGGTATCTAAATAGGACACATTTCTATTCTTACAGAACAATAAAATATTTTATGACAAATGAAGTACCGATATATTTTCTTAAAGCGTCATTTGTTTGTTAAAAAGCAAAAAAAAATCACATCTAGACAAAATATAGAGTGTATTGTTGTTGTTGTTTTTTACCATAAAAGGCAATCTGCGGAGTGATAGGATTTGACTTATTCTTGTGTCGGGGGTGGCATTATGGAAAGCTAGGTTTTCTCTTCCAAATCTAGCTAACGTTTTATTGTGCGATGTATACTTTGAGTGGGTAGGTGTGGGTGCGGGGACGGGACTTATTTATTCAAACCAAGAATCTGCAAGAATGAGATGTTGGCAATCTTGCCTGAATCATTTCACGTCGCTTGTACCAATAAAGGAGAATATTTGTAGCTCGGGGTTGAAATGAGGGACTCATTGGGACACTCTGAGCTTGGGGTGCTTTCCTTGAATACGTTTCATTACACAAACTAGGGAATATCAGAATAACAGAATAATAGAATCGGAAGGGACATTCAAGATATAGTCTAGTCCAATCCCCTAATCAAACAGGAGAGTCCATACCATTTCAGACAAATGGATGTCCGAGCTCTTCTTAAAAACTTCCAATGATGGAGCACCCATAACTTCTGAAGGCAATCCATTTCACTGGTTAATTGTTCTAACTGTCAGGAAATTTCTCCTTAGTTCTAAGTTGTCTTCCAGGTGGTCTTCCAGGTGCGATTCAAGGTGTTGGTTGCCACCTTTAAAGCGCTCCATGGCATGGGACCTGGGTATCTACGAGACCGCCTTCTGCCACTGATAGCCTCCCATCGACCGGTATGCTCCCACAGAGAGGGGCTCCTCCGGGTGCCGTCAGCTAGACAATGTCGGCTGACGACCCTCAGGGGGAGAGCATTCTCTGTGGGGGCCCCTACCCTCTGGAATGAGCTGCCCCCGGAGATTCATAGGATTTCTGACCTGCGCACCTTTCGTCGCACCCTAAAACCATTATTATTCCAACAAGCAGGGCTGGCCTAAATAATAATAATATTTTTACTATTTTAATTGGGTTGTTTTATTAGAATTTTCGGCCAATTGATTTAATTGTTTTAAATTGTTTTTAAAATTTTTATACTGTCATGGTTTTATTTCTGGCTGTACACCACCCTGAGCCCTTCTGGAGAAGGGCGGTATAGAAATTTAATAAAATTAAATAAATAAATAAATAAATAAATAAATAAATAAATAAATAAATAAATAGGTAGGTTGCTTCTCTCCTTGGTTAATTTTCAACCATTGTTTCTTGTCCTGCTCTGGAAAATAGGTAGACCCCCCTCTTCTTTGTGGCAGCGTCTCAAATATTGGGACATTGCTATCATGTCACCCCTAGTCCTTCTTACTGGTATGACTGGATTAGACATATCCAGTTCCTGCAACCGTTCTTCATATGTGTTAGCCTCCAGCCCCCCTAATCATTTTTGTTATTCTTCTCTGCACTCTTTCCAGAATCTCAACTTCTTTTGGGTTACTTTCGAGCTTGCATTTTTAAAAATTGAGTTACAGAGTATTATAAAATACAAAAAAAAAATACCAACCAAAAGTAAATAGAAGAGCAGTGAGGGGGAAAGGGGGAAGGGAGAAGAGAAGTGAGGAAAGATAAGAAAAAAAAAGAAGAGAAAAAGAAGCATTGGCTTCCAACTCTCTCTGTTACAGTAAAATAAGGCATTGACATCAAATCACAACTTTTTGCTTTTCCATAATAGTATAAACAAGCCTGTCAGAGGGTTTATTGCGTGGCTACTATTTTCAGACCATCCAGGACACAGAGGTAGTAGACGGCTTCTTAAAGGGCAATATCCCTGCTGACTCATTCTCAGTCTTAAAGGAGCTGGACAGCTTTAAATCTTCATTACCCTGACACTTTTGACCCCCTCTCAGAGGTGAAATGCGTCCGGTTCGGACCGGATCGCCCAATCCGGTAACGATGGAGGTGGGTGGTTTGGAGAACCGGTAGCAAAAATCCCTGCCCCCACCCCCTATGCCCAGCTAAGCCGCACAATCATCAGAGGCTTTTTTTAAAAAAAATTTAAAAGCATTTTTTCTACAACCTCTTCGGCTGAAAAAATGCTTTTAAAAGTAAAAAAAAAAAAAAGCCTCTGATGATTGCGCGGGTCAGCTGGGATCGTCAGAGGCTTTTAAAAGCATTTTTTTCTACAACCTCTTCAGAGGTTGTAGAAAAAAATGCTTTTAAAAGCCTCTGACGATCCCAGCTGAATTGCCTGATCGGCAGAGGCTTTTTTTTCTTTTAAAAGCCTCTGACGATCCAAGCTGAGTTGCCTTCACCGAAGAGGTTGTAGAAAAAATGGTTTTAAAAGTTAAAAAAAAAATTGGCCATGTCCACCCAGTCACATTACCCCCCACCAAGCCACGCCCACAGAACCGGTAGTAACAAATTTTAGATTTCACCACTGCCCCCTCTTCTTTGTAGCAGCCCCTCAAATATTGGAACAGTGCTATCATATCACTCCTAGTCCTTCTTTTCACTAGACTAGACGTATTCAATTTCTGCAACCGTTTTTCAAATGTTTTAGCTTCCAGCCACCTAACCCATCTTCATTGCTCTTTTCTGCACATATCACCACTGTTGCCATCATGCATATCAACGCATATCATCAGTGCTGGCGTCATGCCTCACCACCAGCACTGATGATATTACCTAGTTGGGTAATAAAACGTTTGCAAGAAAACAAGCAAGCTCAGAGAGCACCAAGGACCCTTCGTGCCTCTTGTTCATAACCTTTAGGACAAGGGTGGGCAAACTCCACTTGTACAATCTATGGATTACTGTTATTATTATTATTTTTGCTTGCATATCCAAGGCAACCAATGTGTTTTAAATTTGTATGTGCAATAGCATTTGTGGCATTGCTACAAGCGATTTGAATAACATGTGATATTTTCTGAAATACTGTGGAATTGGGATCGTAGAAACACCCAGGAACATAGAAGAGTTCAGAGACAGATGCATAAATAAATGTCTTAAACATATTTATTCATATAATAAATCATAGTAACTATGTACAACAGAGATCAAGTCTCATGAGGAACAAACATGAAAAGAGGTCAATGGATCGAAACCATCCTCTGCTACCATTCTGTGGAATTGGGATCGTAGAAACAGCCAGGAGCATAGAAGAGTTCAGAGGCAGATGCATAAATAAATAAACATATTTATTCATATGATAAAGCATATTAACTATGTACAACAGAGATCAAGTCTCATGAGGAACAAACATGAAAAGAGAGAGATGGAGAGAGCAAGGTGGAAAAGGTTGGAGGAGGTTTTATACTCAGGGTAAGCCCCTCCTTTCCACATACGGATGGAGACACTCTCTGCCTCCACTGGTGTCTACATGACACATGTGCCAATGGCTTGCAAATACTTGACAAATACTTTCAAATTCTCTGAATTAATCCAAGTTAAGTCATCTAGAGTGTGCTGTCCACATTATGTCTGGACCATTTGAGAATCACGCCAAAAGCTTAAGTATCTTTGTAAAATTCCTACAACTAGTCCGTTTTGGCTGTTCTACCCGATTGAGGATTGCGGTTTATTTTCCGCCTATGTTTGATCTATCGCTAATCATATAAGTGTGTATATAATTGCATCCTGAAATGGTATAATTAAGTTATATGTTTCCCATTCTGGTTTACTGCCTTCATTGGTGGGATTGGGTTAGGATGGGAGGAGCTGCAGGCTAATGAGACTAAGTCATGTGTTGAGCATTCCCAAGCAGCACAGAAAATGTCAAGGAAGATCTTGGGAAGTGTGGTTTTCAGTCGTGGTTATGTGTGCCTTGTGTAATCTAGTGTCGGTTGCAGTTTTCCAATCCATTCACACATTAATGCTTCTCACTTTCCCTCCACCAAATTCCCTTCCGGATTGTAAGGTCTGAGTAGAAATCAAGCACGGATAATCTAAAGCAGGGATCTGCAAACTTGGCAACTTTAAGACACTTGTGGACTTCAACTCCCAGAATTCCCCAGCCAGCCATGGTAACTCGATTTCAATCAGATGTTTTACAGGATCCCTTGTGATAGTTGGGCTTGCTAAGAGTTGACACTGACATGTCGACACTGAATGAAATCAAAGGAGTGTCGTGGATCAGTGGTTAAAGATACTGAGCTTGTCAGCTGGAAAGCTGACAAGCTTGGGTTTGAGACCCGAGTGTCGCACGACGGGATGAGCTCCTGTTCCTTGCTCCAGCTCCTGCCCAACCTATCAGTTCATGTAGGTCATGAACTGCATCAAAAGCATGTAAATCAGGGGTGGGTTCTACTTACCTTTACTACCGGTTCGCATTGTGCCCATGTGCGTGTGCTTGCTTCGCATGTGCAGATCACCTATGGTGACATCCGGGTCAGTGGGCGGAGCCTCCCTCCGGTTTTACTACCAGTTCTTGCGAACTGGTCCAAACCGGGGGCAACCCACCACTGATGTAAATGCAAGTAGATAAATAGTTACCACTTTGATGGGAGGGTAGCAGCGTTCTGTGCACCTTGGCCTACAGTCATACTAGCCACATGACTACAGAAATATCTTTAGACAATGCTGGCTCCCTTCGCTAAGAAACGGAGATGGGCACCCACCCCCCACCCCCAGAGTTGGATACAACTGGACAGGAGAAACCTTTACCTTTACTTTAAGAGTTGACACTGATATGATGACACCTAATGAAATCATGATATCATTTTGAAAAAGATGGATAACTGTGACACAAAGGCTACTATCATTTGGTAAATTGGCAGCTACCGTATTTTTCGGAGTATAAGATGCACCGGAGTATAAGACGCACCTACCTTTTTTGGTGAGGAAAAGACAAAAAATAAATCTGCCTCTGAGCAATTTTGCCTCGTTGCAGCAAACAGCAAACAGCCTGCTTTACTTTCAGTTTCGTTTTCAGCATAGCTTGATTAGCACAAGAAAAAAAAAAATCTGCTCCAGCAATTTACCTCTTTGCAGCAAGCAGCAGAGCCCTGCGCAAAACAGCTGAGAGCAAATCAGCTGAGAGTCGGGAGGCTGATCCAATCAACTTGTGCTAATTAGCCTGTGCTTAAGCTGAAAGGAGCTGTTTTTTTCTTGCTGTTTGCTTGCAAGGAGGTAACAGCTGCGAGGCAGAGGCCAAAGGGTGGGGGCCAGTGGGTGGGCAGGGCTACATTCGGTGTATAAGACACACCTAAATTTTCTCCCCCTTTTAGGGGGGGGGGGAAAGGTGTGTCTTATACTCCAAAAAATACCATAGTTAAAACAACCCAATCAAAGGGTATCAATATCCTGGAGGATAGTATTGAGTGGAGTCCTCAAGAGCTCCCTTTTTGGTTCCATGCTATTCCAAATTTTTAAATGACCCGAAGGATGGAATGTAAGGGACGCTCATTAAATAGCCATCGCACTTAGACTTACATCCCACTTCACAGTGCTTTACAGCCCTCTCTAAGCGGTTTACAGAGTCAGCCTCTTGCCCCCCAATCCGGCTCCTCATTTTACCCACCTCAGAAGGATGGAAGGTTGAGTCAACCTTGAGCCTGGTGAGATTCAAACTGCCAAATTGCAGTCAGCC